>NW_015090781.1:8769869-8773101 GCF_001431845.1 Calidris pugnax | reverse complement strand
TTTTTTTTTTTTTTTTTTTTTTTTTTTGTTAAAAGTGTCTGATACTACAGGTGGGAAGAGGGCACTTACACATTTCAATATGAAAAAATGACTTTTCCCCCATGACTGGATTTTTAAAAGGGTTGGTTTTTCTTTTATAGGCACTGGAAAAATATCTAATTGATGACTCCTGAGGTTTCAGCGGTGATAGATTCAATTTTTTTTCATGTATAATTGTATAGGTTTAAGTATTCAAAAAAGGACAAAGTCAGAGGAAATTAAATTTCTTCTACTATTTAACACTTTAATTTAATTAAATTGTTCTTCAAAAGGAGTATTGCCAGAATTATGCTTCCAGTGGACTGATACCACAATGATTCTGTGATTAGAACCTCAAGAAACCATTATAAGAAAGAGAGAAAGCACGTTAAGGGGAAAGAGAGAGAATGAAGAAAGCTTGGGAGGGAAATTAACTTGGTTTGCTGTTGGGTTTTAATGCTTTTAGAAGCTAATTTGTAAATTACTGATATTAATCTGTGCCTCTGGTGGTTAATTTTTTTAATCTTTGGGGTTTTCTGATTCTTTCTCTGACTCCTGGATTGTACACAGCACTCTATACTGGGAAAATCATTACCGATTAGCTTTATAATTCAAAATGGCCACAGATTTCCATGTGACACGAGGTAGTTTTCCAACCAACATTGGTTTCCATCAGAGAGACACTGTGTATTTTGTATTGGTTCTTGGCTTTGAGATCCTAGGATTATAAAGTGCAATGTAAAGGCAAAGGTGGTTTGTGCTCAACGGATGAGTCAAGTGAATCTCAGGTTATCTGATTTGCCTGAGAACATGTAATCAGACACTTAGCAAAATGAAAAATGAGAGACTTCTTTTGTTGTCATGACTTTCTGTCTGTGAAGTGATACTTTTCCACTATAGCTGTAGATTTGGAGCTGAAAATGCACAGACCTAATCAGTTAAGAATTTAGGAACCTGAAAAAAACGGCTTATAAGATTTACAAACCAACACGGAAATGTATGAGGTACTTCAGGCACCCAGACAATCCTTCTGAGACAAAGGAATGATGTTGAAATTGTATTTGAATTGCTGATATTTAGGAAGCATAATTGGCAAGGAACTGCAAGGCACAGGGACCTTGGATGGTACTGACATTCTGTGTCTAAGCACGTCACAGCACTGGTTCCCAAATGACTGGTCTCCAGTGACAGAACTATCTAGATCACACTGCATCTGGCTCTCAAAAAGTGGCTCTCTTGTCCAGCAATGTGGCCACTTGCCGGGTATGTGACTCCAGGTGCCAAAATGCCCCCCGGCGAACGGTAGGCTGGAGTCATCTGATAGTGAGCAAGCAAAAGAGCTGGAGAGTCACTTCCTGATAGCCATGGTCTCTGCTTGAATGGTTGCTTGGGTCCCACACTGAAGTCATCGGCATCAAGGATTATAACAATATTCCCTGCTACTTGTGATGGGATTTTTTAATTTTTTTATTAATCAGAATTGGGTCCTGCTGGGAAAATTGCCTTATCAGTACACACTTAACCTCAAGCCTTATCGTAACACTTCAGAGTTCACTACTTCTAAATCTGCAAATACCCGCCACTGTGTGTCTTGTTCTTCTATGGACAAAGACTTGCAGAAAGATACAGAAATTCTGGTCATTTTAGAGCAAAACTCTCCAAACCGAACAAATAAAAGTGAGACCAGCATGTGTTTATAAGTTCAGGGAAAACTCAATTAAAAGAATACTAATGAATTGTCCTCTGTCTTCAAAGATACACCAGCTGCTGCTTTAGCTTTATGCAAAAGTTGACTTAGATACGGAGAAGTCTTTCTTGCTGGCACTGGAGAGTAAATTTTAATTAGTGTAAGCTGTTCCAGATTGCTTCCACGTCTCTCCTGCTGGCTGAATCGTACACATCAATTTCTTCTAACACTTTGCCCTTTTTTGAAAGGATTTTTTTTTTTTTCCTACAGTTTCTTTTGGAAGAGAATCTCATTCATGCTATGCACCTATTTTATATCCTATATTGCTATCAGTTTCTTCTGATTACTTCCAAGTAGATTACTAGAGGAGGCTTTCCTTGAAACAAAGAAAGTTGGAAGTGATAAAATTCAATAGACTGAAAGTATATCGGGTTTAATTGGTTTGTATAATGTGAAAGGAAGCCTTCTATCCATTAGAATGTCTGCATTAATGTTGACATGCCATTTTCTGATGTCTCTTACTTCACATAAATTAAAGGCTTATTGACAGCTTTTCTTGGATGATGTCAAGGAAAATCAAATGCCTCTAAATACAGGGGTTAACATCTTGAATTACATGAACCTGAATATTTTTACACTCTTTTATAGGACACACCAGTGAAAATCAGAAGGAAAAATGTTGAATAATTCATTTTCCTTTTTTGTTTAATATTGTGTCCATAGTACTTATTTACCTTATTTATATTAATAATATATTTCTTTTACCACACACGTGTTACCTGGAATAATTATACCTATTTCCTTGAAGAACCACTTCAGTGACTCCTTTTTTATTCTCATTTTCTAAGATAGGCTTTATCAGTGTGCAGATGCTATACAGTAATGGTAATTCATAATTTAGTCAACGCTGTTCCTTAGACACTGCTAGATGGACACAGTACACTAGTGCTGGGATTTTCCTTTATTTGGCAGGAAATCTAACTCAAAATACCTGTAAATAGCTTTGCAGACAAATGAAATGGGTGGTGTTTGGTTTTGTTATTGTTTTATTTCATATGACAGGTTGATAAATGAGATGTGATCTGTAAAGCAAGGTGCCTGGGACAGATGTAGAGCAGCCCAGAAGGAGGGGACAGCTAGATAACACTGACAAAGAATGTGATGTTGATGGCTTGGATAGTTCAGGGTTTAAAAGGTTCTGCCAAAGACAGGAAGTTGCTTTCTTTGGGGCCTGATAAAGGAGTAATATAAGTAATGTATCTTGGGAATTACTATTTATGTTTTAAACAGTGTCCAGGTTTTTTTTATACAACATCATGATTGCCTGGTTTGTACTATCTTAAGCTCTTTCCACTTTCTATTGTGTTCTAGCTACACACTAACACACCTGTGTTTGTTACAGTCCATATTGTCTTTCCAGAGAAGCTGTTGTGCAGGCATCTAGGATTTCTAAATATTAGGCAAGGCTGCAATTTGTGTGCTTGGCTATTTGGCAATGGGTGCCCTGCTTCCCCCTTCCCCCTCCAT
>NW_015090781.1:8761811-8769859 GCF_001431845.1 Calidris pugnax | reverse complement strand
CCCCCCCCCCCCCTTTTTACCTTCTTTTCCTTAAAATCTCCTGTAGTGCCTCTCTGTTCCATGTATGCCAGCCTCATTTCGCTGTCTCTCAGCATTTTGCATCGCGTATTCAGTGGACTGTTTTTGAAGGCAACCTTTAAAAGCCTGCAAATTATATGTATTTTTTCCTAATTTCATGATGTAATTTAGAGTGAAAAAGAGTCAAAGCCAAAGTCATAAAAATAAGAAAATTTGTGTGGTTTTAACTCGTGCAAGGAGAAATTCAAGAACCTAAAATCTGCCTAAATCCCTGTTCTTCATCCATGTTAGGGTTAGGTGCCTTTGAAAGAGTAATGTGAGCTTTAGAGTACGCCTATCCAGCCCTCAGCATAAAATCATAGAATGGTTTGGGTTAGAAGGGACCCTAAAGATCATCTAGTTCCAAGCCCCCTGCCCTGGGCAGGGACACCTCCACCAGGGCAGGTTGCCCAAAGCCCCATCCAGCCTGATCTTGAACCCCTCCAGGGATGGGAGCATCTCAAACTATTTTATGTCCCTGGTAGCCAGATGAGAAGTGACTGACTGTAGCCACTCTGGATTCTATTAGCATTAGTGTGTGAAGCAGAGGCAAGTAGATTGGCCACAATAACAGGTTTACCCTCTTTGATACTTCTCCATTTGGGCATTTCATCAGTGAATTCTCACCAAGGCAGCTGGTAAGTGCACTGATGCGGACATTTGAACATAAAAATCCCAAGTTTTAGTCAGACCTTCATTTTTAAAAATACCACGCTGGCTTGCATTGCTTCTTGAATGCCCAAGAGGTGTCGTGGAAGGTCCAGCTGAGAGCGGAGCAGCTGCAGAGAGATCCCTGCACTCAGGGTAGGCACATTGAGGTGGTGCCAGCAGCCTGAGCTGGTGGAGCTCCAACCAGCAGTCTTCTGGCTCAGGGATCATCTTTGAAATTCTGAAGACATTATGTGTCTTTGCATGGTTTCATACATTTCCCTCTTCCTCAGAGATTTTTCCCTTATGTGTTCCACTTCACTATTTCTACAGTAAAGCATTTCAGCAATAGGAATGTTATTTCTCTACCTGAGATTGAACCTTCTCTCTGTTGGTTCCTTGCCTGGGTGCTGGTAAGGAAGTTTTATTTATTTCTGATTGCCTTTCTGCTGAAAGGTTGGATCATTTTATGATGTGCATGAGCTAATTAAGAAATTGCATTTCAAATAGAAAGTGAGGTATCTAGATGAGTAGGGAAAAAAGCTCTCCATCCAAAAGACACTGAGGAGTTACAATCACCTAGCAAGAATTTTGATTTGAAAAATGGATCTTCTTTTAAAATGATGGTGGAGACTTTCACAGTTTCCTCTTTTTTGGTGAAATAGATACTTCTAGTGTCCTGTATATGCCAAGATATCCAGAGATGGTGCTGTTTGGAAAGAAGCAGGGGGAAGATATGTCGACTCCCCTTTCTTTGTAACAGTCTCTCCCGTGGGTTGGAGCATTACAGTACAGCCAAGACGTGGACCAGAGTTTTCAAAATGGCCAGTGTTACACGTGCATGAATAATCTTTGGTGCAGCTGTTCCCCCACCAGCCGGCGTCCACGTGGGGATTTCACAATACTGTTTTGTGTGCTTGACCTTGTCTGGTTTGCACATTATGTTCTGGTTCAAAGAATGTAAGTTCTGTGGGACAAATGCTTTCATGCCTATCAGTACAGAGTCTCACAGAGTTGGGTCCTGGCTCACAACTGGGGATCTTAGCTCTATTGTGATATAAATAATAAGCTTAATGAACTTGTGGGAGAAAGATATCTTTGTTAATTATTCAGTAGCCCTATCTCTTCAAATAAAATGCAGTCAGTAAAGCTCCCAGTAAATATCTGAAACGTCCAGCTGAAGTAGAGCAGAGCCAACATACCTCACCTGTTGAAGAAGAAGGTGAGCAATCATCTTTTGCCTCACTGCCCAGAAAGCATGAGGAAAGTGAGACTAGTTTTGAAACAAAGAAGCAACAGAATAGAGAAGATGCAAATTTATTAGGCAGTTCTCCTTTAAAGACTCGCTAATTCCAAATGCCGTTTTATATTCAGGATGTAACTGTCCTTTCATTAGATAAAGATATAGGTGACTGTTGCCATTAATCAGAAATAATGTCTGAGTTGATTTATAGGCATCACAGATTCTCCATTAGAAATTAGCTGAGTGGATAAAAGGGATGCAAAATTCCTTTTAGTCATAGTTCTTGTGAAAAGTCTGCAGCTAGGATTTGTAACTGTTCAACTGTTCAACCACATTTGACTCCACATTGACAACCACAGTTTTCATTATTTTATTCCCTCACAGGACACAAAGTAATAGATAAATAATTTCCATGGTGATGTAAAATGCAAAGCAAATGTTAAAAAGGTTTCCTTTGTTAGTATTCCTTATCAGTCAATAATTAATTCTTTTTTATTAATTTACTGGTCTTGTGAGACTGTTAAAAATTAATCATTAATGAGAAGCAAATGGCAGGCTCACAACAACACAGTTTTTTTTTTTTTTTTTTTTTTCCTTTTTTTTTTTTTTTTTTTTCCTCAATCTGTCTGAAAACTCCTTCAAGTCCATAGGGAAGACTTAAAAAGTGAAGGGGAAGAGTTGACTGGTTGTTTGCAAGCAAGCTATCTGCAGTGATTTTTGGCTTTAAAGGGTATTAAGCAATATCCAGCACATGATTTTGAGCTCATTCTTAGGAAATAACCTACAATTTCACACTGTGTGTCAAAGCTTGGCAGCACACAGGTATTGTACAAATACTTGGCCCAGATGTAGATAGGCTTTGAGTGTAAGACACTAAGCCAAGTTTTACCTTAAGAGGCACATGCTCACAATATCCATAAACTCCAGTGAACGCCCTGGGGAACTTTGGTGGGCTCAACAATTTTGGTTTTCAACATGCATTTTTAAAATGTAATTTTTAAGATCCAGTGTATAATTTTGAATCTTAAGGTTTTAATATATTTTGTGTGCTACAACACAAACATTTTCTTGTTTCATAATTCCTGGTTTAGCTGCTAAAGATACAGAAACACTCACATATCTCAGTGGCAGTCAAGCCTGCGTACCTATGGTTAGGTACTGGAGATTCTGTTGAGAATTTTGGGGACTTGACAGAAGGGGCTTATGTAGTACTATACATCTTTTTTTTTTATTTTATTTACCATAGAATAAAGACATACCACAGATGTCATTGTGGATTGATTTCAAACACTGTAATTTAAATCACTGGTTTTAATCATGGTTTACCTAAGAACCCAGGGAACCTTGATTAGAATAACTGATTGTAACCTTGTTTTACATTTAGATTTTTAATTATAAAAGGCTGATTGATAAGCATGAGGAAACTCTATATCTGTACACATTTATTTAAACTAATATAGCCCTGCATAACTTCATCATATTCTTTAACATCTATATTTTTCCCTAATGACTATTTTTGCTCATAATTTATTTCAAGCTCTATTTGAATGGAAATTGAAATTTAATTAGAATGCATAAAATAGCACTGTGGGTTTTATTTTTTTTTAATATCAGAAACTACCTAACATCTGCTAGGCACATAAAGAAAGTAAATGCATTAAAATATATTTTAATTTTGGAACTGCTGATTTGTTGAGGATCTGTAGCTTATAAAACTATTTACTTTGGATCATCGTGTCCTTAAATATTTTAAAAGTGGCAGATCTTATCATAACTGATTTGGTTCATAGCAAGTTTTTCTCTGTGTTTTCAAGATCCCACTTGGATTTTTAACTTGGATTTCATTAAATTTAAAATTTTAAATTCTGATTTTAAAGAAAATCCTTTATTTTTAAGTATCAGTATTTAATTCTCCCTACTTTAATCCAACTTTGATTGTAATAACCGTGCAGGGCAACTACATTTATGACTTAATATATTGAGGCTATAGTGGGTCTCAAATTTTACAATGCCCCCCTTTTAAAGAATATAAAGAAGAAAATCAGCATCCATGAAATGATACAAAATTCAGAGAAATTATGCAAACTCAAGCACAGTTCCTTTCTGGCAGAAGCCATTAAATTGTGCCTAAGAATGCGCAGCTTTTCCCTTGATAAATCCTTCCAATGACACTGGCCCATTTGTATGATTACTCCAAGAAGATTTATTCTTTTGAAGAACATTTGCAATTCTTGAGGCATTTTCATCATTTGAATTGCTTTCTTGCATTAATTTTAGTCCTGGCTTATGTTTCATAACAATGGCTAAATTACTCGAGTAGCCTCCATTTACTCAGCTATTTCTTATTTCACAAGGACTGGTATTTCCCCTGCTGCTTTACAATTTGCCTTAGATCCTTCTCTGGATGTGTATAAAGCATTGAAATAGCCTTTTGGGTGTTAGAGATAGCGCGGGGGTTGTAAAGAGAATGTAGTTGTGGCTGGACAGGAAGTTTTTCATGAGAAAATGTTCCTTTACAAAAATTACTGTTTTTCAGGAAGGTGTTTTCAGTCCATTTTGCCCATTTCCTTTGTATACTTTTGTGTTCCATGTAAATTGGGCAGAAACAATTGTGAATAGACTATATGAGTATACTAAATAAGCATCGGTTTTTATTTCTCTAAGTGTAACCCCATCTTGAATTTAGAAATAAAAATATGTCCATCTCCTCAGCTTTTACCAGAGGAGTATTAATCCAAGGTAATTCCAAAAAAAGTTCTGGGGGAAGTGTGAGAAATTGTGCAGTAAATGGGTGTTGCAGGAGGAGGCATCACTAGCTTGAAATACACGACTGTCGGAGAAGATCTCCAGAGGTAAGAGTATCTGGGAATTGTCATATTCAGAGAGCCTGGCAGGTAGGAGATCAAAAATCAGAAGTCACTTTAAAAGAATGTGAAATGTGAATTAATTATTAGCTAGACCTTAGCTTGCCATGGGTTCTCAGGGCATAAAACCCTCTAAAACTTGTCGAATCTATCATTCCTGTTGCTGGAGGTCATACCCTGTTGGAATTCCTTCTTTTCTGAGAGTAACAATTGAAAATTACCCCAAATAGTCTGCAGATGAAGAGACACAATGTACTGTCCATGAGCTGGGTATTAAACAGTGAAGTTCATTTGCTAACGGAGCAATTCGCTTGGGGTACTGTGAGCTGGAATTGGGAATTTGAAATCAGCTGCAACTGAACTGTAGTAAAAGAAATAGCAGGTAAAGACTACCCTCAGCTTAGATGTACCTGGCTGTGGTTTAACCTTCAGAGTAGTTTTACAGCTGGGACTCTGGGGGTTGTAAGTTGGAAAAAAATCTTTGTCTTTTATTCACAGGAAAATTAAAAAGCTCTTCCTCCTCCTGTTTCATTCACCCTTTGGTTTTCAGTTCAGACACCTGTATGAAGACGGGGGTGAAGAAGGGACTGAGGTTGATGTCACAGAAAAAGGCTAGCGTGGTGGTATGTTGCTTGCAGAGACAGTTTGCAGGAGTAAGAGGTTAAAAGGTCAATTGGTTTGGCCTCCTTTGGGAAGGAGGTGTGGAAAGATGTGGAAAGAAGGTAAATTAGGTTTCCTTTTCCTATGTAGAAGACTAACACAAACGCTCACATCAATACAGAGGGGAAAAATAGAAACTCCTTTGATAAAATAATGTTGTGTTAACAGACTAGAGTTGAGGAAGAGCATTCATCTTTCCAAATCACTTTAAATTACATCAGATGATGAAAGAGCTATTTACAGTAATCATGCATCCAAGACTTATTAACCCCTTCCTCAAAAGGCAAGTCAACGTTAGGCACTCACAGGTGGTTAACAGGGACTTGTGTTTCAAGCAAAGAATGCCAGTCCATGCCATTGTGATTTCTTTCCATGTTTAATCAACTAAAATAATTTTATTTTCTTTAAATATTTATTTTGAAAATATCAGTTTTTCCCAACTTGCCATTTATAATAAACAGTCAAAGCTCTACTCCACTTCCCATGGGAAGTCTATTTCCCTCCATTGTACGTGCCCAGCCTCTTATTGTTAGATTCCAGGAGTACAAGGCTGCCCGCATGGGTTTGTTTTGCCTTCAGCAAAAGGGCAATAGTGCATTTTGTTCTGACAAACATTTCCCATCCCTGCATTGGCAAAGATGAAGTGTCTGGCAGCAGATTCCTCGAGTGACATACTCGGATCTAAACCCTGGATGTAAAATTCCCAATACTGTGTGTCCGTCTCTGACTTGGAGAACTTGTCACAGCCCTGATGATCAAACGGTTATGCTTTAAACGTTGAAAGAATTTATCGCACTGTAAACAGACAATGTGGGTTTGTATTTTTAGCTTTGACAGAAATACCTTGATGATCTGGAAAAGCCTGCCTGATATTGTCAAAACTTTTAACGTTAAAACAAGGCTTTTAAAAGGCATTGCCTGATCTGTGGTTAAAGGGTGACTGAGGAAAAACTCTGGTCTTCCTAACTCTATGAGAAATTATAATTGTGCAACCTTCAAATCACTATGGGAGAATTATTGTGTGGTAAGTTGTTTTCCAAGGTGTTACTTACAATTAGAGATTTCTTGACCATGACTTCAGTGGTATTTGCCTCTTTCTTCACTTCCAATTCACTGCTTCTCATGGCTTGCTCTTTAGGTCCAGCTATGGTTGAAAATGTATTTCTGTGTGAGTCCAATGAAAACTTGTTTGTTTCTTTTACAAATTGAAGTAATAATAATGATAAAAATCCCCCTCATTTTGCCCTGCTTTACCTGTTTCAGGGCAGAAGCCTGCTGGTGCTGTCTTTATAAAATTAATGTATCTGTGCTTTATAGGGACTGGAACAGTAACAAAAGGAGTGTAAAAAGAATATTACTTCTGTGACTCATAGGGGTTGTGGCAGCTTCAGACTTTATCTAGACATGTGTTGCTGATGGCCATCAGGATTGAAAGGAACTTTTTTGGTGACTTAATTATGCATCATTAATTCAGACTGCAATTAGCTGTGCTCACGGAGCTAATCCTGCACGGAGCAGAGTTAGTATGCTCATGGAAAACTCTCCCTGCGTGTGCCTTTGCATAACCATGTTCATTAGAACTGAATCAGGTAGAGGTGATTTCCCCTTTCTTAGTTATATGGGGTGAGCAGAGAATGTGAAATAAAGATATAATTGCTAGTAAATTGTCCAAGCAGTCACGATGGGAGTGGGTAAAGCAGAAGGCAGTGTGCTTAGGGTTAATGCAGCTGGATCAGCTGGGAGCCCACCGACTGCGCTGTGATCCGGGCTCCCTGCTATTGGCTGAGAGCAGGGGAGGGAGGCAGAGGAAGAAAATCCACCGCTTAATTTAGGCAGTGACGAATGGGTTGCTGTGCAGGATGTTTCACTCCTGGATGTCTGGGGTGATGCAGATGCTAAAAAGGGAAATGCATTTTCTCATCGCATCTTTACAAGCAAGGTGTCATGGCTGGCAGCTCAGCCCGGCCTACAGCTCTTAGTGAGCCTGCTGAAGGTGCTTGGGGGGTGGCAGTCTTCATCACATATAATATCATAGTGCCATATTTCTTTCACTGGTCCTGTCCCCCCACTTTTCCATGCTTTTGGGCTGGCTGCCTCCACATCACAGCCCTTTTGTGCAGGCATTGGCATTTACTTTTGTGGCTGGACACATCAAATATGACACTCTTCTGGGCTATTTTACTCCAGAGCTGTAGCTTGAATATGTTAGGATATAGCAGGCCTATCCATAGTATCTGAAGACACAACAGGTATGTTTAAGCATCTCTGGCAGAGAATTGTGTGAGAAGCTTTTGCTTGGCTAAAAAACAGTGCTGTCAGCTAATGCTGTTATGAGAGAGAGTGAATACAATTTTTATACACAATGTCTGAGCAAGTGGGCATTGATTGTAGAGGCTGCAGCTGCTGGCGTCACCGGCAGCCCAGGGAGGCTACATCGTGATTTGGGTAACTACATGACCAGTGTTCTCAGATAGTCTCTTTTTTTTTTTTTTTTTTTTTTTTTTTTTTTTTAAAAAAAAAAAAAAAAAAAAAAAAAAAAAAAAAAAAAAAAAAGTTCTAGGAAAAATATTAAACCC
>NW_015090781.1:8715966-8761801 GCF_001431845.1 Calidris pugnax | reverse complement strand
AAAAGGTTTTACAAATATTTTTTTTTTTTTTTTTTTTTTTTTTTTTTTTTAATTTCCCCCCCACTTAGGATGGATTTGGGAGGGAATATATTATTTTCCTGGCATTCCTGAATAACCTTCTAATGACTGGTCCTTATTTAAGTCATACTGCTGTGCTGTTATTGAAAAATGGCTGTCATACAGCTGAAGATTCTGGGCATGGACACAATACATACATACTTGTGTTACTTCCCATTTCTTGTAAGTGCCATGGAATGTCTAGTCTTAAGTCTTCCTTTGGCTCAAACATAATTCCACAGTGTTTTTTGTGGTATACTTTTTAGATCATACATGCACATGGGAACTGTACTGCTCACTCTGCATTTTACAAAGCACACTGCGCTCTCCTCCTCCTCCTCTTTGTTATACTGGCACAGCTGAATGTGTGGATGTCCAAAGAATGGGAGTTGGGAAGAAAAATGGGTTATATGACAAAAAGAAAGTACAAGAAAGCTCAAGATGAGGGGGTGTAGTCTGTTAAACCCAGGTACGAAGCCAGAGAGAACTATGGTGGGAACCGTTGCACAAAATTTTGGGAAGAATTTTCAGATTTTTTTTTATGCCAGTCTGTTCTGGCATATGGTTGTGGACCTCATGATCCTTTATTTGCAGCGTGTGCTGGTTATAGGTTGGGCTGATGCAGATTGTTCTTAATGTCATCCTGAGATCCTGCCTGCATACACTGTGTGCTGATGATACTCAGCCAAAGGCTTTAATGTGCCTCATGCAGGCCCGACATCAGAAATAGCTTTTATTTGCAGAATTCGATGAACAAATGGTCTTTTCTTAGCTCAGCCCAGCCTTATTTGCTTTCTATTTTAGGGGATAATGATAATGTCTAGCTTTTCATGTATATACCCAACTGTTTTGCCAGAGTTAAAATCAGGTTTAGTTAAAAGCCATCTCAGCCTAATACAGTACTGGGCTATTAGTTTACTTTGATTCTAAACATTCAATATATCAGTGATATTAGCGGAATGGGTATTATGATGTTAATTTACTCTTGCAAAACACTTCAAGGAACCCAGAAAGAATAAGTAAATGTCATTGTTGCTACAGAATAATGAAATAACATTATCAACCCCTTGTATCACACCTGAGCACAAGAGTGAGTGCAGCAATACCACCTTCGGCTTGCAAGAAGCAATTAAACAGGTAGGGATAGTTCAGGGATCCCTGTTTCCTCCATGTACCTGGTTTTGGCACCAGTAAAGATGCTGGACTAGGTAGAACTTTTGTATAAGGCAATTTTTCTATTCTGACTGCTTCAGAAACCCAGGTAGAAGCAAAACTAAATGGTTTAAAAATCTCTTCCTTTGTTCCACAGCTGAGAAATTTCAGCTTCACAAAATCTTCTTCAATAAATCTGAAAAAAAAAAAAAAAACAAAACAACATGGAAAACACAGCAGATTTTTTGAGGGATTAATGCAACAGGGAATGTATCACAGTTTGGCAGGACCCCAGGTCAGGGATGTGGAAGCTGGCACAGGAGGAAGAAGCAGTAGTGCTAGGGAGCTGAGAAACGGGTGCTGTTTAAAACTGCAGTGCAACACCCACTGGGGCTGGAGGAAAAATCCCATTTGTTGTCACAATCGGAAGGAGAATTGCATGTTTTCAGATTTAGCATAAGAAAGTGCAGGCTGGAAGGGACCAAAAGAGGTGATGTAGTATCCTCCCAAAACCAAAGGTAAGATGGGTGTCCCAAAGCCATCCTGACAGATGTTTGCTTGCCCCCTCCTCAGCCCCATGCTGGAAATTCCCTCCCCTCCCTTGGTCATCCGTTCCAGCCTTTGCTGTCGTTCCGGAGTGGCATGGAGCCTTGAGCTGGCACGGGAGAGCAGAGGGATCTGTTACATGCTGTCAGTCCTTGTCATTTCATGATTTCAATTTGTAACGTTTGTCCTCTAGAGCAAAGTCCTGGTATTAGGACATCTCAGGGTTGCTTTTCGAGTCCAAGTCGTGTCAACAGTCCGTGGCTTGCATTTTATCACAAGATACCATGGTGCTTAGTCCCCTTTTATTTTTTTAAAGGGACTTTAGGAGAAGAAGCATGCTGACAGATAGAGGGATGTCCTGCAAATGGTGACCTGGACAGCAGGAATGCACAGCATATATTTGGGGCTCTCTTGACCCGTTGTTCAGCACATGAACGTCAGGCCCTTTGGTGTGAAAAGGAGTTACTCTCATTATCAGTTGTGATAATAAACTTGAACTCACCCTTTTGCAGGGTGTGGTGTTGCCTGGGCTGTGAACCCATGAGGAGATGAAGGTTTTCAGGCAGTACCTGTTCAGTCAGCTCGAGCAGTGCAGCCAGGATGATCTTTTTCCTGCTGCCTGGGCTTTAACCGCTCAGATTACTCTGTTGGTCTCCATTTGTTGCTATTTGTTGATGTTTCAGGCATGTGGAGAGGATGTTGCATTCACCAGAGGAACACTGAGTTTGGGAATAATAATATATGGAAAATCCTTTGTTCCAGGCCATCTCCTCTGTGGCTTCTGTGTGTGCCTCAGCTGATGGACATTCCCTTTCTGCTTCATTGATCTTCCAGGCCTTCTTTTCCCTCAGTCCCTCTGTCCCGAGGCTGGGCACAGAAGCTGTAGCTCAACCCTTGCAGTTCAGTGCTGTCTGCCACATCAGTCTCTTCAGATCTCACCATGTGCTGAAATCCCCCTTACCAGGAAATCTCTTTGTTTGAATGGAGAGGAATGGGAGCTTGAGGCTGAGCCAGAGATTTCCGATGTGACATAAGATGCTGTGGCATCCTCTGGGACAGAGGGCATTCAGTGCTCCTGGCTTCAGGTTCACATTCTGCCATCAAAGAGTCTTTCAGAATTGCAGTAAAAAGCCTGTGTCAACTACCAAGGTGGTACCAAAATCCCTGAGTGAGATTCCTTATGCCTGTTACAGACCATGAGAACTACAGTTTCCCGCATCTGCAGGTGGAGGACAGTAATCCTTGCCATGCAGCCTTCACTGCTGCCATACTTACTGCTATCACCCTTGCCTTGGGCCCTCCCTGAAAAAAGGTCTCTCCCCTGGTCCCAGCAGAGCTGTGCCACCGCCCTGAGCTGGGTAGACACATTGGGCTTTGCTGCCACCCAACGGGGAAGCACAGAAGTCCTGATGATGCTCACCCAGGCCTCCTCATTTAGCTTCATGTAAGCAATCAAGATTTTGCTAAAAGCAAAACAAGAAAAAACACCGATTGCTCTGGAATACAGGAACTTTTCTGAGTGATAATTTATGTAACTCGTTCCTGGAAAAAATCTGAAGTTTGTACAGAGTTTGCCTGGTAGTCTTTGAATCATAAAGAGCATGAAAACCAAAAGGGGTACTTTCCCTCTTCTACTGAGTATGACTATGGTGAAGAAGACTGAATCTTCAGACAGGACCCGAGAAGCATCTGAGGAAAGGAAGACATATCTTGGTGCTGCTGTACGATTCTCTCATGTGGTTACCAAGTGTAGCAATTGGTGGATGGTTAATGAGGATTAATGAACCAAGGAACTGTCAACAAATGTATTCGTATGTTTCTTTGCAGATTGTGCTGGCTGTGGAAGAGACATAAAGAATGGACAAGCATTGCTAGCTCTGGATAAGCAGTGGCACCTGGGGTGCTTTAAGTGCAAGGCCTGTGGGAAGGTCCTAACTGGGGAATACATCAGCAAGTAAGTAACCTCTGCATCTCTTCTGCACCCTTGGCGTGAATTCGTGGTGCCAGTGAAGAAGAGCTTGCAGCAAAGTTTGCCTTTTGAAATCCAGTTTTGGTCACCTTTCCGTATACACCAAAATCTTTGTTCCCAGTGAGAGCTGAGTTGGGAAAGGAAAGTAAACTGAAAAAAGCAACTGAAAAGTGGTGCTTAATAATACTAGTCTGTATTTATACCAATATGGAAGGGGTTATATCTCCATGTTCCCACAAAGGATTAGGTGAACTCTAGTATGTGTTTTCTGTGTTAGCCAGATAAAACTTGGTGCTATTTTGCATTCCAACGTGCAGTTTTGAGGAAAAAATTAAGAACCTGTCCATTGCTTGCTTTTGCTAGAGAATAGAGTAAATGTGATGAAGTGTTTGACCTGACACTGTGTTTCTCATCTCCATGTAAGAAGCTAACAAAGAGAGTTTTGAGAGGAAGGAAGTGTAGAGGAAGAGAATGGGGAAAAGTGGTGTCATGATAAAATAGAGGGAATGAAGATACAGTCTCTATTCCCCTCATATAACAAAAAGTACGGAAACTACGTTTCACAAACTTGCCATTAAAGGGTTTATAATGTTTACTAAAAAGTAATATCTCCAATTTCTCAAAACAAGTTCAGTGCCTGAGAAATACTCCTAAGCTGACTAGTATTTCCACTTTTACTGTATGTTCCTTGTTCGTACTAAAAAATACATAACCTTACACTTACACAAGTAACTGCTTATACTCTTGCAGACTACCAAAGATTTTTTTTCTGAAGTAAACAAAAAGTATCTGCCTACAATAAAGACTCTGATCTCCTCTCGTCCTCCCGGACGTAGTTCCAGTGTCTCTCTAGAGTTGCACCACTTGTAGGTGGAGAGTGTCTGTTCTAAAGACTGAGAGATACTTCAGTATCTGGATGCCTTTTCTCAATGGGAATTTAAGGAATAATTCTAAGAGAATGAGGATATAATTTTTTTTTTTTACTATAAAATATTTCCCTTGAATTCTCTCCCATTTTGGTATTGCCGTATGTATGTGTTCTGGACTGAAGACAAGGGAAGAGTGCAAGTCATGCTGTAACCTGTTTATTAGAAAGTGGTTTGTAATTTGTGGATTTTTTTTTTTCAGAGATGGCTCTCCTTATTGTGAAAAGGACTATCAAGTTCTTTTTGGAGTCAAATGTGAAGCGTGTCACCAGTTCATTACTGGGAAAGTCCTAGAGGTAGGTGTTTTATAAACTAGAGTTTAAGAATTGGGCCATGCCCCATTGTGTCCTCATGCAATTATGTCTGGTCCTAGGCTGCGTGGGTTGACTCCAGCTTTAGTGATTTTTAATAATCCTCTTCTTATGTAAAAGAAGGCCTTTACATAACAAAGTTTGTGGAGGAAATGGGGAACCACGAAGAACTGCAGTTATGGGTGTATTTTGTGAAGCAATGTTGCACTCATGTTACTTGTCCTAGCATCAGTGAGAAAGAAGCCTAGCTTTTTGAGAGGTTTGTGAGCTGTATCCTTTCAGAACTGAATAAATTGAGACTAAAGAAAGATTAGTTCATTTGAACTAGGACTTAGCTCTCCATCATAATCTAAGCTAATGTTCACGCTATCAGAGACATTGTGTCCCACGCAGGACCTTGATGCAGTCATTTTGACCACAAGATTGGTTTCTTACTCCGTAGTTCTTACTCTTCTGATGGCTATTTATTATCAGAAGAAGAGACAACATTTTGCTGAAGCAGTGAAACACATCCAGCCCCTTGCAGGGATCCACCTCTTCTAAGAGTCCAAATCATAGAAAAAAGATAAAGATTTTTCCACTTGACCTAGCCCCTGCAGAATCAGAATATGTTGATGAATTAGAAACAGATCCTTTGAATGATCTTAGCATGCTTAATATTTCCATGTATTGATAAGTTCTGGGTAAGACTAGAAATTTTGCTTGAATATTTGTGACTTTCATTGATTATCAGAGGCACAACCCATAATAATACAGTAGAGGGCAGCAGTAGTTCTCAATATGTAACTAAGACCAAACTCCTCTAAACTTGAATTGCTCATGTAGTGCAACTCGTTCCTGATCTGTTCAATGCCATTTGAAGGTTGACTGCTATCGGAAAGGTATAGATTGGACAAGTCCTTAGAAACATTCACCAAAAAATCTAAGTACTGTGTAAGCAGGGAGGCCATTCAGGCATTAGCTTAACTGCATTGCAGTGTGCAGTAGCAGCCCAGGCAGTCCATCAATAGAGTTCTCCAGGTATCATCTGGGGAGGCAGCTGCAGGAGAGACATTCAAGCACTTTCTGTGATTAGGTGGTGCTTGAAAAGATCAGAAGATAAAGGTGAGCAGCTAACATTCAAAAATCAGAGCCATTTATCAGAACTGTGGGCTAGTTTCTTGGCTCCTCCTAGAAACATTTTACATTATCAGAGATGCACAGTTCTAAAGGGGCAGTGCTAATGCCTCTAAATTAGATTAAAGGAACTAATAAGTCAAAACTTAGGATGAGAAAATCATGTGTCAGCACATGTGTCCCCTTGGGGCAGAAAAAGTAGTCTAAAGGATGACATAAATCCTCTGGTAACAACGGAGATGAGAAATCGGAAGCAGCCATAGGGCCATGGAGATAATTCACAGAACAGGATGCCACAGTTCAGGCAGGGCAGCAGACCTGTTTGGGAAAGGACAATTAACAATCTCCTTATCCTGTACAGGAAATCACTCACAACCTTTCAGTACACCTGAAGTTTTATTTTAGATAAAGCTTGAGATTCTCACAGGAGTATTACTGCCTTCCCTCTTTGTTTTCTTTGGTGACATTTGGGTATTTTTGATGATTTATATCATGTGGGTTGTCTCTTGTCCTGCTGCCTCTCTTGGGAAGGAAACAACATTTTTGGTGTGAAATAGCACAACTATAGGAACTGGCTTGGTAGAGGTTATGGCATCACTGACCAGCCCAAGTTACACCTACTAACTTCTGGTGGGGAAAAAACTACAACTTCTTGTTGTAGTGTGTTAATAAAAAAAGCAGTAGTAAGTTCACTGATCAGCATCTTTCATTTTATTTGTCAATAAAATAATTTATGTCAGGTGCAGAGTATATCATTTCATCATCTTCATCCAAAGAAATGATTAGAAGATATTGGAGGGAAGGATATAGTACATTGTATACAAACTTTTCCCTCTAATGGATCAGAAGCGATTATCAACATGCCATGGAAGTGCTGCTTTAATTTCTGTTTATTCTTACTACATCTGGGGCAGTCTATAGAAAAACTGAAGGGAAATGAAAGCAGGAAACTTTGCTCTGGGTTCACAGAGGCTGCTGGTATAGATTTTTCCAGTAACAGAGTATTTTTTATATTTAAAGAGAAACTGAGGTTCTTTGCAACATTGCAGGCTTGGTGCTCCTGCTCTTTCCCTCAGTATGGCTCAGCAGCTCTGGAAAATTAGGTATTCAGTCTTCAGCAGTGAGCAGCCAGCATGAGACAACCGCGTCCTCATCTCAGAAGCAGCTCTGCTGTGACCCTGGTGGGCACCCTCACCAAAGCCTGTCAGAAAGGCCAACGTTTGAGTTCAACCCTTGAGATTCCAGCCTTGAGTGGATGGACTTCCTCCAGACATTCCCTAGAGGCGATCCCTCTGCTCAGTTTCAAAATTCCTTACTGTAAAAACAACACTTATTTTAATAATATCTACGTATCATGGAAAAATTCTCTGTTTTCTAGGACATAGATCTGGTAACTTCCAGTAGCCAAGAAAATACACAATAAAAATACCATGTGCATTTAAGTCAGCTGAGATATTTCTCATGTATTATTTGGCTCATAACTTTCTGTGAGAGATAGTCACAGATGATAGATGACTGGATGCCAACACAATAATGTACTAATTATCCAATGTGAAATGATATTGCAACTTTTTTGAGCATACCGGATACTTTAATACTTGAGTATATCAGGATAATGTTGTCAAGGCAACAGAGATCAGTGTTCTTCCTTGGATTTCTCCCACAGAAAGGAATCTTTATTTACGAAAAATTTCTCATTTCCAAATATCTCTTGTGAAAAACATTTTATCAGGCAATAAAAGCATAGAGGAGTGAGGACTTTCACATAGACTTTCCATTAGACTGTTGTTTCATAGCTTCAAGGCTTGTCTATTGAAAGATGCCCATCTGATCCTAATCCTGCAAATTTCTGTGTAGATGTGTAACTCCACAAATCTAAGTATACCTCAGCACATATTTAGCTATTTCATAGAATCACAGAATGGTTGGAGTTGGAAGGGACCTTAAAGACCATCTAGTTCCAACTCCCTGCCCTGGGCAGGGACACCTCCCACCAGACCAGGTTGCTCAAAGCCCCATCCAGCCTGGCCTTGAACCCCTCCTGGATTTGAAAGATTCTGGCCTAAATAATTTTTGTCTAATGTGATTATCATACACAATGTAACTTTTCCTTCCAGGGCTTAATTCAAAATATGTTAAATTAATGAGAAGCTTTCCATTGGCTTCAGAGAATAGTGGATCATGCCTATATCCATGTAATTAATCTCTGCTTATCCGAAATGTTTTACAGAACTTCTCTAGTAGTATTCTTTCAGTTCTGCAGAAAGAAGACATCAGGGCAGAAACAGGTGGATAATTTACATTAAATCATGCAAAAAGCCTGAGAATAAGATTCAGGTCTTAAAAATTTCACTTTTTTTGCCTGTTACTGATACAAACAGGATTTGATCTCATGATCTAGGGATCAAGATGTATATATCCAATATCAAATCCATCAACCATCTTGCTACTCTACCCATTTCTTTTTATAATACTGCTTGCTTAATATTCATGGGCAAATAAAAAGCCACGGTGTGATTTCTCCTGGCACTGTGTACCTCGAGGTTCTGTTCTGATGGGCTGCTGCCTGCCCTGTGTTTGTTTCCTGTGCACTGTTGGAACTTGCACCCCACCTTGTAAGCGGTGGCATAATGCCATTTTAACAGATGGACTTGGAAAGGGAAATGCCAGGGCACCAGAAGGCTCCCTTGACTTCAGCCTGCAAGGTCAACTTCTAAATTTGTTTTGATATTGTAATTTATGCTGAGCTTCCCCTGATTTTAAAGAGGGGTGGTGATTTAAGAGTTGGGATTTAACATGAAGGGGGTTTAGTACTTGTAGATACTATTACTCTAATGTGGCAGAATTTTAAGATGTCTCATCTGTGCTGCAACTAACTCAGAGAGACGTCAATTCTGTGACATCTTGACTTGTGAAGTTAGACATTTATAACTATAATTATAGGGCTAAACCCCCCAAAATCAGCAAAAGCTGCTATGGTCGTGTAAGGAAACTGTATCCATATTTAAGAGGCAAGGAATGTGAATGAGAGGAGCCTGTAGTTTTCTTCAACTGTGGTTTTCAGAACTAGATTCAGAAACGTGCTGTGAGCGATTCAGAGAAGTTTCTGCTGATTCTTTATGTGTGAATGGGTCTGTTCTAAATAATTAAATAACAAGTAAATGACAGTAACAACATTGCTGGTTCCCATACCAACTGTAAATGCTTTATTCAAACAATGCCTGTTTCTGTTGTCCAACGATGTGCAGAAGGTCAGCACTTAACCATGTAAGCAACTTTGTTTATGTGAGTTAGTATTCAGATGCTTCAGTTGATTGACTTTCAGGGAAACTCCTACATATTTAAGTAATTTATTTTAGGGAGATTTGGGCTCACAGCTCACATGAAAATATCACCCTTCTCTGCAGAGATCCTTCCAGCACAGAGTTTAGTTAGATACTTCAGTACATTCGTGCATCTGGTCCTGTGTTCTTACACCCATACGCTTTCTAGATTGAGAGTCTCTTAAAACAAACAGAGATTTATTTCAATTCCATTCAGAAATGTTAACTGAAAGACTACCATATATTCTTCTGCTGAATGAAATATTTAGCAGGACTCTTTTCATAGTGGTTATGCAGGAAGTATGACAAAATATGTCATTTACCAGATTTTAAATGATGCAACCTGTACCGGTAATACAGGTTGAGGTGATGTAAAATTTTAAACACTTTTATAAATTAAGAAATTGATGAGTTGAAGAGAGACTACTGATATGGTGGATCCAAGTGGGTTTGGTTTTGGTGGTATGTTAAAGTTGTGGTAAAATAACATCCCTGAGGAATGTATTCACATTCTGGTTTTGTAGTACTAGGTGTCTACTGCTTTGGCTGTCGCACAGGCTTGGGAGAAACTTTGCTCTCACCCAGTATCTCCCAGTCACCACCATAAAAATGCAGGGGAAAAGGCTACAGAGCACACGAGAAGCAGCTGTGGAGTTTAGTGCATGCTTTGTTAGTTCTGCTATTTGCTTGCTTTGTATATAATTTTATTGCTGTTAAATGGGAAAACTTGAACATGTTGCCTGAACGTCCTAGGTAGATGTTAAGAAAAAGCAGAAGCACGTGCTGTGATTGCTCGCCCTCTTAGACAGGTGTGTACTGCAGACCACAGGGGTTTTTTGATTATGGAAAATACCTGTTGAGAGATAAGATAGGGTCAGTGCACAGGGTCCACTGTAAATTCATCAGGTGTTCATAGAGTGTGTCTGAAGCATCATCTCATGCAAAATTTGCAAATAAGAGAAAGTAATACAGGTACTGGTGTGAGAAGTGGCCCCAGCACTCTGCCTGCACTATTCTGAATTGGACTGCAATATAATCTCACTGTAGCCGTTTCTGACAAAACTAGACTAACACCCAGGAGGATGTATAAATTCTTCAGAAGCTGTGAAAGTTAATATTTAATAACTTCCAGAGAAAGAGAGCGCTGATTTCGTACTCAGCAGATGCCTCTCCCCAGAATAAAAACGCTCTGAGTTGTATCAACATCAAATAGTGACACACGAGTGATGAGGAATGGTCCTGCCCCTGCCTGGGCCAGTGCTCTTCCCCCTTTGCTTTCTGCAGAATGGGTTGGCCGAGTTCCTGCTGGAGTGGGTTTAATGTGCAGGGAGGGTGGTTTGGTTGTTGGGGTGGGTGTGTGCCGCAGAGCGGGAGCAGAGGAGGAGTGAGGCTCGGGGCTCTCTGCACTCACAGGCACTTCTCTCTGAGCATAACCCAGCCGTGTGTGTCGCTGCTGGTGATGCTCCAAATCTGAACGGGGCTGGAGGGTGTCTGCCTGCCGGGCTGAGGAGGGAATGGACTTAGACTGAAGAATCGCTGTCGGAAGGTAAACCCCTTCCTGTGAAACCAGATCTGAACTGGAAGGGGTCATGGCTTTCTTTGGGGAGGCGGGGGGGGAGATAAGGGTGTGCGACTTTGTGATGTGACTGAATAGTTTGCCAGTGGTATCATAATAGGGGAATTGTACTTTTGTCCCTGTGCACCAGAGGGATTTTTTCAAAAGGCTGCGTGTAATTCTGCAGTTTAGATAAAGCGAGTGCAGTTACCGTGGTTTTAAACTGCCAGGAAGAGAGGAGAATGGCAGAGAGCTTGGGCTGCTTCTGATTGCAACTGATTGCTGCTGTATGGAGGAACAATACAATTCTTTATCCTTCTTAATATAGTTTGTTGACTCTTTTGATCACTTCCGGTGATTTGTTGCATAGAAAAAAGGTTAGAGTTTGTTTCTAGTTTCCCTGCCTTTTTGCTGAGACATGTTTTATCAGTTAATGTAGAACACTGATTTTATTTTTTTTTTCCCTAGTGTGGGGTTTGTTTATATAAAAATGGGGAATGGAAAAGTTTAATAATAACTCAGGATATGGGTAAATGGTTCAGGCAGGTTATCTATGTAGCTGAGTGGCAGCAGAGATTTAACTAAATTTAGACTACCCTTCCCTGGTGAAAAATATACTAAATGTAATTGCCTAGAAAATCACACTGTGCACAGGGTCAAAAATCTAGAATAAATATACTTTAAAGAAAACGTAAATCGTTTCATGTAAAAATCTTTCTAACAGGATTTTGGTGATTTCCACGCCCTCACCATCTCAAAAGATTGAATTTGGCAAGAGGGCTATCTGTAGTTGGGAAAGACTTGACACATAAAGATGACACAAGAGTATCTAAAGTTGACAGAGCCCTAACAGAAGTTGGGTTGCTATGGCAGCATAATCACAAGGCATTAACTTCTCAGCAGTGGTTTGGAAACCATCCTTCAGTCAATTTGAACATCAATAGGAAGGGGAGGAATGTTAAGAGGATGTAGGGATGGTGAATAAGAAGAGCAAGTTGTAACAAGTAATTTGAAAAAATAACCAATTAAAGCTTCCTTATTGCCACAAAGGGATTTTTTAAATCTTGCAGATGCTTATAAAAATATGGCTTATCTTTATAAATTGCTTTCTTGAGGACAGCGTTGCTGATTATGATCTAGATTTCCTAGCACAGCATCTTTTGCTTTTACCTTTTTGATTTCATTAAATATTCTCTAGTGTGTTTCTCGCACTAAGTATTACTGAAAAACTTCTGCAGGCTGATCAAAATACTTTAAAATGACATTTCAGTGGAGGCTTTTATATTAGTATAAAGTTTCTTACCATCAGCAGCAGCCTTTGTGACATTTAGCCATTGCATGTATTCCAGTAACAACTAAAGGTACTTAAAACAAGTCTTTTTCATGTCTTAGACTAGAAGAGTAACTTACCTGGATGACTTTACTTTTTTTATTCCATAGCTGTATTAAGAATTCAGTTGCATGGTTGTCACTGCAGAACACAGTCTTGGAATAGTCTGCTTTAGGGAAAACACAATACTCTATTTTTATTTTGTAGCTCCTGTTGCTGCTTCTGTTCATCTTCTAAACCACTGCATGGTGCTAATGCTGCCTGCCACCATCACCCACAGAGATAAAATGAAGCACCAGTGCACTTACACACTGAAAACAAAACTTCCTCCAGTGCTGCAGTCTCACTGTCAGTTGGGATGCAGTGTTAGGGGCATGTGAGAATGCACTCTGTAGCAAGACAAAAATACAAAATTATTTCAGCCAGTTACTTTTTGTTTCTCTTGGATTGAGATGACAATGAAAAATGGATGAAGTGATGAAATATTTTTTTGCAGGGTTGTGATCTTTCATTTCAAAGTCCCGCTTTAAGTCCTTAAGAGTGGAGAGTTTTCTGCTGACTTCTAGAAGAGCAGGACAGGACTTAGACCTGTCCCCCGTAAAAAGTAATTGTTGGGAAGAATGCAGCAATAACAGGTTTGAAACTTGAGGAGAGGAGAAGAGCCTGTTGGGGCAGGTCTGTAGCTGTCACCTGTGTGTAACAGGCTCCATCCGGGTATTGTGCGCAGTGTTCGCTCTGGGAGGACTCAGTCCCTCTCTCTTTCATCTCCTTTGTCAGGGTGCTTTCCTGGGTGGGGGAAGGAAAGAAAAACAGAGACAAAAAAGAAAGATATGTCTGGAATCTGTAGGGACTTTGATGTCCACAGAATTAACACCTGTCTTTACTGAGCAGGTGCTTTGCAGTTGAAGAAATACAATACACGTGAGTATTTTGTGGGTGATTAAATGTTTGAAATGACCACCTGGAGCACAAAATGGGTAGATTTTAATTACATGCTCATGCTACATTAGAAGATCATACAGATCTAATAGCTCTTTGGATAGATATCTGGCATATATGACATTCGTTACAATCCTGTTTCTTTGTAGGAGTGGAAAAAAGCACACAAAGAGATTCACCTTTTCATCACAAGCAACACAAACACTCAGGCATTCAAACCGTGCAAGTAGCTTGGGATCGTTTGTTGTATTGCAGAGGGCTCTGAAATGAGCATCATAAATTATTTGAGGATGTTAAGAAATTGACTTTTACATGTAGGATTTGGAGAGAGAGATTTGTTATGGATACAGCTGGATCTGTTCTTCCTTTAAGTCTGTTAAGTAGTTGCATTTTGGCTGGAAAACTTTAAGCAGACTCATCTCAGCAGCACCCTTCAACTGCTGTTGAGGCAACAATCAAGGAGACCCTGTACTCGGCTGAAAACTGAATGGCAGCAAATGATGTTAGGTATCCCGTTCTGCTGTTTGTCCATCACCTCTTTCCTGCTCATCACCATATTAATATGTTGTATCATAATTATTTTGTTGGAGTAGTTTTCCCGCGTTAACTACGGAGCTGAAGAAAACAAAAGTAGGGAGTAAAATTTCTGTGTCTTGGCCCTGACAAACATATTGTGATGGGATTTTCATGTCAGCTAAGATTCAAAAGTATGCTTGCCTAGTTTTACATCTGTAATTGGAAATCACATGTACCAGCAGTGAGAAAACTGACAAAAAAAACTACAGGAAAGACATTGAGATTCTGGAGCGAGTCCAAAGAAGGGCAGCAAAGCTGGTGAGGGGTCTAGAGCACAAGTCTTATGAGGAGTGGTTGATTGTTTAGGGTTTGTTTTATTTTGTTGGTATTTATTTTGTTGCTGATCGTTGGTATTGTTTAGCCTGGAGAAAAGGAGGCTGAGGGGAGACCTTATTGCTCTCTACAACTACCTGAAAGGAGGATTTAGAGGGGTGGTCTCTTCTCCCAAGTAGCAAGCAATAGGACAAGAGGAAATGGCCTCATGTTGCACCAGGGGAGGTTCAGATTGGATATTAGGAAAAATTTCTACACCGAAAGGGTTATCAAACATTGGAACAGGCTGCCCAGGGAAGTGGTTGAATCACCCTCTTTGGAAGTATTCAAAATAGGGGTAGACGTGGTGCTTAATGACATGGTTTAGTGATGGTTGTGTCAGTGTTAGGTTAGGTTGATGGTTGGACTCGATGATCTGAAAGGTCCCTTCCAACCTAGACAATTCTATGATTCTTTGAAATTGGACAAAAAAATGGACTTCTGCTAAGAAGAAAAGGTTCTGCCTTTAGCAGAGTACATGTTGGTGGTTTGACATTTATTCAAACTTGTTCTATTTGAAAAGCAGACAACTATTTTTCTGTGCCAACTGTCTGCTGATTACCTTGTTGCCCTTTGATATTTCCCTTTTAAATTTAGTGTAACATAAACATTGTGGCTAGAATTACAAAATGTCTGGATGTAGTCAAATCCAGACTGATGATTATACGTGGGTGGCTCTGGAGTTAAGAGCAATGTGATTGGGAAGTAAAATATCTGAAGAAAATACATCCCTTCCTCAGATTGTCGTCCGTTCCTTGTTGTGACCTTTTCCTGGAAGAGATTTCCAGTAGCAGGTACCATTTTAGTTAAATCAAGGATAAACCCCATTCTTTAGACTTTTTAAAGCATTATTGGATCAGAATAGTTGGAATGACGGTGACTTTTAGGATTAGTTTGCTACAAGAGCAGGCTCTAGTCACTAAAAGAATAAATACTCCCTGCTTAATTCACTCCTAACATGTTTTCCTATTAGAACAATTTGTGAGTCTGCCAGGTACAAATTAGCATTAATTGAGTGCTTCATGTCTACTTTGTTCCTTGCAGGCTACCTTTGTTTTATGTTCTCTGGTTATTGTCAACGGATGTACTGTGTGTGACCTCATGCATAGTTTCTCCTCCCCGCTCATTTGGCCTTCACAACTTTTATTTCTCTGTTGTTCTTGGGACACTCCCTCTGAACTGAAGGCAGATATCAGAATGGAGACCAGGCTTTGGTAAATCACATGCCAAAGGTTGCACAGTTCCTGAAACAGCCTTTTGACAGAAAACTGGAGAAAGAGTTTCGTGTTAGATGAGCAAGAGAATCAGCTACAGTTCTAGTGGTGTGCGACGTGGAGGTCCGGCAGGGTTAAGAGTCAGAAAATTTGAGTTCTCTGCTTGGCTCTGCTGCAAGTATTAATTTTGATCCAAGGTGAGTTGCTGAATCTTCCACACTCTCACTTGCTTCATCAATAGGAAGCGGTTTGCACTTGCCCACTGACCAGGTTAACATGAATTTTGTCTAGTGCAACACTGACCCGTTTTCTCAACCTTTCCTGTCCTATAGAGCCCCATCTTGGTGCTGGACTCTCTGGGTCAGTGGCAATCCCAGTGCTGATGCAGCACGTCCAGCCCCAGAGCTTCTTCTGGTGTTGCACTTGATCTCTCTGAACCACAAGCCACATCAATAAGAGCTCCATCCTAGCAGCAAAGCTCCTGCTGAACCAGGAATTTCACTACTTACCCAAGACAGCTCTCGGGAAATTTTTCCATGTGAACTGATTTAACTCTATTGGAAATTTTTCCAGTATAATAATAATAATAATAATATATGTACTTTAATTGACTTTAATTATTCTGCTGGTTTGGTTCAGACCTGTGCTCACTAAGAGCAGCCTGATGCATGTGTCAAAGCTTCTCTCTATGTAAAGGCCTTTGGGATGGATTTTGAGGTCTGGGGGACTGCTTGACTCTTTTTTCAAAATCCTAGAGCTTTTCCCTAGAGACCAAATGAAAACTTACTATTTGGGCGATTATCTTGCAGTGTGATTATAAGAACACAAATTTTCCCTCTTGCTGCTTAATTTTTAGAAACTGATTTTGAAGTTAAATTTGTCTAACCAGCTTTTTGATTTTGTCATAATTTTTTCAGTGGGGTTGAAAAGCTCATGCTCTTTCCTGCTATTGTCTCCTTACTTGGCTTTTAATCTCCTGTCCACTGGGAGCTGGTCATCTCTGAAGCCTCTCTTGAAATAATGGTTTGACTCTGAGCCCTTCAGGATCACAGCCTAGGGCTTACGTTGTTTTGTGGTTCTCCATTGAACTCTATTCTGTAAACCCAATGTATCCCCTCATCTGTGTTATGATGGTGATGTTGCAGTATCTTTATATCCTTTGTATACATGACATGATCAGAAGAGCCACCCATTTCAGGTACTCTGAGAGCATTTTCTGGGAGAACATTAATGATGTTCTCAAACCGCGTCTCTCAGTTATTGTTGCCCACCACAGGGCCCTCAATCTCACAGGGCCCTGCTTTCCTAAACATTTTATATTACATTAGACTATTAAAACATACGTGTTGGGTTTAGATAGCTTAAACAATCCTTATCTTTGAGTCATCAGCAGAGTTACCAGGGAAGGGTTTGTATTCTTGTCTTGGCCAGGAGTGGAGGTACCTCATGCTGTGGGTAGAAGGAAGTGATCTCGGAGGGATCTGGCTCAGCAGAGCCTCCCCTGCTAACACATCCATCTGTCAGAGAATGGCCCCGATGCAGTTGTCTTAAGACTCTTGAGTACAGATTATTCAAGTCTCCCAATATGTAAATGTTAAATCACAGAAAACACTACTTCATTAAATCTTGCTCAATAAACAGTATCAAACAGGATAAATATCTCAAATTCAGACCAGAAAGATACACCTCCTGAATACTCCTGCCTTTTCTTTGTCATTTTTCATAATTTTTCATCTACACCTTTCCAAGGATCTTTGCCTGATTTGTGATCTTCTTTTTTTTCTAATATTTTTTTTCTTTTTTTCTTTAGTTTATAGTATCTCAGTTCTCATGATTTTTCTGTACATCAAGCGTACGGACCATGATGACTTTTTTGTTTGTATTTTCAGTAGGACGTCTTAAAAATTCCTGGGTTTATCCTGTTATGGTTACTTTAAGATCTAGGGATATGTATGTTCCTTTAATATTCCATATGCACATATATCTGTATGCACATAAAACTACTCTTTATTTCTGTCTGTCTATAAAAGCAATCACATCATGATCAGAATATAGATAATTGCTAATTTTTGGAATTGCAAATAACCTTTTAATATTAGGATGAGTTCTAGTATTTATTACGCGCTGTCAGGTGCAAGACTTAATGATTTACAAAATAATTGTTGGGGGTTTTTTTAAGATACAAAGGAGGTTTGTTACTGACTTTTCTAGCTAAATTTCAGCAGGTTGAGGTCAGCTCTGCTGACTGAGAAAGTTGTGAAATATCTTCTCATGTTAAAAATCCATGCTGGACAAAATTCATTCAAGATAAAGGAATATTTAGTTCCCTAATGCTTTTTGAAACCTAAAGATTACAGAGGACATAGAAAGTCCACACCTGTACTTATGGGCTGGACCTGTTCCAGCCTTGTTGAGACATCTAGGAGGGATTTGTATCAGGCCTTGCCAAATACTTGCTGCTGAGAAGTTCAAAATTAAAAAAAATAATATGTGCAATAAATATGGTTTAAGAGAAAATTAAACATCGGTTGCTGGATCTTGCTCTCATATGCACCTAAAATAAGGGTAATGGAGGCAGTGAATTCACGGATTTGTATTGTAATTAGATTAGAAGGAAACTTAATAAAATCTTGTACATATATTTCCTCTGGATTGTTTCTGATTTGCTACGTGTTCAGTCACTGGGATTAGGTTTCTCTGTGCATAAATGTAACCCAGGATCCTGACAGAGATGTTGAAATCCCAGCAATAGGCAGTAAAGCTGTGTTTGCTATTGCTTTGCTCCTCTGAACTGCCCACGTTACTGTAACTGGCACTTTGGGCTACTGTAGGTGCAGTTCTTAGTGGAGTGGAATTACCTTCTCTGCACTGACACCCCGCTGTCAACTGCGTAGATGATGTAAGTGCTTAACTTTGGTTCTGTGTGTAGCAATAGGTGGATTTGCCCTGTGAAGACAGAATTAATAGCTCCCATAAAGACCATGGTTAGAAATTACGCATTTCACTCTTGTGCAACTTGCTCAACGTTGGATGTTGCAGGACAGTAAGAGCTCAAAGCAGAGCTGGCAGTGCGGTCACAAGTGACTGCAAGGATCGTACTAAAGAAAGTCCAGTTGATATTCAGCTGCCACGAGGACTGCTTCTTTGTGCCAGCAGAGCAGTTGCACAACTGGGGATTTAGCCCAAGTCATTGCTCACGTCTTTGTTATAAGAAAAAAATATATTCCAAGCAGCTAATAATTACACTGCTATTAGCAGCAACTACTGCATACAACAATATTGTATGCTGATGGAATTAAAACTAATAACTTATAAAGTTTATTATAGTCTGTCCGTTAAGGAATACACTAGCATGATATTGGCAGTGAGTGTTGGGAAGTATTTTTGTATAAAGATCAGAAACCAGGCATGATTTAACAGTGAAAGTGTTGGTAGCAGCAGGCCAGCTGCAGCTTTAGCTTACCTAAGGCAGCCCAGCCATCGGTGGAAGGCTCTGAGGGGCTTCCACATCTCTTGCATGCACGTTGTCATTCAGATTTACAGTCACGGCCTCACGCTCCATTTCCCACTGTCCCCCCAGTGTGGGGGGTGTCTTGTGTCTGCAGCCCCCTCAGCCTGGGAACTGCCAGTGTGAGCTCTGCTTCCCGCTGCTCCGGCCTCGCTCGGGTTGAACAGAGACAGAGACTGCACTGAGAGATGTTTCTGTTGAGATACGGTGACAGTAGTGTTAAAAACAGCTTTAGATAAGATACATATCAAACAAGGATTTATCAGGCTAGAATATTTTCAATATTTAAATTGTGTTACACTTCCCTTCCTTTGGTAGTAGCAGAGAAAATTGCAGTAGATTTCAAAGTCCTTTGGAAGCAAAGGAGCTGCACTTTTATTTTTGTATCTGAGCTCAGATATTTGTAGTGACTTGCTAAACAGATAAGAGCCTGGGAAAAATGAGTGGACAGTTTGGGTCAGGATGTTATTAGAGGCAAATTTGGGTCTTCATAGTGTTTGTGCTGTTCCAGCCGCTCGTGAGATCACAGAAGCCTGCAGAGAAGGAAACAATGGAATTTGATGTTACACCGAACATCAAACAGGGTTGAAGGTTCTGTGACCTCTGCAAGTAATTAAAATAAAACTTCACTGGAAAATGGTAGGCTACTGCCACAGTTCCTGTTTTACAATTCATGACATTCCTTAAGGGGTTTAAAAGATGAGTCTGAGTTTATTCTTTGTGCTGCTCCTTAGTCCTTAAGAGAGTTAAGAAATCAGGTCATTCTCCTCACACTTACGGTAGAACTAAATATTTGATTAGGTTTGTCCATCAAATGGGCCCATTAAACCTGCTCATAAAAATTTTAAAAAAGGAAAAGAAGAGAGGAGGGGGGCTTTTACTCTTAAATATACTCTTTCTACTACATAGCAGTTTTGGGGGTATTTAAATAGAATTAGCAAAGTGAAGCTTTCTACATGTTTAATAGCTGTTTGTCAGGTGACTGCTAAGATATCTCTGAATGGAGAGTGAGTGAGTGCAGCTGTGCAAATGTAATGCAACAAATATGCACTTAATTGTGTCCTTTGGCCAGCAGAAAATGTCTGTTGGTAATTAGTCCTTCCTCTACCAGACCCACTGGCATGTGAGCTCTCCTAGTGGGATTCTTGTTATTGTTCTCTCTGGCTCTCGTTCGCTGTTGTTCTGGAAGGAAGGACAGAACTGAAGGCATGAGTAATAGGAAATCTTCAGCTCTTACGTTCACCAAAGAGGAAAACATTTATTTAACCAGACTAGAGCTCTACAAGCACTCAGAGAATAAAAGTCAGTCTTGTGGAAAGTGGGGACAGAGGGAATAGACTCGGGAAAGTACAGTCCTTAGCTTTTGAAGTACTATTACCAGGGGGTTAAAGCTGTCTGTGCGCTCAGCGCAGGCGCTTTGGATGCTGGGTTTCTGGGGCAGGGTGTATCTGCTCACACACCGCTGTATTTGTAGCTCCTGGGTTGGGATCATCCTTGCGATACCCACCGTTGCCTTCCTTGACACCTATGAGTATCAGTGCAGCTGTGGCTTCAGGAGGTCCCCAAAGGCATCTGGATAAAGTGAAGGCAAATGAGCGCTGTGCATTTTGAAGAGGTTGAAGCATCAGCAGTGTGAGAAGGGCTTGTACAGGAGCTCAGTGCATTGTGCTCAACTGTGTTAACTGGTGCTAAAAATACCTCCTTCTAGTTTAGCTTTTAAACTGCAGGAGGTCTCTTTAAGCTTGGTGTAGGCTGTGTTCTGTGACCTTTCTCATTCTGGACAATTGTACAGGGTTATTACCCCCAGTTAGAGGGAGCGCTCTGTAAACAATACACAGTGGTTTTTAAAATGGCATTGCAGACTGGTTTCATCAGCTGGGGAGGATTTGTATATCCACGTTGAAGTCATTTAAGTGTGTGCTCGAAAAAGGCTGAAAATTTACAGCTACTGAGTCTGAAAAGGTTATCTGTGAAAAATTTGGTTTCTCGTTATCAACTATCGTTACGAGCCTTGGTATTATAATACATAATAGAGCTTGTACTTTTGCTTATGTTACTTGGGACGTGTCCTCTGCAGAATATACACAGCCAGCACCCCTTTGTAGCCCATCGTCCATGAATCCTGCTTGTTCAGCCTCCAACCGTCGTGCGTAAGCCTTAGAGGAGAGGTGATTCCATGATTTTATTCTCTGGCCTGGTCATGAGGAATACATTTCTGTAGTGGTTTTCCTTGATAGTATTTCTCCAAAGTGTTTTATGAAGGACATTAAATGTTATTTGACCTTCATTCTAGATTGGGAAATGGAAGCTCATTGTTGTTAAAGACTTGATTCCAGTGTAAGTCTTGAAATTATTAGAATAAATAGAACCTTAATACTATCTGAAATAATGTTAAAACTTTTCTGTACATCAATATGCATAAAATGTATATATTGTGTATAGTGTGTATATTTAGTAGTATATAGAAAATTGATAGAATACATATATCACTGATCAACTGTGAATCAGTGAGACTTGCAGAACCATGGAAAGCTACTCAAATTTAACATTTATGTATTTACATTTATAACAACACATACCTTTGGCCACTCTTCCTTAATTCTGCAGTTCTAAGGCTCTGGAAGTACTTGGTAAATGAGTATATACAACTACTATTTTTAATCTAAATTTTTCTGTCTGCGGCGTTCAAAAGGGATTTAATCTGAGAACCTATTTTAGATTATCAGTGTGGGTAGAAGATAAATAGGAAAGTCAGAAGAGATTGTCTATTGTTCTAAATTGATAATTGATGCTCTTTCTTCTACTGCAAATGCAAGTGCCAGTTGATTTAGCAGAGAACTTATAGGCTGTGACAGTAACACATAGGTTTAATATTTCATTTGACAAGAAATTGCTGTCAATCCATTCAATTCCATTTAAGAATTTGTATGCAAAATATGAGTAACACTGTTCAATATTATTTTGGTTAGTTTTAGCACTTCTAGCTAAGCAAAACCAAGCAGTTCACAGCAAATAATTCAGCTTACTCAAACTTACTTTAGGGACAGTCCTCTAAGCTATGGGTCAGTTTGCACTTGATGGTTTGGGTTGTCCTGAAGACCTCAATCAAAGCTGAAATAGTTCCGAAGGGATCATAAGCAATGTGACAGATCAAACCCTGGTGGCTGCACAGCTGTATTTTGAACAAACAAGTGATTTGTTGCTGCTGAGAGGGTGCAAGATGCCAGTGGAGAAGGCCTTGTGTAGCAAAGCAAACTGTAAAGGATTTCTGGGTGTGAAGTGAACTTGAGAAGGAGAGTGAGGCACAGGGAGAAGGCAAGGGGCTTTGACTTTCTTGCACCTTGGCTGAAGAATGTTCAGGGCAAATATGCACTCAATTAATGTTACATATTATTGCCAACACGATTGAGATATAAACCTTACAGCCCAGAGCACAGCAGCATAAGATTACACATCAGATATATTGAATGAGGGTTTAGTCACCTGAGAGCTGGGCGAGAGCAGATGTCTGAAATGTGTGAATATTTCATCCCCTTGTAGATCCAAAAGGTTTTCCTAATACATTATAAATGATTGATCTTTAGCAAACAGTTTTCTCAGAGGATGAGAGCAAGTCAGGCATGGCAAGATTAGACTTGAGTTAGGTGAGATGCAGACTGGTTTCCAGTGGATACCCACTGAAGAAAGGCTTCCACTCCAGAGTTGCAGAAACATTACTGAGGCAGAAAATTCCTGAAACTGGTTGGAAGTGTTCAGCAACAACTGCAACAACTGTATAATCTTCCCCAAAACTTCTCCAGTGCAGCATGTATTAGCAATTTGGCTTAGCAAACTTCTGTTATCTGGGGTGTGGTGTTCATTCATCATCGCTCACACTAGGCAAAAATTTGGCCAGTTCTTTCAGCCTTGGCAGAGGATTTGATAAACTTGAAATCAGTCTCTCTGTCTCTCTGGCTGTTTTGGAAAGACGTGTACATCATTTAAACTATATTCTCTTGACAGTATCGTACCAGAAGATTTTCCAGGAAAAAAAAGTCTTCTGAGGGGCCACAGATCTACACATAATGTTATGATGAATTCTAGATTTGTTTCTCCTATAAATAGCCTGGCTTTTAAAAACATGTAAACTGCTTCTAGCAATTTACAGACAACTACTTGAATCCAGGCACCCTTTTCTAAAGGATCTTCAAGAAAAGCTTTGTGATGAGGAGAAAAATAAGTGGAATGTTTATTGGATGGTAACAACAAATACAGGCCCTTTTAGGATCAGTAGAATTAACTGACCAAAGTTATTGTGAATTAACTGCAAAACAAGGAACAGGAAACTCGGATGAAGAGTAGTACTGCCAGAGTAGCTGTGCAAAACCCAAAGCATTGGACACTTTGAGTATGACAATGAAGTCCAGCATTTGATTAAGACATAGGTGCAATATGGCTTTCTTGTTCCTAAACATGAAAAAAAACCCAACCAAAAAAACCAAAAAAAACCCAAACCTCAAAACAACAAAAACCGCCCAATTCAGAATACCTTTTGAGAAGCTATGAATTTTATTTCAGAAAAATCCACTTGCCTACTGAAAATTTGAGCTCTGCTAAGCAGCTGCACAGTTATGCCACAAAGATATTATTTAGTTGAATGAGACAGGCAGACCCCAGAAAAGGCTCTTTGTTTTATTATTTAAAATCTATGTTTCAATTATTGTTTTCCTGTTTGGAAAAGGTCCTTTCTGGCAGGGATTCAGCCTTCTTAGGAATTTTTTATTTCTCATTAACTGGGAGCGGTTCCCAGGACATCGGATTTGCCATCATCTTTAAATCAAATATGTCTGAAATCACTTGTGACAAGTCACTCTGTGGGTCCCGCTCTGCTGAAGAACCTCAGGAATGCTCAAAAGTTGGGATTTGTTTTTTTACTAAACACAGAGAAAATAGCTGTTTCTCTGTATGTATGACATTGTTTGCATGAAGCAGAAAGTGCAGAAAAGGCTTCTGTTGAGTGCTGGGCTCTCTGATTTTGAGATCTACCTTTGAACCCTGTTCAATATTCACAGCCCTAAGCTGCATATATATACAAGTAGTTGTTTGCACATCTGCATTCAAGATCAGAACAGCTGTGGCTTGATGCCAGTCTTGAATGGAACTGACAGGACACTTCAGGGGTTAAATAATTGATAAAGAGAGACAGAGACTAAGAGGAGAGTCAATAATGAAAGTGATAGAGAGTGAGCATTGACTGTGGTTTTGCTTCTCAGTCCAATATTGGTTTTCCTGCTGCAAGTCAAGCATCAATTCTGTGTTTCCTCTCTAATTAGCTTTTCTTCCCTGAATAGGCACATCTTATAGTGACCTTTCATTGTCCTTTTTACCAGAGTCTTTTTTTTGCCTGACAAGTCTAAATCTGCTGTGCAAAACCAGTAAATCATGTTAGTCTCCTTGTTTGGTGGATAGTGCCCTGTAAGGAGCAGGAATCAACAGCAAAGGCATTATCTGAGTAAGAGAAGTGCAGGTTTTTTTGCAACTGAAGAATGCTAAACTAACAGCACACCCAGCGCTCTGCTCTGGCCTCGTGTGAGGCCATTCCTGAAATTCCTGGATAGGAATTGTTTTGAGTGACAACAAAAGATTAATAGTCATATCCACAAACATCACTGTCTCTATGAATAGTTACCTTTCCCAACCTTCCCTAAAACCAAACCCAAGTACTACACTACTAAGGCAGGAACAAATGAGAACATTAAAATCAAATGGAGCAACTCTACCTGTAGAAGGTAGAGTTGCTGTAGAAGGGCTGGGTGGAAGATCTGGTTGTCTGGTAGTTGTCAGGTACTTTAATCCATGTACTTTGTCATCTCATATAAATACTTTTAAATATTAAGCCTGTATAATCAGTGTCAAATGTGAACCAAAAATATGTTACTATTCATCTCAAGGATGGTTCAATCTCAAGGAAAGGTTCAATTTAGAAATGTTACAGCACTGAGTATAATGAAGTAGGATATGGATTTGATTGCAAGTCAGCTACAGACTAAACAGATATTTTGTGCATATAACATCTCAGTTGATAGGGAATATTTTGTGAAAAAGGATTTGAGGTTAACTTGGTTGGAAAGCCAGGTACTATTTTAAAGATTTTTAGAATTCATTACTTGGGGTCATTTTCTAGGATGAATGGATTTTTTCATTAAAAAATCTTGATGTAGACATTGCATGCTTAGTTTCTGATGCAAGGAAGTTAGGACGTTGGTTGCTTTGGTCTCCCAAGGAGAAGAAATCACATTAATGTCTGTGCCTTGATTTTTCCTGTCCTTATAGGCCTGAAATCTGATCAGCTTTGTTTATTATGGATATCAGTGTATTTAAGAGAATGAATGGCTCAGTGGATTTGGATTTGGGTAACAGGATCTAGAGTATTTAGCATCCTTACATCAATCAGCTCATGCTGTCTGTGTTAGTGTAGCTTCTGAAGTCAGGCAGCTGTGAGTTAAGTTAATGGTCCCAGAAGTGGCTCTAGAGAGCTCTCAGTGTATTAATGCCCATGTCAGCAGCGTCAGGAAGAAGACCAAGGAATGAAATGGCAGGTTGAAAACTGTCTTTCATTGTCTAAATTAATCCATAACAATGGAGCCAGGGAGAAAATACTTGTTGTTTGACAAACTGAGGAGGCATCAGGTTTACACAAATATCTAACTGCAGTGTGACATTCATTGCCTTGGTCAGTGTAGCTGGAGATGAAAAAAGGTGTTGGGCAAATAATGGAAAATAGATTGTGACATAGAGTCCAGCCAGGAAATTTTTAAACCACTGATTACTTGAATGGGAAAGTGTGAAGAGGAAAAGCTGTTCTGTATTGTCTTGTTCCTTACAGCCTTTAACCCCCAGTAGTCGCTGCTGGTCCCTGGTGGGGACAGGATACTGACTAGATAGACCTCTGAGCTGAAGCAGTGTGGCAGATCTTAGTGTCTCTCTTAGTTTCTCATAGCTATTGTCACATCATGAAGGGAATGTTGTATCATAACAGGTGAACTAGAAGAAAAATGGCAGTGGTCTGTCAGCAAACAATGAGTGCTTACAAACCAGTGCAATGCATTGATCCCTCATTTTCCTTTTCATTTTTGTTCAGGCAGGTGACAAGCATTATCATCCAAGCTGTGCACGATGCAGCAGGTGCAACCAAATGTTCACAGAAGGAGAAGAAATGTACCTGCAAGGTAAGGGTGTCTCCATTCTAAAACAAGAAAATCAGACTTTGTAATTGGTCTGTCACAGACCTCAGGAGTTTGTAAACCCTCTCCATGGGCAAGGAGGACTGTAGCCATCCTACCTTCATTACAGTGTTCCCACAGGTAGCTGAGCACACAGACTGGTGAATGAGATACCAGACAAAGTTAGAGCATTGTCCCTGAATTCTGCTGATCAGGTTCTCTGCTCTTCTGGACCACACTCCAGACTGTAAAAGAGAATGGAAAAACCTCCAAAGACTGCAGTGGGCTTGTTTTAAATCATGTAAATCTCATTCCCCATGTACACCGACAAATTGTCTCCTCCAGTTCTTAATCATATTTGCTTGCCTTGCCTGTTTCCCCTTTATCTGGTCATATGTCTCTCTGCCCTTTATTTTTATGTCTTTCTATAGTCACTTCTTTCTTGTATGTTCATTTGCATCTCATCTCTTATTAACAGTCTCACACTCCCAGATACTGTCAAGCACTTTTTTTTATCATGATTTTTCACATTAAAAAGTGCTGTTTTCTTTGACTGAAAAGTATCCCTGATCTGAATTCCACCTACTCTCCCAGAAAGCAGTACATTAACTATTAAGCTGTGGTTACTTTTACTACTTGCTGTAGTATTAATTAATGTTGGTAGAAAGGTGTATAACACATATTTAGGCAAGCCAGAAATCAAAGTGAAAAAGGCAAATACATATTGGGATTTTGTATATTGTGCTTATGTTAGAAAACTTGCTTGATATACCTCAAAGGACTCTAAGAGAATAGTGAAAAAATTATGGAAGTGTGGTCACAGCCATCTTGAAATCCCGAGGAAAGATTCCTTCTGGAGGGATTTCAAAATAAGATAATATTGTTAAGGAACTCCTTTGAAGCTAACTTGTGTTATTTAGTAGTTTATCGTCCCTACCAGTCCGTCTCTCTCAGCTTTTACTGACCTTATAGCTTAGTCATCTTATTCGATCTGTGTACAGATCTGGATTTCAAGTTGTGTAGCAGCTCTGTATTGCAAGAGCAAGAGAGCCTGATAGAGGGCTGGGTAGGAAATACAGCTTTCTGATGGCAAATTGGAAAGACTACTTTGAAAGCAACATTTACAGCATCTGAGAACTGGGAATCTTCTTAGCTTCCTCATATCATATGATAAAGTACAGGCAGAGTTCGTGAGCATCAGTTCATCCTTTGCTGTTATTAATAACAGCTGTTTGCAATCAATGCCATTTGCACCAGTCTAGCAGGGAGTTCATGTTGACTGGGCAGGCTGTGGTGCAAATTTCTGTGGATCCTAGTAAGACAGGAAGCATTGCTTCTACTTAAACAAGGCTAGATTTTCTCCTGGCCAACGTTCAGGTGATATCAAAGAAGGAGAGGAGAGACACCTGGCTCCTTGTTCTGCCATCATTCTCTTGTTGGCTTTATCTCCCTTTCTGTGGTTGTGGATTAATGTTCTTCGTGCTTACTCTGTCTCAGAGGAGGAGCAGCCTGAGTTGCATTGCTTTATTGTTCACAAGCTGTTTCCTGACTAAATAATGTTATTGCTGAGTGTGCTCCAGACTGTGCTCCTGCCAAAGCTTTCCTCGCTGAAATCAGCATGCTTGGAAGTGTAAGGGACCTAAAAGCCTTCCCTGTGCAACGTTGTCAGCTGAAATACGTACCCTGACTCCATCCAAATCGCTCACCCTGGGGTGCAGAATAACAGCATTCCAAGGATTTCTCTGAAATGAAAACACAACACCACAATACTAAAACTAGAACCAAAATCACATTATTGATAAAATACATGAAAATTGTCCTCTCTGCAGGACATGAAAGCTCTCTGTTGGTATTGTGGGGTATAACAGAGGAGCCTGGCAGGTTTGTGGCAGCTACTTGGATTAGAAATCTGTGGGAAACCTGTGGAATGAGAACATAGAAAAAATAACTGTTTATTTTGGGGCTTTCTATGTTAAAGATGGTTTGAATAATGCTAGCAGGAGCACTCTGGCTTTGCCCTGCTTCGATGTAAGAAAATGAAAAGGAAGCAGCACCAGAAACTTTCTCTTTCCCATTGACTTTCTAGTAATCTATTACTGTGTGGACTGCCCCAGGAGACTGCTGCTGGGCTGGGATGTTGCTCAGCATTTAGAGGGATGCTTCACTTGATTCTCAGACGGGCTTTCAGCCTTAGTCCATGTGTAAATAATGGCCCGAGTTACTACTTTTCAGAGAGCTGTATGTTGAAACAATGGTACGTGCAAAGTGAAAAGCTGAATAAATGAACATGTTGGTTGGTGTCTGCCAAGTTAGTAAACAAACATATGTTAAGAAATGGGAATAAACACAATTTGCTGAACCGTTTCCGTTAGGAGAAAGGGTGGCAGTACAGTTTGAGAGTTTGCACTGCTCCAAGCATTTCAAAATAGACTGACATGTTTGGATGAATAATATCTACGATTTGTAGGTGGCTCAGAGTTCAGGGTCAGGAAAAATATTTACATGTAATTTCTTCAGCCTGCTCTATCTGATTTGGGTTTTTAAATTTAACATACTTCCATTTTGGGGAAAAAATACAACCTCACAACCCTTAGCTAAGTTTTACCATGGCACCCAGACCCACTTGCATTTCTTGTTCACTTTCAGCTGCTCCAGCCTTCTCCTGGGGTGACCCTAAAATTATGCCACTTCATGCTAATTACTGCCCAAAAATGCAATGACAGCTTTTTCTTTGATGGTGGAGGTGGTTTAATAGAAAAGAAGTGAAGTATAGAGGAACAAAGATCATTTTTTCCCAGGTTCCACAGGAAGCTCATAGCTGAATTTGGGAATTGAACCTAAACCTTAGGAGCTTTGGTTCACCAGCCTCGTAACATGAACTCCCTCCCTCCTGAGTGCCTGGATCTGTCTGGGCTCCTAAGCCAACGCCAGGGCGTGCTTCTCTCCTGATCCCTCAGGCTCTGTGGGGTCCTGGCTCGGAGGCTGCTGTTTGTTTACAGAGAAGGCTGTTGGTTCCCTTCTCCCTGGTGTCTCATCCTTTGCCCCTGCCAAACGCGCAGTTTCTTCTTCCTCAGCTGAGACTCAAAGCCAAACATCTCAGACCCCTGATCCAGAATCGCAGCGTTCTCCCCAGTCTCCTGATGATGATGATACTGTGTGCTGCTGGGAAGTGAAATAATTCCTGCTGGTCTTTACTTCTGTACTGAACCATATAAGGGCTTCTTAGAATAAAATTTCCAGGGGCCCTGACCCCAACTCTGCTGGGCTCTGAGGGTGGGGTTTCCTCTGCCTGCACTTGAGCTAATAGGCACCAGTAGGAGTCCTGGACTTTGCTCTGTTTGGTTTCTTTGCGGACAGAGTGAAGGGGTGAGATTCCCCCCTGCAGACAGACAAGGCTCTGCCTTGGCTTTGCAGTGACTGGAATGGGGTTTGAGTTTGACTGCAGCTGCAGTCAGTGGTAAAAATCAGCATTAGCTTCTGCTCCAGTTCAACTTGGCTCATACCTGCCAGCAGCGACCACAGTTTACACCATCCCAAAGGAGAATTGAAATGGGATGGAAGTGCCCCTTGCTCCTGGTACTGCTTAGCCCTAGGGGGCAGAGGAATATTGCCATTTTTACAGCATAAATGCAGGGGAGAAGTGACCTGAGTGATACTTTACAGTAACTGAATGTAACACCTATTGCTCAAAGAAGTTGTAGGACTTTCCCAGTATTAATGGACTTATAATCAGAACTTCCTTTTTATGTGTGGTGCAGTGCATTAGGGGAGAATTGATCAGGTAACCACGGCCCAGTTCTTTTGCTCTTACCCTTCATCCCACCCAGAGGAACACTCTGTCCTTCAGTTCCTCTGGCTGGTGCTTGCTGACTCGCTGTCTGAGTTTTAAATAAGAATGTGTGCAAAATGCTTTGACAGCCTCAAGAAAAGGCTGCTGTAGATGGGCCAAGGATTTGAATTATTTTTTATTTCACTTGTATTTCCCATGAGCTAGAATTGAATGTGAATTTCTTGCATAGTTCATACAGATTCATCATCTGATGCAACGAAGGGATTTTCTTTAATAACTGACCTGTCATGACCGGAAGTCATCTGTTTTACTCTGAATAAATGTGTTGTTTTACCTCCCTCAGGTTCCACTGTCTGGCATCCCGACTGTAAGCAATCCACTAAGACTGAAGATAAGCTACGGGTAAGTTCAGTTCATGGCAATATGCACTAGGTATTTTGCCCACACAATAACTGAGTGCTCTTTTTAAAGGAATGACTGTTCCCATGTTTTTTTCACATAGCTCTCACCACTCTGGCAGAATAAGCAGTGGAGGCACTTCAGAGGTATTGCTCTGATTTTCAGGCTCATCACCTTCACATACCTGTCTCAGTGCACTGCCTTAAAGATAGTATCATTTCCTGACATACAGACATGGCAAAGTCACTAAAACACTTCATTTCATATCTCAATTATTGTGAGAGAGACTCTTAGGGAGAAAATGTGAACAGGGCAAATTCTACAGTATATTTTAGTATTTTTGCACATTTATATAATTGTTCTATAGTTATCTCCTGTTCTGCGTGGCTATTTGCAGCATTTAGACAATACGGGCTCATTTGATTTTGCCATTCAAATAAGCCTCAGCCTAAAGTCATCCTAATTTGAATGCCAAGAAGAGCTGCATTTACCCTTGGAGTCACTTCAGCATATCCAGACAAACTCTCTGGATCAAATCCTTGATGGCAATAATGCAATTCTGGGCAATTCTAAGCTGATGAATTTCATCTGCTGGACAATTTACTCTTTTTGATGTCTCAGTTGATCCTCTGAATTTTAATAATTTTTCTGGATATGAATACTCCAGACTGTCTTTCAGACAAGGAAACTAAGAGGTACTGCTATGGAGATACGTAGGCTATCCTGTGGGTTGTGTGGCTCATTCACAGGAAGCCACGTTCTTTGGAATACGTTCAGGTGGTCTGTAAAACATCCCCTGCAGAGAATTTACTATGATTGTAGGAAATGTGCAGATAAATTCTTGTTGATCAGAATTCATGTTAGTGTGTACTGATAGTACAGAAGTATAATTGGCCCTTGATGGGCATGGGATCTAGCAGGGCCAAACATCGCTGTAGGTACCATCCAGCATTTCACATTGTTCTGTCCTGACTTCCTACAAGAAAATTGGAAATTCTGCCAGGCTGGATTTTCTTCCTCATTTAACAATTTGAGTGTAAGACAGTGTTTTGGCCCTCTGTAGTGCAGGAACACTTGTGCTTTGTAGTGAATGGTTGGGGTACAATAACCTCCCTTTCACTTGGACCCAAGAGTCTTATCAAAGCACTCCTGACTACATTGCACCCTTACAAACCTTCCCCTGCTGACCTTATAAATCAGGTGGCTTATTTCCATTCCCCATGGAAATGGCCAAAGTCCTCTTCAAATATTTTCCTTTTTTTGGGCACACATTCAAGCGTGTCAGTCTTCTTCCCGCTCAGCTAATTTTAATTGAAGTGAATGAAGTAAATGAATTCATCCACCTGCAAGACTTTGCCTAAGTGAGTTCCTACAGGAAAATGAAGCGGAAGAATGCATATTAAGGGAACAACTGAGAAATGTTATGGCACAACTATCCAAGGTCGCCTTGTTCCTGGATGAGAGCTATGCAGAAATGCACTGTCCTGAAACTGGATGGAGAGGTGGAGAATTTTTACCTTCAACTGCCAGTCACAGACAGTCTCTATCCACTCCTTATCAGTTTGCGTTCACTTTGATGTCTTTGACACACGTTTTATTCTGCTGACTCAATTGAAGGCAATAGCAAACAGGTAGGTACAGAAAAAAATGAAACTGGGGAAACTATGTGCTATTTGGACTTGTCACCACTAAATTATGAACTGTTCTTTGATTGACTTTCACTTTCTCGATGACATACATTCAGATCTGAAGTGAGAATCAGAATCTGGTTTGTGAGTTGACAAATACGTGATGTGGCCACTTCCAAGGGCAGGCCTAGATTTTCTGCAAAAAGCCAGTGACATGGCCTCTTTGCTCTGCCGCGTTTCCTTTCCCTATAGAGCAAAACAAAACAAAAAGCCCTTTTATCATGGAAGTCACTTCAGAAGTTTTCAGCAAGTTCTGTTTTCTCTCAGTAACTGACTTGTGGTATAAACTAATCAGCGATCTAGCTGGTCAAGATCTGAGAGAGAGTTCATAAAAACAATGGTTGCTTTCGATCTTCCTCCCACTGGATATTTATGGAGGATTACAAAGCCAAAACAAGCAGAAAATAAAGTAACCATATATATGTTAAAAAATATACATTGCTTGGCATTTTTTAAACTGTCTGGTGGTTCGTGATTCTGCAGGGATTAATAAGTAACATAGATATTATAACACACAGAGGATTATCTAGCAAGTAAGTATTAGTAACTTGATTGAAAAAACCATGGAGCTGGGGCAACTGCTTTCCTTTTCACTCTTTTTTCCCTTTTGTGTTTCATGACAGCATTCCTCATCTGAGTTCTTTTATCCAAAGAGTCTGGTTCTTCGCAGGCCACGCTCTGCAGAGGTTTGCTGTTGTGTTTTCATAGTGTTGATAATGGTCTTCTTTACTGAGAAGATTCTTCATTATCCTCATTCACTGCGCTTGCTGCTACTGCTGCCACACAGCTTTCCTGCTATCACTTGGGCACTGACGCTGTATTTTGCATCATGTGGTGCAGTGTTCGTTTGTTAATTCTCACATTTTTTATTTTGTTCAATGAAATGCTTAAAATTCACTTTTTTTTTAGATTCAGATGAGCTTTAGGGGGCTGTAATATTGTTCTGGTGTTAGAGATTAGAGTGCAAATATGAAGCAAATGAAAATGGTGAAAAGTGATGGTTTAAAAGAAATAGTTTTTCATGAACAGTGGCTCATGCTTTTTAGAAAAAAAGGCATCAGTTGAATCCGTTACTTTTTTATATGTATTGACCAACTACACATGAATACTTTAGTTGGGAAAATACTTAAAAAATTCCAGGTTTGGACATGTTCTGTGTGCTGCCTGAGAGCATTTCACAGAATCACAGAATGGCAGGGGTGGGAAGGGACCTTCAGAGATCAACTAGTCCAACTCCCCCTGCCAAAGCAGGGTCACCCAAAGCAGGTTGGACAGGAATGCATCCAGGTGAGTTTTGAATATCTCCAGAGAAGGAGACTCCACACCCTCTCTGGGCAGCCTGTTCCAGTGCTCTGCCACCCTCAAAGTAAAGAAGTTTTTCCTCATGTTGAGATGGAATTTCCTGTGATCCACCTTGTGCCTGTCACCCCTTGTCCTGTCACTGGGCTCCACTGAAAAGAGTCTGCCCCATCCTCTTGACACCCGCCCTTTAGATATTTGTAAATATTGATGAGTTCCCCTCTCAGATTTCACTTTTCCAGGCTAAACAGACCCAGATCTCTCAGCCTTTCTTCACAAGAGAGATGCTCCATTCCATTTGCGCCTTCCTAATCAGGGGCACATTCATGTCCAAGTTGGGAGGTCCTCCCTGTCCTCTTGATTCTGGTATTTTCAGATAGAAAGATTTGAGATTTCCTTGAGTTTGCTTTGCACTTACAAATGCCACTCGTTTCCATTTCTTCTCCTTCAGGGCAGAGCTTATTGATTATTTGTGCCTTCTGTGGGGGGCCATGAGGCTGTACCATGAAGGCACACCTGAGGTGGCTTTCACTTGATAGCAAAGTAAGAACTTACTGGTATGGACTTAGGCCAGGCTGGCAGTAGGCAGACAGGCTGAGAGAGTCCACACCACTGGATTTCCTGCTGCAGACTTTGATCTCAAGATTGCCAGGTAGGCACAGTCACATCATCAGTCAGGGCAGGATGCTTGTGTTAGATGCAGTCTGTAGGGCAGTGTTACGTGGTTGAATCTAATGCTGTGATTCAGTGATTCAGCCCTTTGTGCTGCACAGTCCTTTCCTCAGTTAACTTTGGATGTTGTGATGCGTTAGCTACTCTTGAACGCCACTCTGTCAGCTACAGAAATATGTATCAAGAAAATACAGCTATAAAGATGTGTTACCAGTGTTGCTAAGGAGAGCAATGTCTTTACAGTTGTAGGCTTTATGGAATCAAATGTTGGAGTCTGAGAACATCAAACTGTGGGACCATGTCACTCATCTTTTAGGCCAGTGTAGTGGCTTTCTGCATTCAGCTTAGCAGGCATGAGTCTGAGTTTCCAGTGCTGAAAACTGGGAGCCTTAGGATTAAAAAACAACAAATCTTATCCAATGTATTGGAAAAATATGCAAGGCAAAATAGGAGCAGCCTGTATCAAAATAAAGGTATGTTCTTTTTGTGGCTTTGTAGACTGTGTAGGATCCAAATAGCTTACGGTCAGATGAATATCCTTCTGTGTAAATTTGGTCGGTATTAAATTCCATTTAGATTTACTGCTGATTATGCTAAGTGTAATTCAAGGCAGATTTTGGCTGTAAGTGTTCTTCTGCAGAGTAGACACAAAGATACTATCATTGCTGTTCATACAAAGATGGGCTTGAATCTACACAGAAATTTCTAGGTTGAAAATTGTAGGATGAAATCCTGTGAATTCTCTGAGAAGTTTGCAGTTGAATTCAGTATGTCCTGGACTTCCCACTTTACGTCTGCCTTCCACTTAACTTATTCTTGGTGAAGGCTGCCTTTGCATGAGTAGTCTTGTAAAAGTTTGTTTGGTAGCAATGTGCCTTCAATGATTATGTGCAGAAAATTAATTCTCCTTTTCTGGCTTTTGTCTAGAAAGAAAAAAAAATTAATTGTAACCTATTAATATGTGTGTCTGTGTGAGTTTGAACTAAACCTCTTCACTAGTTTTGTCTTGATGCATACAAAGTGTTGATTTTTTAGGCAGAGTAATAATGAATGGATGCATTTGAAGGAAACGCTCTTGGAAGGAGAAGGGTACAGTGAAACCAGAAGACAGGCACAATGAATGCTGTAACACTGAGGTGCTTTCTCGGTCTGGTGTACAGCCAGTGAAAAGTACTGAAATCCATAGGAAGCCTGTGTTTAATGAGCCCTGGTTTCAAGTCCCAAGTAACTGCAAAACCTTGCAGCTGATGCAGCAAGTAGTCAGAGTGGCAACTGTTGTACTGAGAAAGCCAGATTCCTTACTATTGCAAAATTGTATCTGCCTACCAGAATAAATGACATCCTAATCTTCTATTAGTTTATTTATAAACATGCTTCTCTTACAGTGGCTTCTGAGGATTAGAGAATTTGCTTAAGCTATAATGTTAAATGTTATTAAGTGAAAACATATTCATTCCTCTGCAGCTGTTATCACCACCTTGCATAATGAACTCTATCAAAAAGCTAAGGCAGGTACTGTAAACAATGCTGACGATGCCTTTGTTAAACAACAGTGCATCCGTTTGGCCAGATGTTCTTGGGATCAGTTTTGATTTGGTTGCCTGCATCTGTAAGTTTTTATAGAGCATGATTCTGAACATCTGTACTTGAGAAAGCCAGAGCCACCACATTCTAGCAGCATCTAGATGATGTGAATGGCTCTAGTGTAGATTTTTATTTTTTTTTTAAGAAGCTATTTATTTAGAGGATGTGCCATGCATGATGACATGACAAACTGAGGTAAATGCAGATGAACATCTTAAACTTTGCAATCTAGTATCTAAATAACAAGTTAATCAATTTTGGGCATATGCATGGGTGATATGGTAATTGAGCATTGAAATTCACATGGAACCTAATAGGATGAGCATGACGGTGTTATCTCTGCTGGTCTGGAAATGGAGTTGGTAAAGAACTTTTGCATCGAAGACAAATGCATGGAATGAAAAACTAAAGTGTAAAAATAAGAAGTCTGTGGTAAGGTGGGAAATACTGAGAAGTCTTGCAGATACTTTAGATGCTTTGTGTTCTGGTTCTTTCCTTTGGCTCCTTTAATGATATGCATGATTTTCTATTGACTGAATTTTATTGATTTTTTTTCATATACTTCATAGACTTCCTGTATCTGGTACAGACATCCCATATTGATATATTTACCACTGTTACATCCATTTGGGTGGAAGAGGACAGAAAAAACAGATGACTCTTCTACTGTCAGAAAATGTGGAGAAAGACCATGCACCATAAGAAAAGAAACAAAGATTAGTTGTAGTTCTTCATAGAAATTTGCTTTAAATTTCTCTGCACAAAGGTGGCATTTTGAAAAGCTCTATTTGAAGTCTTCAAGAACAAGAACCATCATATAAAGAGTGTTCCAGTTCTGTTCGGAGAAGTGAGGCAGCTTCACTTGTTTTGTTGCTGGATAGAACAAGTGTCACAGGACTATTGTGCGGGAAGGAAATGCCGTTAAATTAATGCATTAATACTAAAGGATGTCTCCTGTAATTTCTTTACCTGTCTTCTTCCAATAATGTGTGCAAGAGATGCTCGCGTGATATCTCCACTGAAGGTTAAAGCTTAAATCAGGGATAGCTGCTATTCCTGTTTCACCTGTGCTCTGACCAGCTCTCCTCCAGGGTGGAATTTACACCTTATTGCAGTTCCATCAACAGCGGATTTGACCTCCAGTGTGTCTCCTGCCACCTATTTGAGCTATAAAGTCACACCAGTGGTGCACAGGGTCGGGGGTTTTTGGCTGCTAATGAAGATGTAACGCAGAGTCTAATGAAAGCCATACTCCATCCCAGATTTTCAGTCAGGAAGTATTACAGGTCTCTTAGGAGAGGAGCCAACCATAGCAACTAAAATTACGCCAAAGGAACAGCTTATATCACGGAACCTTTAGTGTGTGTTTGTTAAGGCAAGCAGCACAAATGTTTTTAAGTGCAACGCAATTGTCTTTAGGGGAAAGCACAAAGCTGTGAAGGATTCCAGACCATACGGGAGCAGGAGAGTAGGAAATAGCCATCTGCGATGGAAGCAGCCTCTGTAATTCAAAACAAGAAGCAGGGCAAAGTGAGGCAGGGAGGGTGAGTAGATGCCAAAGTCCTCTCTTTCATGCACTGCCTTCAGGGCTATGTCGTAAACTTAAGCAAGATGCAGGACTGAGGGCAAATGGAGGAGCCACAAAGTTCCAGGTGTGCTTGGATTAAGCTGCCCAGGAGAGCAACAGAGTGTGCTGGGGCAGTGGCTGGCAGGATGGCATCCCGCTCAGGAAATGTGGAGCTCTGTGATAGACTGAAGGTAAAATTTATGTATGCATAAAGAATTACAGAAAATAGAAAACTGGTTTTAAAGGGTGTCATATCTGGCTCATGGCCGTGTTAATGGGATGGTAATGAGGAACTTGGAGCAGAAACACAGTGAGGAAATGAAGAACAGGTGCTACAACTTGCCAGTTTGTCTGAAAACTGCTCCTGTGCTCCAGGGTTAAGAGCATCTCAGAAAGCTTTTAGCAGGATGTGTTTAAAACTATCCTCTTAAGGTGTCTAACTTTATTAAACAAATTCAGTGAAGTGATAAATACAGGTGAATTTTTCTTTGCTGAAACAGTTTTTAGCAGTGACACTAAGAGATGAGACTATGGAGATGGATCAAGGGCTGAGAATTTCTTGGTTTTTGAAGTGGTTATAAAAGATCCAGAGCAAAGAGCAACCCAGAGGGCCTGCCAGGTGGGAAGAAGCCATAACGGCCTCTAACCCTTTGCTTCTTACAACAGGGAGGATTCAGCAGACAAAGCTCTTAAAGTATGTCTGCCAAAAGCCAGAGGTAACAGAGACACCCCTAACAGTACCTCATCTATTTAATTTTGTCCCTATGTTGTAATGAAAACAATTGTTTTCCATAGCAACAGCAGCAACATGTTACATGTGTCTCCACTCAACCAGACAGTGGTGTGAAACGGCAGAATGGAAGGGGGAATAAAGTGTTTCTCAACAACAGCCAGATTTTCCAGCTTAATTCTTGTAACGTTTCCATGAAACAAGTGGTTGTTGTTGGGTATTTTGCTTTGATTGCATCATGGGAGGAGCTTAGGGGCAGCTGAGACGTTTCTGTTCCCTTTTGGGATATAGGAATTTGCAGCTACAGAGAGAAAAGGGAAGAAATACATAAAGTATTCTCAGACATTCTCTGGAGAGACTTTGTGCCTGTGTCAGTCCATGGCCACATCTGCTCTCTGTTTGGTCTGAATCTTCACGTTTTTTGGTGGAATGTGTTCAAAGCTTTTTATTCCTCTGACCCTCCCTGAATGTGGTGATTTCATTTCCACAAATGAAGTCAGAAGAAGCTTGCTGTATGATCCACGACTAGTCCTCAGCGTATTTTATATGGATGGTTCCAACAGCTTTCCTGGCTATGAAATAAAAGGTAGAAAGACTCTGAGGTCTGTTGAAGGATCCTTTCAGGAAATGTATACTGAGAGATAAGAAAGGTCCAGTAGCCTCGTCCAGTATTGTTCACTCCTGATATTTCCTAAGAAAAATTAGTGAGCAAGGCTGTCAATCCTTGTTTCTCTTCAGTATGTGTCTGAAGGTCCCTTAGTTCAATGTCACAAGGTAAGGTATTATTTACCAAGGTGTTATTTTCAGTGACTTTGAAGTATCGCACTGCACTGGTGTCATCAGAGTCATCTGCTGAGGCATTGCTTTGTGATGGGGTTTGGTTCTTTGCAGTCAATTAGGGAGCAACAATTGTTTATGTTTTCTCAGTTGCGAGTGGGATATTGTTGACTACCTTCGTGTGCCTGCTGCACGCTCAATTTAGGAGTAATTGCCACAATAACCTGGGTGACTTTTGATCGAATAGATGTTTTTCAAATTCTTGAAGTTTGCAGGATCAGCTCAGTGATACGTTATTTTGTCTCCTTTCACAAAACTTCCCCCAGGGAATCAGTGTATGTTTAGTCCTAATGAAGTGTTGGAAAATCCTCTAAATGTGTAAGAGCGCTCTCTCGGTAGGGGTGTGACTGTTCTCATGAATTTCAGTTTGCAGGACATTGTCATTAAGCATCAGGACTTTTGCAGCATGGGGAATCATGGAATTTCAACCAAGACTTTAGCTTTCATGTTGTATCTAGATTGTACTGCAGATGTAGGGGATGCTCCAAACCAAGGATTTCTGGAGGAAGGAGGGACTGAATTTGGTTCTGTATTCAAAATGGATATCCAGTCATCGAACATCTGGGAAGTGTTAACGTGTGTGCTGTGCTCCTCTCAACACTTTTGTCTGCTGAACTGCTGATACCTTTAGCTGTTTGTGAACTAACGTTTTGATAAAATGACCAGCAGGGCTATCCCAGACTGTACTTTGTATGGCTCCTTGCAGTGTCTCTGGCAGGTGTTGTTTGGGTTTGTTCATTAATGTTGTCGGTCTTTTACACTGTATGGCTTAGAAAACCTCCTTCCCCTCTCACAGCACTCCTTCCCCTACCGAAAAAAAAGCCCACCTGACTCACAAGATTGTGAAATTTGCCAGAATGCTTGCATTTGTGTTGACGTTTTTTCCTTAATTCAGTTAATTTCAAGATGTATGCAGATTTCTTCACTTCAAACCAAAAATTACTAATGTCAATGGTTTCACGTTGTTCTAATAAGCTACTTTTTCTTTTCCAGCCTACAAGAGCATCATCAGAAAGCATTTATTCCAGACCAGGTTCCAGTATACCTGGCTCTCCAGGCCACACTATCTATGTAAGTATTCCTTCTGATGAATAAACTGCCGGTGCCTTACTTGCACATGAAATGCTCCATGCTGAAATAACACTTATACTGATGCTAATACCTTTGTTCTAGTGGTTAAATTGTTAAAATTCTTGTTGTGACAGATGTAGCTTTTATAACTACAAAAGGTACCTTTTTATTTTCTTGGCAGAGAAGTTCATAGGGTCAAAAAAAAATAATTATGTTTTATGGCTGTCCTAATCCAGTTCTAAGGAGGAAGAATGTCAGCTCAAATGTATTTGGGTGAATAACAGAACAACTCAGCCTTTTCTCTTCTTTTCCTTCAGCAAGGAAAACTTGCTATATTTCCATGCATATAAGCTACACTTCCAAAAACTCATATCCATTTAAGGGTCCTCTTCCTTTAAAGTCCATGTAACTTTTATCAAAAGTTTTTGTAACTTTTAACTCATAAAAACTTGCTCTTGAATAACCTGCACAAATGGAACTGAATGTGAGTAGAAGCAGATCAGCCTTGTTTCCTTGTGCAGCCTACTATGAATAAATAAAATACCTAGTAGAAGAGTCGAAAACCAATTTGAATATTCTTTTTCAGTTTAAATCATCAAATGTATTTCTGTAAGGCAGGTGAGAATGTATGATGATTTTTTAAAAAGTCATCTTTTAAGTAAGGAAGGATTTTAGCTAGCTAAACTATATGTGAAGCCTCTTTCTAGCTCCTTCTAATGGGTGCACTTGTCTTTGGAACTGATTTCCTGCTTCGGTTTTTTAACTAGTCAAGAGCTCCTTGCAGTTTCACTGGAAAAAGTAATCGATCTCAGTACTATGTAGTTTGCAGTGAGTAAGCAACATATGCCTTAGGCAGAAGCTTGGGTATCGATTGAGTGATGAGTGTGATATAATAATTTCAGTTGGGAGTTTGGATACCCAGTCCTGACAAATAGCCCTGCTTGCCTTTTTATTTCCTTGTAATAGTTGCATTTCCTCTTGTGTGCACAGTTACAAGTTGAATTTCTGTCTGTGGTCTTCTGCATGGAATCCTCTCATAGTCTCTGTAATCTGCAAACTAAATGAATTTTACCACATATTTTACGTATGGGAAAACAAGAGCAGAAAGGTGAAAATACTTGCCTGAGCCACAAAATGAGTCATTTACAGAGCTGAAGTTTCCAGCTCTCACTACTGGGGACAAGAAACTTTTGTATGAGATCTATATATGCCTTATTCTTTCTTTCCTAAACTGAGAAAACACTGTGTGCTTTTGCAGAGGAGGTCTGTTGGAGAGGGACAAGAAGCAATCACTTCACATGTAGGGTGCCAGAAAGGGTTTTCCGTAGCAACAGCGTGACAACAAATACACAGAAATCATAAGTTGTGTAAAACAGAAATTACCAGTGCATTTGTGTAAGTTAATTTATCTTCTGTCTTTGACCTTCAGGCAAAAGTAGACAATGAAATCCTTGATTACAAGGATTTAGCAGCCATTCCCAAAGTCAAGGCCATTTATGACATTGAACGTCCAGACCTAATTACTTATGAGCCATTCTACACTTCCGCCTACGAGGACAGACAGGAGAGACAGAGTCTTGGAGAGGTAATGAACTGACGAGCAACTCATTCTGCTGTGTGCCTTATTCAAAGCCTGCTTCGCTTCTCTCCTCTTTTGAAACAGCTCCTGATTGACCCTCCTGGATATCGGTGCTGCTGCTGCTGTTTGTCTGTTTGATCTGGGTTTAATGGGAACAATCGTGATGATGCCTCTTGTGCAAAACTGCACAATTAAACATCTCCATTAACAGCAGGGGGAGGCTTGGAGGCTGGCTGGGTGTGCGTTCTCATCACTCACGTGGATGTCCTAGTCTTTGGGGACAGCAAAGTCCAGACATGAGGCAAAAGCCAAGCTGGTGGTGTGCTGTGGAGCACCCATCTTCACAACAGAATATGATGTGATGTTCCACGGCAGTGAAAGGATTAAGAGCAGTGGGATGCTTTCTCTTGCACATATTGAGAGAAAATATATTTCTGGAGCACTTTGCCAAACATACGGGATAAAATCTGAACTAGGTCAGAATGAAGTGCTCTTCAACCCGGGAAAGCAGGTTAGTTGTGTTACAGAAATAGCTGCCTCACATTTTACACTGCTGACATTTAATATGCATTCTTCTATCCTGCAACGGTAGAACAAAACGATCTAATTTATTCTTTGAAATTTGTATGTAAAGATATCTTTCAGGTTGTAGGGTCCCCCCAGTTTTCTCAGGTGAACTTCCACAGCTGCAGTTACTATTTACATGGTTCCAGTAAAGGTCGTGAAGCAGGTTTTGTCATGTAATACCGTCTGACTGTAAATCAGACTTCTGAACGCAAATCTAAATGGACATGGAAATGGATTTACTTCTTGCAATTGCAGTGACTTTACTGGCTGTAACTGAATTGAATATGAAGATGAGCAGAGGAAGAAGGAAGTACAGTAAATCATTCAGGCACCAGTGGTCTGAAGATGCCAAGATCAGTGACTGATAATTTGCTTTCTTAGCAAAGTGTTCTGCCCACCAACAGATCAGAGCTGCCCTGCTTTTTCTCCTTTGTTCTTTAATGTTTTATAGAATTAGTCTTTTAAATTATAACATGAGTTGGAAATTCAGGAGGTTGTTGAGTTCAGGAATAAGGTAAGAGATTAACAGGTCAGAATATTACAAAATTTCCCCCTCAGATTTATATTGGTAGTGAGTCCAGCTGACATCTGGTTCAAAACCAGTGTGAGATGCATTGGTGACCTCTGGCCCGTTCCAACAGGCCTGACCCTTTCCACAAAGCTCTCTACAAACACAAGTCTCTTGTTAGTCACAGAGGAGGAGTTAATCTCCCCCAGACAAGGGGAACTATTTGTTAATCATTAAAAGGAAGCTTCTCACTGACCAAGCAGCATATTGGAAGCTGATAAAGCAGTATGGTGGAAGCCATCTGCTCTTACGCTTGTTCTGGGGATAAGCAAAGACCTTTGGGGTTTTCTTACCTCGTATTTTCACTGTCATTAAATCCAATTAATTTTTGGTGACTACAGAAGTCTCTTCTGGAAACAGAAGGGCTCTCGCCTTCTTTTCAGAAGATCTGGGGTTTCCACCCAATGCTACTGCTGACCTCTGTCACCTTGGGCAAGTTACCTCACCTCTTTGTACCTGTTTCTCCTCCCTTCCCTTGCCCTAATGAGAACACACGCCCATCGGGGTGGAGTGATCTCTTACTTTGTGTTTGTGTTGTGATAATCGAGTGGCAACAACTTTGGTGCATCATACATCAGTCACCATCATCTTTAAAAAGCAAAGGAGGTGACATGTTTAGTCATGGCAGGGATTTGCAGACTTGGAGTGATTTAACCTGCATTCTCTTCGCAAAGTGTGTGTGGTGGTGTTAAATAGAAGTGGAGCCTGAGTTTAAGCTTGTACTATAGAAATGCCCTTCACCATGATTTAAAAAAAAAGAAAAGAAAAAGAAAAAAATCACCAAACTCAGCTAAGAAAGATTTCTGGGTGGACAAGGGAGATGTGCAGGAGCCACCAAAGTTAATCCAGTTAAGTTAAACCTTAATTACAGGGAACAGAGTACCAGAAAATTATAAACTTTAGCCGTAGAAGGTGAGAAAATGCAGCAGGAGACTTTATTCTTTTTTACAGTGGAAGGGAAATGCTTTAAAAAGTTTCTCACTCATGATCTCCCTTGTTCAATGAAATCCCAATCCTGTTCTTCTGAAAGTCTGCGATGAGGAATGTTTTCATGTAGCACCATCTAGTGGGACCAGGCATTTTAGTTACAGACTCACCCGCTTTGGGGGCGGAGTGAGAGGGAGCTCATGAAGAGGTGGTTTAGCTTCTAATAAAAAAGAGATTAAGAGATGTGAAATGAGATCTGTAGATGAATTTTCTTATGCTGAGGCTCACCCTAAATGTAGTGATAACGTTTCCAGAAACTGTTAATTATTCAGGTTCTTCATGTCAGTTTTTCTGGCCGCTGCTGTTGGATCTATAATGACATGGTGTTTTGCTCTATACAACTTGTGCAGTTATAAGGATTAGGAAACCAAGAATGTAAAAGACATTCAAGGCTTTGATGGAAAATAACTAAAGTAGTCTTCAAAAAGCTTTATGGAAACTTGCTAAGAAGGAAATGTTCTGTACCCAAACAAAAAATGTCACTCCTTTGTTTGGATACTTTGCATTCAGTGTCACCAGCTCCATGAGTGTTAGTGGTCTCTCAGTGCAAAATGTGTAGCTGGATATTTATTACCAGAAATTCTGCACACGTTTTACACTACTGCTGTTGTATATTATTGTAACAGACCAGAATAATCAGTTTTACTTTTGAGAGATTATCCTAATAGCTGTGTAATTCTATAATAATTGTGGTCTTATTTAAAAGAATAATTTCTTGCCCAGTTTATTTTGGCAATTAAATAATACTGAGGTTTAGTGCATACAGAAAATAATTAAATCCTGATCTTCCAGCTTCAAATTGTCTTGTGATTAAAGGGCACGTAACTGGTAATTATACAGAGCCTTTATTCTTGCTTTACCATCAAGGTATGCATGATCTTATGCTTAATTTCTAAAGGTATTTCTTGCCTCAGTTCCCCTATCTCTGCAATAGAAACTTTTCATAATGTTGTGCATATTCCTGCCCACTGGCCTTTCTGCAGTTCTTTCAATATACACGCTGTAATTCCTGTCTGTTCTCCTTACGTGACCATGGAAGAACACAGAGATTTAAAGGAGATCATATCAAAGAAATGTTGATGACAACTGTGTACTCCTTTGCATGGGTATGAGATGGAAGGCCTTGGGGAGAAGGACATTTTTGCCAGAGTATGTGTGTTGGAGGGAAAACATGCTTCATCCTGGAAGTTCTTCTCTATTTCTGATGCCATGCAAAGCTCTGAGTTAAGATTATTTACTTTTGATTTCCACTTTAAAGATTTCTTCATAACAGGCATGGTTATTAAATTAATAACCCTTTCTGATTTGGATCTTCACAGCTATGTTTTAATTACCACAATGATTAGATGGCTGAGAGATGATGTTGCATGATATTTGACTGAATTAATCACGCTTATAAAAATTCTCCCAGAAACTTTAATTGCTTCAGTAATTTATGGACCAGTTCCTGAGCAATGTGGAGAAAGCAAGTTCCAGTGCTGCAATGGCCTCAGTAATTTCTGCATTGCTGTTTTACGGTGCCATTTATTTGTGTATCTGCAGCAATGTTTAGATTGCCATTTTCTGGCCCAGCACATGCAGTGATGTTTTGGTGACCTTATCTTTATGTCTTTGCAGTCTCCGAGGACATTATCACCGACACCTTCTGCAGAAGTAAGTTTGGTGGAACCTTTGGGGGCAGTATCTTGCTGTGATAAGAATTATTCACTTCAGCAAATGCAGCTGTTGATTTTGTTATCAGTCTGATCCATCTCTCTTTGCTACATAGACATGTTTTCTGAATATTGAAGCATAACAATAGTTAACTCTAAAAAGAAAAGATTAAGTTCTTGCTGACAGATTGTACAAAAATTGAAGCTACCATTCCTACCCGTTTGTTGTCTATAAAGCACAGTCATTTCTCCAGCAGAGGTCACTTCTTGTATATTCATCCTTCCTGTGGACTCGGATCTCAGGAGCTGGATGGTTTACATGAGCTAACGTGCTGCTCTAAACATCTAAATATTAAGCCATGGTTGCTATGAAAACACTTGCAGTTTTGTCTGGAAGAAAACATAACTCTGGTCTGGTTTGGTTTTGCTTTTCCCTAGGACTTAATTGGAACATCAGAATAACATGAAACGTTTGGGAAGTCACTTGTCAGATTACAGTAGATGCCATTGCAGAAGCATTTTCATTTGGGGGCTGGGCAATGCTGCTTGTTTGCAATGTAAAAGTTGTAGTGATTGCTACATGTTAAAACAGTGACTATAAAATTTCTTGTAAATGTTCATGCATTAATATCAATCCTGTCCCTTTTGTCCTGGTTTGGTTTGTTTTAGGGGGATTTGAGAGGTGTTTGTTTGGGGTTTTGGAGGGTTTGGTTTTTTTTTTTTTTTTTTTTTTTTTTTTTTTTTTTTAAAAAAAAAAAAAAAAAAAAAAAAAAAAAAAAAAAAAAAGTTCTAGGAAAAATATTAAACCC
>NW_015090781.1:8683605-8715757 GCF_001431845.1 Calidris pugnax | reverse complement strand
ACAAACAATTACCAGGAACTTGCTTGTTAATTTACAGAGCAACATTTTGGTGCCTTTTATTGATAATGAGGTCTTAAAACAAACATGCGCCACAATCACTTCAGGATATTTTCCTGTTTGGTTTGGTTTTGTGGGAAGAAGTTCTCGGATGTCAATGCAACTGCTGGTGCTATTCCATGCTGTATCAAGTGCCAGCGTCAACCTGACTCTCATTGATGTAGCACTGTCCTTCTACATAGCTGGATTTATAAAGGTTTTAGTTACATGTAGCAGAAGTATTACACATACAGAACTTTTTATTTTTCATCCTAATGTAAGACCATTTTTTGAGAACTCTCATCTCAGGTTTAAATCAAATATTTCCTCTGTGGTTGCTGATTCATCCTCACCACTGGCATTTTTAATACTCTGGTAATTTGGCAGTTTTTTTTTTTTTTTTTTTTTTTGATTGGCTTTTTTTTTTTCCTGGGAAACTAGGTAAATTGAATTGTATACAAGAAAGTGTTGTGTTTTCAGATACAAAGAGATAATAAATACCTTTTGATGCAGCCAGTCAAGACACATGGTACACAAAGCCAGAGAGCTCTGTGCTGTAGCTGTTGCTGGTCCCCAGGTCAGCTCGCTGGAGGCTGCTCATGTGTCCTGTGCAGGGCACTGCATGCTCTGCCTGTACAGACACCTTCCCTTATGGAGTCATAGGAATGTGGGCAAATCTAGGATTATATAGAATTTAATAGAAATTGCAGGTGGAGTTGGAACTTTCCAAGACTGAACTCTGACCCAGACTATAAAAATAGATCGGAGTCTTTGGAACAGATCATTAGAGAGCGGTAATAAGGAAGTAGCTTGAAAGCTTATGGGATATTGTTGGTTTAGTAGCTTCTGCTGATGTCTTCACATCCATGAAAGTTAAGTGCTGCTAAAAATGTGTGATGTGCATTTACATTTATTAGTGAATGTTTCTATTTTGCAGGGTTATCAAGATGTTCGGGATCGCATGATTCACAGGTCTACCAGTCAGGGCTCCATTAATTCTCCAGTGTACAGTCGTCACAGCTACACACCCACCATGTCACGTTCCCCTCAGCATTTCCACAGACCTGGTAAGGGCAACTGCCTTAGAAGTATATGTAAAACTATTGTTACTTTATTGTGTCACATAGTGGTGCAGCGAAGCACTTGTTTCTCTCAGCAGTGAGAATTTAGGATTGAAAAGTTGTGGCATATTTTAGTATCTCCTTCGGTACCTGTTTTTTTGTTCTTGATTGATGCATTCTTTTTCACGAGGCTGATGAGTGTTTCTTAAATCATAAATATGGATCTTCTTGGTTTTTTTCTGATTTAAAGCTTTATATGTTTCTGAAAGTGAGCAAAAATTTGCAGCAGTGAATCACAAATGTCATTCTGGAATTTGGGAAAAATATTATGTGTTGGAAACAGAAGTTGTGGCTTGACTGTAGAGAAGTCAGTAATGTAGGATTCCTCCCTTCTAGAAAGCAATTCATTTAAAGCTCGGTGCAGCCATGGAATCTCACACACAGTAGCAAAACCCCCAGATATTCCAAATTGCTAGTCATTTTTAAAAACAGACTCATGGTTCACAAAGTAGATTTCTTAATTAAAGCCATAGACATTTGCCTGGGAACATTTAAAAAACAGAAACTTCACTTGCTAGTTTGGCAGTGTTGTACAAGTTCTATGCACAATATAGAAAATGTACAGGTCATTCTGGTTCCCAGTGCATTCAAAATTACTGGTTATGTATATAAAAACAAGATATGAAAATGAACTGCTCATCCACACCCAAATTGCGTAAAAAATTATCTCTAAATGCCATTCATTGAATACTTTTCAAGAGTGATTTTATTGTTTGTGGTAATGAATTAAGTCTTTGTAATCTGTTCTTACATTAAGTGATACAGTCGTGCAGTTCCATCTTCCTTGGTGATTACAGCTGAGCGGTTGGGATGCCAAAAGCCCATCTACAATAGGAGCTGCATTTTTTAAAATTAAAGATTTATAATAGAGCCACCACTGTGGAAGTTGAATGCTGTAGCCATTTCCTACTGGGGGTGGGCTGAAAGCAGCTAATTGTGTCTGTCAGTGAATGCCTTATTTAAAGGACCCAAGGGAGGTGGGACAGAAGCAAATTGTGTCTGATGCTTGGTGCTGACAACATGGCTGTGTTCTAAGATGATGTTACAACTGAAACCGAAAGAGACTTAAAAGCGTGAAAAAGCTGCAAACTTCTGTCTCTTGATTCTGGCAATTCTGAGGCGATTTTTCCATTTGTATCAGTTGTATCAGGGATATGAACAAATCCAGGCCCTGTTCCAGACTTTACTGTGATACTTTATTGTCTGTGTTCAGTCGAGGGCCTTCCCCAGAAGCAGTCTCTGTTTATGTAACTCTTGTGATGGGCGGATGAGCTCAAGCCAGAGTTTGGATCCAGATGTAAAATCTTCAAGAGTTTGCAGCCTGGGGGATTTTCTGAGAAGATGTTTGTTCAAACATATCTCTGTTCGGATGATCTCATCTTTGGCTCACCTGTTTGTTTCGCATATGACACAGATGTAATTCTGTAGAATTTATCATTTTGATCTTTGCTGCCCTGCTTTGGGGTAATTGTTAATGCTGCTTTACCATTTTCCTACAGTAATTATTCATGTTGAATAGTAGCACATGTATATTTACTATTTTTCTCTTAATGGCACTTCTAATCATCATGTTATTTGCAAGAATAATTTCTCTGTGAATAAACCCAGTGGCCCCAGATAACTTGTCTTTGACTTCCAGCGAGCCCTTGAGAGAGAAGTGAACCATTGCGTTGACGTTGTCAGCATAAGGTTCTTCAAAAATTTGAGTGCTACAAGTTTTCAAAAAGTTTGCAGCCTTTTCCTCCTGCAGAGCCCCAGCTGATGTTGGCAGCATTTTTGGAATGTCTTAAAACAATCGAGAACGGCTTGCATGCCCACTGCCTGGCATTTTTTGGTCAGGCACTTCTCAAAGCAGCTGCTTTCTTAACTAATTGAGCGTCAACGTTTGTGATGTTTGCATGCTGGTAGCAGGCTACTTTTTGGTAACAAGGCATAGATCAGAAGCTCATTAAGCCAATAAATGTTATGCCGAATTAGCAATCAGTCTCAGCCTCTCTTCTAATACTTCCTGTAATTTTGTCTAACACTTACGAACCCTTCGGTACGTCTTTAACCTTTTTTTTTTTTTCTCCTTCCTTCTTTTCAGAATCCTAATTGTTGAATGCCTATTTTTTTTTTTTCCTTCCTTCTGAAGCCTCCTTCCCCTGCCTTTCTCTTATTGTTTTTCTTTGTTTTCATTTTGTTCTGCCCCCCGATTCCCTGCTGCCGCAGAGCTGCTCCCTACTGGTGTGCAGCGGGTGTCCTACCTGCGCACGAGCAGCCTCAGCTCCTCTCACCATGACTCCCGCCCCAACTCCCCCTTCCGACACCACTTCATCCCCCATGTCAAAGGTAAGGAGCCAGGCGCCTCCCCAGGGAGCACCCTCCAGCCTGGAGATTTATTAGCCTTCTCTCAGAGCTAATAAGGCGGATCTCCCTGAGGTTGTCGTTGGCTGTACAGCTGAGCATGCCTCGAAATGTGCCGTTACACTTAAAAAAGGCATTAGAATAGACATAATCTCCTTTTTTTTTTTTTTGGAGAAAATATGTCATTTCTAAGGGCCCTAGTTGAAGAGTCATCAAGCAACTACCTATTAGAAATATACAGAAAAACATCATTTACTATTTAGAACCTATATGCGCCTAATTTATCTTCTTTCCAAAGCAGTGCATAACAATCACTGAAGAAGTTAGCATATCAAATTAAATTATAATTTCCACATTCTTAAAACATGCATTTCAAAAATTGACTACAAATATTGCCTATATATCTACATCTACATATAGAGCAAGTTGATTGAAAATACAGAGAAGAAAAGAAAAAAATTATATAAAGATCAGTGGCAACGAGGTAGTTAATAATTAGTGCCCAAGAAGTAAAACTAAAATCTCTAGGCCTCTCCTCAACTAGTGAGAATCAGCAGACTCTGCTGAAGGCAGTAGAGTTGCAGGGATTTACACTACCTGAGGATCTGGTCATTTCTCTTTTTTTCAAGCATGGTTTGATTTGGGGGGAGGATTGTTCTTTCATTGTGTCCCTTCGAGGAGCTAATTCAGCTCAATAACCTTTTAGTTTTGTTTCTTGCTTTCTGTGAATGTGGTTTTACTTTTATTTCTATTGGAGCACTCTGGCTGTGCCATCTCTTCTGTTGGGGGAGAAGGTCATAGCTTCTGTAACCTACAAAAGCTCAACAAGAGGCAGCTGAGCAAGTTGAACGTAGATTCTGTTCTGGCACCACTGATTAACGTAGATAATCGTGAACTGGAGATAATCAAAAACAGTTCCAAGGAAGTTGTTGCCATGATCTTTCAGGAAATGCTAATAGATCTCAATATTATAGCTCTTCAAGCACTCAGATCCCCATTACTAATTTTACTCTTGCCTTTTCTTAGATAATTTTTATTAATATGCACTTTCAACTTTCCTATTATGTCACTATAAAAAAAAAATCTCATTTAAAAGATTGGGACCCTTAAAAATAGATACACTGCTCATTTCAGCATGCAGTTAATTCATGATCCTTGCAATTTCAACATTTCTTTGCTGTATACCCAAATTAATGCTCACACTCTTTCAAGTGGCATTTCCATTCTTTTTCTGTTGAGAAAATAGCTTCTTCAACGGATAAATCAAAAGAACTCTTGGAAATCCATGGCTATTGTTTTCAGATTTCAGAGAATTACCTGACATGTAGATTAGGTCTGTGTCTCAGTTATTGGTACAAAAGGCCAGGTGGGATTACAAGCACTGGAGATGAAGGGGTAGGTATGGTGCTTATCAGATATGTCACATAGGACATTGTAAGAATCCATGATTTTCTAAAAATTTTACATTAAGGTCTTAGGCCTGGACAACATTTATGTGTTGTAACTCAGCAAAGCAAAGGGTAATATTTTTGTTAAATAAACATCTCTATTATTACAACATGTAGGTGTGTTTTCATAGGAAGAGATAATATAGCTTGCCCAGGGTTTAGTTCAGGGGGGTTCTGTAGGGTTTTTTGAAAAATGTGGGTAGTGTTGAATGAAATCCAGTTGCACTACATTGTATGTCCTCTTTGCTGCTTGGTGCTCATAAACAGGTATTTTGTTATCAACTGATGAGGTCAATCTGGGTTTCCCACATGATTCTTCATTTGCCCTCCTTGCACACCACGTGTGTCCAAGTGTCCCCTTTTTACATCTGTGTGGCAGAGAAGAGAGATTAGTCTGGCATTGGCAGCACCTAATGCAACTCCCTGATGCTCTTACCTGTAGGGGTTTGTCTTGGGTATTGTAGGTGTCTGCTTTCAAGGTTTAAAGAACTGCATTATTTTACCCTTGAGAGTAGCAGTTTTATATTGAGTAGGGAATAAGACCCTTGTGAATATATCTGAAATGAGAACTATAGCACTGTGGGGTTAATTAGGTGTGGTAGATACTTGTTCTTCAAATCACTGCAAATGTATCTTGTGGCCTCATTCGTACTTGGTCAGCCTTTCTCAAAGCCACAAGTGCTTTTAGCAGGAAGGTGAACTTGGTGTAAGTTTACAAGAAAGATTTCATAAAGCTCTAGTTTGGGGATTTTTTTCTGTTAGGAATCAGAGAACATGGATCATGCCAAAACTGGTTTGGGAAAGGGGCATAATTTCCAAACAGCATAATGATAAAGAAACTGGCATAATGCACATTCCACCCGTGTTATTTTGTATTGTCAAGCCAGAAAAGGACATTTAGACCAGTTTCAGTGTGTTTTCATACAAGGTAATGATAAACAATAATAGTGCTCAAGCCTTGTAGACAAGTCCAAATATAAAGAACTTTGAGGAGTGAAGTAGCTAAATACACCCCAGAAAATCTTATTGAGAGTTCGTTGATGTAACATATATGTTTAATGAGCTGGAAGAGGGTGGAATAGGCATCAGCTTAGACTTCATTTAATCTCATTTGGACTCTCCATTGAATTTGTTCTTGTCTCAATAAAGTACTGTCTTTGCTATGAAAGAATCAAAACAAGTCCATGAATGAAAGAAACCCTCACCCTACTGAAATCAGAGACAAAACTCTCATTGAGAGCCAGGATTTCATCTCGCATGCCTAGAATTTTTCAGAGGCATTCAAGAATATTGCAAAGCCCCCGTAAGATTTCAGCATAAAAAGAGCTCCAGAGCGATGTGTATTTCCCTGCTCACAGCCCTTCCCGAAGGGAATCTACCCACCTCCATAGTGAATCTGGGCCTTGGCTTTCACAGGTTCCTGCTGTCTTTCCCTGGGGCAGGTCTCTGAAATCAAATGCTCTCTGCGTGTGATAACTATTTCCAGAGTTTTGTGGGTGCAGCTGAAAGCTCTGCTCTGGAAAACAGACACGCTTTGGCTATTTCAGGACTATCAGTTTTGTGAGGGAAGGAAGAGCCACACAACTGGACAAGATGCTGGATGATAGTTTGACAAAACCTGAACAGGTCTTGAGGTTTCAGGTGCTGTTGGGCTCTTTTTCCTGTGTCTGTTCAGAAGTAGAGCAATGACATTATAAGTTGACAGAAGGCTCAGTGTTGGTCGCATATGGGATGTTTTGGCCTGATTCTGTGAACTGAGCTCGTGAATCCTCAGTGAGCCCCGTGGGGAGCCCTTCAGGGGAGGTTCAGGCTGGATATTAGGAAAAATTTTTTCACTGAAAGGGTTCTCAGCCATTGGAATGGGCTGCCCAGGGAGGTGGTTGAGGCACCATCCCTGGAGGGGTTCAAAAGACGGGTTGATGTAGTGCTGGGAGGTATGGTTTAGTGATGATGCTCCTTGTTTGTTGTGTGGGTGTCTATTTTTGTCAGTTAGGTTGACGGTTGGACGAGATGATCTTTAAGGTCCCTTCCAACCTAGAAGATTCTGTGATTCTGTGATTCAGGAGGCAGCAGGGACCTGCGTTACACAGCGCTGGGTACAGACAGACAGACAGCTGTACCCCTGACTGCCAGGGCAACCTGCTTAGAAACACAGCTGTAGAAAATGGGAACTACCTGGTGGAGCAAACAGAATGAAAGAAAAAAAAAAAAAAAGCCTCTGAGTTTCACTTCTGAGGCTGCTGTGCTCAAGTGATTGATTTTTATATAAAATCTACTCTATTATCCCCTAACATCCCCCCCCACCTACACACACGCGTGTTCAGCTTCCTGCCAGGGGTGTGGGAACTAGTTTTTCCTACAGCGTTGGTGGAGCACTCTTGTTGTATGGAGTTAACACTAGTTATGGCATATCTGAGATAGTAAGAGAGACTTTCCTGTGCAGGCACAGCAAGGAACCCAAATGCAGAGGATGCAGAGCCCCTGCTTTTATGTGAAGCTGCAGGCTGCTGGCCATGAGGCCCTGGGAGGCAGGTACAGGCAGGCTGGCAGCTCTGTCTGCATGTGAACATTCCATGGATGCTGGCACTGCTCTCATAAATTGTGGGTGATTTTACAGCAGCATCTGAAGCACTTAAGCCTCGTTATTAGAGTGGGGTCCTCAGGGATGAGCTAATGAGAATCTAAGTAGATGTACCATTCCCTCCTGCCGTGGTTGGAAGTAATGAGACTGCCATCCTCGAAAGCATAAAGGAGAGTCATTTGTCAGTACTAGTAGCAGTCATTAGGAAGAGAGAGACTGCACAGGAACCCCAGGAAATACAAGCCAACAGAGGCATCTGTAAAGCAACACGTGCGGGATGATACCATGCTAATTGTCTGCCTTGTACTGTATCCATTATACAACATCACCAGCTCTCTATAAACAAATTAGCTGTGCACCAGATACAAGATTAGCCAGCATACGTTCATGATACTTAGTTGTGTCTAGTTGAGATAAAGAGGTGAGTAGAAGAAGAGTTCTTTCCCTGTATTTGTAGTGCTAGTGATAGAGGCTTTGTAAATTGAACATGTCCACATTTTGACTACCAATTCCCAACGGGTGAAATGTACTTGTGACTCCTCTGTTGTGACATGTGGTTCAAAGAAAGTCATATTTAGGGGATATCATGTACATTAAGTCAAGTGGTAAATATAGAATTTTGCACATGCATTCTTCTGGACAAATTTTGTACAGTCCTCTGAACTGTGCATGTAATTTTTAAAACATGTATGTGCAGATGTATTAGCTTCTACACTGGCAGAGGCCTCTCTGACACATCTCTCTCAGTGAGGTTTGTAAAGAGAATATTTTTTTTTTCTCCCTACTGGTGCCTTTTAGATTGGCAGATGACCATTCAAGTAAAAGAGGAATTTTTTTGAAAAGTGTAAAGAAAAAAGAAAACTTCCTTTTTCCCCCCCCCCCCCCCCAGTATATAAATAAGAAATGTGCTGAATTCCAAGGTTTTGGGTCCTCTAATGGGACATAGGAAACCTGGAGCTGAAAAAAGTCCTGCAGTTTGCAGTTTCTTTTTTGTTGTGTTTTATTGTCACCAGAGTCAAATTTGTCATTGACAAAGATTTGGGGTGGAACCAATGATATGGGCGCAGCCACCAGATGGGCTGCATTGCTTTATGAATTACTTTGCTAGATCAAAAATTTCCTACCAGAGAGCTAAACCAGTGAAAGAGTGTGCATAGAACAGCTATGGCTTTTGCTACGGGCCAAGTGACCTAACAGCTATTTTCCATCTCTAGCTTCTATATGCTTGTGGTTTAGGGAACTGTAGAACTGCATCTGCTTCTATCTGCTTGAGAGTTGGTTTCGTTTGGGGTTTGCATATCGACTGCTGTGCTCTGTGCCTGTGACTTTTAACTCCAAATATCAATCTCCGTACTAAATCATTGCCGAGTAACCTTCCATTCTTCTTTTCCACGCTGCCCAGCTAATCACCAGCTGTGAGCACACGGCTCCTGCCTGCATGCCAGCAGAATGAGTCTGAGCTGCTCAAACGTCAACTCCAGCCTGAACATGAATTTTTGTCTCTGCAGGAATATCAGGAAAAAAAAATATATATATCAGGGCGACCAGTTCTTGTTATTGTTTGTATTTATATTTTTTGGTTCAACTTCTTTTCTCCCTGGAGGTTTTGATTCCATCAATTTTGTTTGGGTTTGATTGGGCTTGCGTTTTTTTTATTGCTCTCCCTCTTCTCATTTTGTTTTCTCCATTCTTTCATTGGAGGCAATGAGCCGTCCAGCGGTCGGAACTCCCCTGTCCCCTATCGGCCCGACAGCCGCCCTCTCACTCCAACTTACGCTCAGGCCCCTAAACATTTCCATGTTCCAGGTAGGAGCTGGCACTGTGTGTGTCTCGGTGTCCTGTCACAGTGTAGAATGTAGCCTTTGTAACTTTTGTCTTGTCTCCATCCTTTCACGCTGTTTACCATGGGGTGCACCCACGGGGTTTGGAATGGCTCCTGGGCTTCCCGAGAAGAGCAGTGGGTTAAGATATGTGGGGTTAATTGTGATTTTTTCCTCTTCTGTTGGTCAGGTGTTTCACTGTTAGAATGCCTTGGGTTTCGGGGTCTGTCGATGGCCTGTGAGCTGGGTATGAGCTACCTAGGGCTTGATTTTTCTTGCAGTTGCACCAGCTGAGCATTATCTCTGCTAACTTTAGACGAGTTGGTTTTCATTCACAGTGTCACACAGAAAAGAGTTGAACAGTGAGCTATTAGATATGTTGTTCATTCAGATTGTTGTGACTTGTTTTAGTCTTGAACCAAGCAGTTCTAGTTTAGTGTTCCTTTTTTTCTTTAAAGCAGGTGAGGATGTTTTTTTACTTGTTTTGTACAATGGCTTGGTGTTCTCAGAGTGACCTGCAGATCCACAAGGAGCAACCCGCTCTAGTGGGAGGTGTCCCTGCCCACAGCAGGGGGGTTGGAACTGGATGTTCTTTAAGGTCCCTTCCAACTCTAACTGTTCTATGATTCTATGATATATATGCCTCAGGCTGTCCCCATAAAGGGCAGTCTCTGTTTTGAAGTGAGCTGCACGGTTCTTCCAGCCTCGGAGAAGCTCGTCTGCCTTGGATTTTGATGAGATGAGGGCGGTGTGTCCCTAGTGTTGTTGATTTGCACCTCCTGACTGCATCAGTGCAAGCTGAAAGCCTTATTCTGTGCAGTTACTCTCCAGATTCCCTGCAGTCTAGGATCCCTTCGCACTGCCAGAGGTTCTGCTCTTCCCTCTTTCCTCACATCTGGCCGATAAACTTCTTTTTCAGTCCGTGTGACCTGGCTTGGCTGAGGTGGGCTGTGTTAACTGCTTAAGCTAACCTGGCACACTTCGACGTGCGTAAGCTAAAGCGCACTTGCATGAATAGCAGGGAGTAATAATCTGCAGGATTGTGGGAGAGCTGCCCTCTTCAACCAGCCCCGAGCAGCCCCAGACAGAGCTGTGTTCCTCTCCTCCGTGCAGCTTTCCGGTATCGATGTGCGCAAAAGCTCTGCATGACCACCCTTGTAATTTTTATGCCTATTTGCTGGTCAAGTAGGCATAACGGATCACTAACAAGAATGAAATACCTCAGCGTCTTTGTGTGCAATGAATTTGCCTGTTTAGTCAAGGATGTAGGGTTCCCAGAGTAAGATTTGCCTCTGTTGCCACGGATTTCGAGGTTGGCTTTCCTTAATGCCAAAGGCTAAGCTGGCCGCTGTAGCACTTTAATTGGCTCTGCAATACGCAGCCTGTATTTCTAAAATGCTTCTTCATCCTTCATTCTAATGGGACTGAAAACTTCTTTCAGGCAGTACGAAGTAGCACAATAGGTTTCTGACATTAATTTTCTTGTTCCCAATATCTCCTTTTGTTCTTCTAATTAATTTTGACAGATTTTACACAGTAGCCCTGATTTTGGATTAACTGTTTTATTTGTAGCTGTGCTCAATACATGAAGTGGTGCCTTGGGTGGGAAGGTAGTTTAGATCCTGTCTTAGATCATTATTTGTAAAAATTTTATATATTATAGACATGCTGTAGATTTACTGCATTAGAGTTCCAGGAAGCATTTTTATTCAGATTTACATTGATAACGTGCAACGTGGAGGACCCTACATTAAAAAATTTGCAAGAAAGAAATAAAAACTGTGCTTGTGGTTTTAGAGTTCGTAGTACCTCAGTTAACACTGTATAAAGCATCCCTTTGACTCTGAAGTGTAGCTGTTGTTGGCTGTTCAAAACAGTGTACTAGGCAGCTGTTTTGTTCTGTGGATTTTGAAGTGAATTGTAGGTTCACTGCATTCTCTTCTGCTCAACCCAGACAGTGAGTTGGAAAGAAAATTGAGCTGTTGTGACTGAAGCACAATTTTCCGCAAAAGTTATTTGGGGTGGTTTTCCCCAAATGGCTTGTTTCTTCACCATTGAAATGTCTTGCTTGTTTGCATTTCTTCTCTAACTCTTATTCCACTGATAAATCTTCTGAATGTTTAAAATGTTCATGACTTGGATGCATCCACATGTTACAGAACCGTCTCCAAAGGACTTCATACCACATGTCTTTGACTTTTCACTTGCTCTTGTTTTCTTTTCTTTAAATTATCTGATTTTATATAATAGAAAAATAGCTTTTTGGCTTTTTCTTGTGCCACATCTTTGATTTAGTCTGTCTATTGTTTTAGTGTTGGAGTTGTCTTTATCTACAGCTGGAGTAGTTTTCATATTCACATTTTTCTGTTTCTCAATTTCACAGATCAAGGTGTCAACATTTACAGAAAACCACCGATCTACAAACAACATGGTAAATGATCTTTCCCTTTATTTATTTCAAAACTGGAGTGTCAACTGAATTAAAAGGCATGCAGACTAGTGAAAAGCATTCAGTGTTTACTGTGCAAGTGTTAAAATTTAGTAGTCCAAGCTTGAAACTGCTGTTACTGCATGTCCTGCTGAGTGATTATTTTTAAAGCATGTTGTTTCATATGGTTTAAGTCTTGGCCACGTTGATATTAATGGCAAAATTGCCATTAACTGGGATTTTGCTGTCTCTTTAGCATTATGATGCCTTTCTGTTTTTCACTTCTAAAGTTGATATTTTCAGAATACAGGTACTGGTCATGTTAAAATGGATTAACAACAGACTGCTCTCTGACAGGGACTTCATGGAATATCCTTGTTTTAAACAGACAAAGGACAATGATTTACTTCAACAGATAAGATGGAGATGTTATTATCAGACTGGAATTCCAAATGTACCTGTGAATTTAAATAAGGATCTTTAATTCTCAAAGATAATATAGGTGACATATCACTGACAGAGCTAATTTGATTCTCAGTCCCTGTGACACAGCTCAGGCAGTAAGGCTGTGTGTGGCTTTTCCAGGGGTTTGGGTTCTGAGTGGGACAGCAGTGTTGCTGCTCTAATCTTTTCAGTGTAGACACTGGTATTGTGAGTCTGAAATGGCAGCAGTGGCAGAAGCCCATTGCATTGCCAGCCTTTAGGTCTGCAGAGCAAGGTCCCAGCTATAACGGACTGTGTTCACTCTTCCCTTCTGCCGTGAATAGAGAAGTTTGAATAGGAAATGATTTTTACATGACGTGGTGAAAGATGGAGGACTCCACTTGTTAAAGACTTCAAGTTTGCATCCCTTTGCAGACGTTCTATCCAGTGACGTGTGTTTAGGGTTAAGTAGCAAATTACCAGTACTCTACTGGGTTTAGATGAACAGTTGGCTGGGAGCCACTGGGCTGAGATGATTGGGAGAGCCCGGGAAGTCCCTTCTGTAGTCGGGAGCGAGCATCGCAAATAACACTGCTGTGGTTTTACATCAAGGTTTTTTCCTCTTTCTTTTTTAAGTTTCAAACCATATGCTCATTTTGGAAAAAATCTTAACATTATTTTTGTTTATTTTTATGGTTTTAATGTATCTCCTCACCTCCCATTAACATGTGAATGTTTAACCACTGACATCACCAATTCTAATACGTAAGTACTGTTTGAAGTCATGCTTTTGTAAACTCTGACCAGCTTCCTCCATACCTACAGTTATGCTTAGAGTTTTCCAATCATAAAGTGTTTGGAATCCCAAATGATATCTAATACTGATGTTCCTAAACTACCCTGAATGTGTTGGATGAGCAACACAATGCTTCACTTCATTAACAGATGTCTTTCTGTTTAAAAAAAAAGAGAGAAAAGGAAAAAAAAAGTCCAGAATCCTTGCTTCTGATATGATAGCCTCTTAAAAGAGAAGGTGACTTGAGCAAACAGTTTGCAGATAAGAGGTGGTTAAGGCTGGTTTTATTGTAAACTGAATCCTATTGGATTAATTTTTTTTTTTTTTTTATGTCAAGAAGTGAAAGCCATAATGCACATCCTCACATGCTTTTAAGAGACTTTGGCTTAGACTGAAATCTTAAGTGGGTGCTCCATTGCTGAGATATTTTATTGGTGAGGTTCATTTTGCTGCAAGTGCCTCCCCCTGCCAAGTCGATCTGAATGGAGTTTAGTATTTATTAATAAATTCACATCTGCTTTTACTACTACTGCATGCTAATAAGCAAGGGCATGCAGCAGAAATAAATCCACTGGTTAAATGAACCAGTGTTTCAGATTTATTTTTGTTTTGCAGCTTTTCACAGAAACATAGGAAATAATTAGCAGCAACAGACTTAACTGTTTTTTTTCTTGTCCCAGAGGGAAGATAGATCAATACATAAATCTGATTTGATCTTCATTAATAATCAACTCTCCTTAGGAGATATTGGAAAATACTGTTAAATTGAATTTTCTTACTCTTGCCTAATCATTCTAATACTCTGCAACCCTAGTAAAATCAAAGCTGATTTGGGGTTATTTCGGGGGTGGGAACAAGGGACAAGAGGAAGGTTTGATTCCAATCAATTGGCAAGAGAAAGACATGACTTTGCTTCAGATTGCAATTAGAAAAGCAAAACATGAAAGTGTTTGCTTTGGAGAATGAACTTCTTGTAAAGCATAAAATTTTTGCCAAAATTAGGAAGAGCTTTATATTGATACAGATGATTATATAGCTAAGTTCCCTGATTGCCATCTAGATGCAGCTGCTTTGGCAGCACAGAGCAAGTCCTCCGAGGATATCATCAAGTCCTCCAAGTTCCCAGCAGCACATGCACCAGCACCCAACGAGATACCAAAGATTGAGACAGACCACTGGCCAGGTCCTCCCTCCCTTGCGGCCATAGGTATGCAAAAAAAAATAACAATACACGAGATGCGGCTTAAAAGGTACTGGTAACCAAAGTAGATTAATACTGGAGCTGTACAATGGGTAGTGAAGATTGTGTCCACTCAAGGTTGTCACCACAAATTGCAGTTCTTCTGGCAAGACCTCCAGGTGTCTGTGAATTTAAAACTATTGGATAGCGCTGAGCAGAAGAGGTTTTGTTAAAGGGCTTTGGAATTGATCACACAGATGTTAACACATAGACAAGTTATGTGAGCTCCTGTGCAGTAGCTTAAAAGATGTGGTGCATCACACAAGCCTGACTTCTTTCAGTTATTGTCTATTTAATTTTCTAGTCCTAAGCTAATAGCAAATATTCCACAGCAAATATGGTTGCTTCCAACCACATGACTATTTTCATGGCGAGGAGCAATGACTGAAGTGGAACAGTTAACGGACTAAAAAAGTCCTGATTTTCAGAATTACTGTTTCTACAGACTATGTATTTTTCTGTGTATTATTGCACTACAGGTATCTCATTTTCTTTTCTTTAAATCATGTACATGATCATTTTTAATTTTTTTTTTGTTTACATTTTTTTTATCTGTTGGCATCAAATAAGCTATCTGCCCTGGTTCATTTATGAAGTCGTGTCTGAAGCGCTGAAGGTGTTGCCTGTTTCAGGTTTCCGTGAAGGAGTGGCTGGTTTTCAGTGCAGTGGGGTTTTTGTGGAAGTGCTGGGAGAGGAGACCCAGGGTGGGAGAGCTCAATAGCCAATTAAAGGGGCTGCCTATGTGACAGCATCATTTTTTGATAATATACTTTATATAGGATTGCAACCTGACAAACATTACAGTCACAGCGGTAACGTTGTCATACTTGAAGCTCTCCTGACAATGTTTGTGATGACTACAGTCATTTTTGGCTCTCAGCTTAGTTTCTGGGCAGTGGATGACAACTTTTAATAGTTTCCAGTAAAACTGCTTTGTATATTGGCTATCAGGTGATTTTGTTACACCTTAGAAACTAAATAGGAGTGTTTGGAAACTATAAACATAAAAATGTGCTCATAGATGTATTTTATTCAGAAATAAAAAGGCATCATATGAAGTCAATCACTGAAAACCAAACCCACAAGCACCAGTTTTTTTGGCTTGTTTGATTTTCTGAGTGTTATGCGGAGCTAGAATGAGCTCAGCTGTCAAAAAAAAAAAGAGTATTACTGCTATTGTATTGAAAAGTCTTGCAAAAGCCTGATTCACCAAACAAAAGAATACATAATTTAGATTCAAACAAATAATTTCTCGGTAACTTTTTGTCTCTCCCTCTATTAGCATCAATTTAACACTGCTGTACAAAACATTTAATTGATACAAACCTTCTGATACTTCAGTTGCAAAATTTAGTCTTTATTTAAATAAACCACTGAGTTTGTCTAGCATAGCATTGGTGAAAAACTTTACCAGGATATAGCCTGTGCAGAAGAAAATACAACTGCTGTCTAAATACTTGCAGCAATATCGTATTCTATATATTCACGGAGGTGTCCTGACATCCAAATTGGACCATTACTTAAGACTGTTCAAGAAAATAAAGATTATTCAATAAAAAGAAAGAAACTAATATAGAACACAAATTAGTTTGCTTCATTTTAGACTAAAAATAATGTTTTGTTTATTCCAAATATGAGTGTCCATTTAGGAGATTAATGTAGTTTAATTTTGCATTTGAAGTGTTAATTCTAATTCACTTTTCTAAATCTAGACAGAAGTATAAATGTAAATCAGATTTTCTGTTTACAACCATGGGTACAGTTACTGTTGCCATTAAACCCCATGTTTCCAGAACTAGCAATCTGAGCTCCTTTTTTCTATTACATTCATTCAGGGATTTTATATCCAGGACTGTTGGTTGGAAACCCATGTGCAGTAAAACTTCTTGTTAATTTTATAGGAAGGCCGATAGCCATAGGGCAGGCTATCTGAGAGAGTTTTATTAAGGGTGATTTTTGAAAAAGTCTTTTGAGTCTGCAAGAAAATACTGCTTTGTTTATTCAGTAAATTAAGCTGACCAGTACTTTCTAGCATTGAAATCCTCAGGCTGCAGTGGAACTGATACACAAAGCTCTCTCTGTACTGTGGTTTTGTGGGAGCAGGAGCTGACATGAGACGCAGATCAAGTGGAAGAGAGGAAGATGATGAGGAGCTACAGAGACGCCGGCAACTGCAGGAGGAGCAGCTCATGAAGGTGGTTATAAGCTTGTCTTCATGCTGTTTCTGAACACCATCCAAAAAGTGCCCCTTTGTTTTCTTTAACCAATTTCTACTAATGCCTCTTATGCTTTGTTTAAATGACATATTTTTTTAATTGCCATTTATAGCTCAACTCTGGTCTGGGACAATTGATATTGAAAGAAGAGATGGAAAAGGAGAGTCGCGATAGGTCAGCCCTTTCTGCCAGTCGTTACGATTCTCCAGGTAATTCATGTAGGCAATAAAGCTAATGATGAACAGTGAGTAATGAACACCACATACACACATATCAAGCAGTCTCCCAGAAGACAGACCACTGGGAAGACCACTTGATATGTGTTATATATGATGTTCTCCCTGAAAGAGTGGCCTTATTCATTATCTGGTCTTGGTGAGAGGAAGAGTATCATAGTTTTTTTTTACTTAGAAGAAATATGAGATTGAGTATTTTCAGACAATTTTGAGGAGAAAGATTTTCCAATATAGATAAGGAGTAAGGTATAAAATACTCAGTGTCTATTACATCATGCATATGCTAATAGGCTGGGTTATTAAATTACAATAACACATTTTGCTTAAGCTGGTGGTTCCTATCACTGTTTTGTCTCTCCTCCTAGGGACAAAAAATCAGCATTTACCAGAGGGGCTGTGTATTCCAAACACAGCCAGTGTTTTGACCTGGGCTGACATTTTCATTGGGTTCCAGAGCAAAAGCACAAAAGTCAACTTTGGTTAATTGGTGGCTTAGATTCTTGGCCTCATTGCACTTTTTATACACATCTGTGGCCTTCTCAGATCTCCAGAGAAGAGTTCAGGGGTTTTATTTCACTCTCTTCATCCAGAGGTCATTGTAGCACAGCAGCTGTACTTTGAGCCAAGAGGGACACGATGAGTCTCTTTGGAGCGATCCACTGGAGTAGTTGCCAAGCAAATTAAGATTTCCTCATGTTCCCTGTTGTATAAGTGTGCTGCCTTGATTTATGGACTTGGAGAAAATGTTTGTGGCTCTCCCTGTAATGTTTGCAGGGCCAGAGTCTACCTGCTCAACTCGAAGCTTACAAGCACAAGTTGGAGGACTCTTGTATTGGAGATGTGTCCATCTCTCTTTGCAGTGGTAATCAGTGCAGTCCTTGCCTTTTTTGGAATCACTGGTTCTTTTCCCAAAGCTGCTTGTTGCTGGCAACAAAGGGGCCTCAAGTTTTATATTTCCTGCCCTTCTGTGACAAAAATAAAATTAAAAAAAAAAAAAAATTACATTCTTATATGGAAGATCTTGTCTGAAGGGGCTGTATTAACTGTAGAGGTGCTATTGATCATTATGCTGACACTCTTTCTATTTATCCTTCTTCTCTGTATTCAAAAACACACTCTTTTTGACACTTCCACATTGTCTTTATCTCACTCATGCAATTGCTGAGGTCAATGCTAAGTTGAATGGCCCCAGATACCTTAATTCACTTTCATTTCAGATGAAAGCAGGAGTCACAGAGGTCTGTTGAATAATGTCATGTTCTCAGAAGCATCACATCGTGTACAGGATGACTATATTTTCAGATCAGGATGCCAAATTCTCCAATTTGGTTGAATTCAGTCAGTACTGTCATTCTCCTGGTGAAGTTAGTACCAAAGCATCTGTCAATTACAATGTTACAGTACCAAAACTAATCGCCTTTTCTCCTTTGTAGCAAAAAAAATTGGTAAGCTGAAGCATATGTATACAGAGAGAATAGAGTATGTTAGTCCTATGTATCTTGGTTTGTGCAGCAGCAGAAGCTGGGAGTGTAAGTGCAATACTAGTTGCAGTAGGAAGGACAGAAGGAAATTCATGAAAGGTTCAGAAGGTATGATGATATGTAAACCATGTGTGCCACTCAGGAAAGTAAAATTGACTGGACCTGCATGGGAGACTTTACAGGGAACCCATCTAGTTGAACACTGCTGATCTTGGATTCTCCTTGTCCTTTATCGGGCCCTATCATAAGGTGCACAGCAATACTTTATCTAGCCAAGGACTAAAAAGTTGCTTTGCTCTGTTGTCTGATCCTTGAGCATTACTTTGAACTCAGTGGAAACCACCTTGATTTTGAGCCTGGCAAAATCAGTGTCCCTTCTTGGTGCCCTGCCATCATGCCATGATAACCTCTAACTTACAGAGTTGTATGGAAGGTTGTGATGAGTCTGGGGCTGAGATGTAGTTTCTTAAAGTCAGCATGTCTCAGTTATTTATATGTTTAGCTCTTTTAACTGTGTTTTTTATGCTAGTTGATTCCTCAAGTGTTCTTGGGTTTGAGTTTCCATAGGATTTTCCAGTAAAAGATTTTTCCCTTCCTCATTCAACAGCACATGCTTCAGCCTCCAAAACCTCTTCTCTCCCTGGCTATGGAAAAAATGGACTTCACAGGGTAAGGAAGTGGTAATTCTTGAGAAGCGAAAGGTGGCTTTTATTACCCATGGTATTTATTTCTGTATTAACTGTATTGGATTTTCAGTTTGATCAAGGTTTCTTATAAGATCATCTGAAGTCAGACAAAACCTAATTTCTCTCCCACAAACTACATTGTTAAAAAGGCAAAAAAGTAATGCAAGAAACATTGTGAAAATTGAGGGGGGACAGGTGGGAAGGCTTAAAGCGTTCAAGCTTTATTAAACTCCATAAACCAACCTGCTTGTGAAGTCATGAGCTGTGAATTTATGTGTGTGTCCCTCTTTTCCTGTTACAGCCGGTGTCTACAGATTTTGGTCAGTACAACAGTTATGGAGATGTGAGTGGTGGTGTTAGAGGTAAGGCTGAGGAGCCTTTTTACGTGCCACTTCGTTACTGAGCATGTTATGATGTTTGATCATTTCTGCTATTTTATTTTAAGGTTATGGATTTGGTTATTTAGTGTTTGCTCAGTAGTTTTTAACTTCCTCTGAACAATTAACTCTAATAACTATTAAAAAGTCTGGGTTTATTTTGCTAAACCTGCTATGTGGAGCTGATCCTTGTTTATGCCAAGGGACTGCTTTAGCATTGGTGCAAATGGAAAGCAGGTAACATGTAAATTATCAGGAACACTTTCTGAGTTCTGTTACAGTGTTTTCTCTCTCTGAAAATTACCATCCACCGCACAGTTCTGAAAGAATGTCAGAGTGAACAAAGGAGGATGATGCCTTCTAACCCCTGTTGCTGCCCATGTATTTCATTATGACTTTGAGCTAGATGTGATATCAGTCATTGCATAATAAAAATTGACAATATTTATGAAAGTTATGAAACTTTGAGAGTTAATGTCTTGAAATGGCTTCAGCTGAGAGAGAGTCTAGGTACCTCCAAAGTGAGATTGACTCTGACTATCTCAGATACCCTACAATCAGGCATCTTCTGTTGGTGCTTATGTTTCCTTAGAGATTGTGGAGGAAGCTAGACAGCCACCTGATGGCAGAGGTTAGATGAGGTGAATCCTGCTCTACATACTTGAATTTTAGTCGGATATTTATTCACTTGATTGTGGCCTTGTGTCTCTTAATATTTCCAAAGTGACCTGATTTTCCTGAGTCAGAAGTCTGCTCAAAATTAAAAGGGCTGCAGTGTTTGGAGTGTTTCACTCCTCACAAACTAGGTCCAAAAGTAGGAAGATTTCTGGCTTTAGAAAATTGGGTGGGATTTTGAAAAGATTGGGTAGACCAGAAGACACAAGGATTATCTGATAGACTGTGACTGATTCCTATTCTTCCACACTCTAAACCTGATGAAATTTCTCTTTTGCTTTTCAGATTTCCAGGTAGAGTACAGGTTTTCATCAATCAACTGACAACAGAACCAAAAGCATCTACTTTCTTGTTGAAGTTTGAATTTCTGCTACAGGGAAGGGTTTCTTAAGACAATAGCTTTGATTTTCCTGCATGTTTAAGCATAATCACCAATGTAGACTCTTATTGACCAAAAAAAGGCACAGCCTCAGATTCTTCCTTGTTACCTCCCCAGAGCTGGGTTGAGACAGCTCACACCAGTTCTGTGACTTGCTCTGTAAAACCCACTGTCTGTTGATATATGAGTTACCTGTAATAGTCCTCCCTGGATGGCTGAGGCTGGATTTATTTCCAGCCTCTCTAGTACTGACCCCAGAGATGTAGAGTCTCTTCTGGAGGCAATTTTCTCCCATACCAGGAGCCTTGAACTCCACCTTTTTACCCTGGAATTTGTTCTCCAGACAAGATGTCTGATCAATAGTTTTCTACAGTGCTGCCATCACAGATGAGCCAGTAAGAGGTGTGCTTGCAAATACAAACCCTTTGACTCCAAATCCTGCCTGCAGGGTTTTTTCCAGAATGGTTTGAGTCTGGCTGGCTCCTCAGCACAATCACAATATGAAATGGCAATTTATGAAAGAGTTTAATTACTTGGATAATTTTGTTAATGGCATATCAAAATCATGATGATTGGAAAGAAAATAAGATTATGGGAGGAGAGAGGACTTGTCCATGTATTGTGCTCAAAACATTTTGTTAGGAACAGTACCTGTGTCAAAACAGCACCTTTCTACCCCATCCTTGTTTGTGTTCATTGTAAAAATTTTCCCATTGTAGAGACAAAAAAAAAATAATCCTTCAACTGATACTGTAAGTGACAGGAAGGAAAGCCCAGAGGTGTAAGGGTGCTTTGTGCACTGTTGGGTGGGATCTGAATTATTGCTTCTGCCTATTTGTCTAGAAAAGGACCCTACGTAGTCACTGGGGTGGGAAAGGGGCCACTCCTCTCTTGGGGTCCCCAGGTCCACCTGGGAAGTTATATTGGTAGGCTTGGTGGGGAGCTACTGCCAGCCTTAGCAGTGACAGAGAGGATTGAAGGATCCCTCTGCATGCCTCAGAGAAGTGGTAAACAGTAGCCATGGCAAGGATCTATATGATAAGACTAAATAATAAGGCTTGAAGGAAGTCTCAGGGCAAATTCACCTTTGTTTTCACCACTACTTGAGTGCCTTTACCCTCTGTGTGTGTAACCTATGTGTCTGATGTATACCTGTATCTGATGCAGTCCCTTCCGGATGGTCATGTCCCTGGAATGAGAATGGACAGAGGAGTATCTATGCCTAACATGTTGGAGCCAAAGGCAAGTGCAGATGTTATTCACTTTCCTTCAAGATAGTGAAGATTTGACTGTGCAATGCAGATAAAGTACAGGAAATGTCTTAGTTCCCTTGTTTTTCTTTACCTCACCTCAGTCCCTGCTCCTTATGTGCCAACCTCTCCCTTTTTCTGGACTTTGCCTGTTACAAGTGTTAGTGCTCAGGCAGGTTGAAGGCAACCCAGCTGTGCTTCTTGGGTTAAGGAGGCTTTTCCAAAGACACAGCAAAGATATTGAAGATGCTCAATTGAGCATCTGTTCTCTGTTGAGCTTCCACTAGCCAAAACTCAATGGGAAAGTCTCACATCTGTCAGGGTGGGAAAGTGATGCAGAATGTTGTGGCTCACAACACACTGCTGAGGCTGTCTTGATTTAAAAATTAACAAAATACATGGACCTTTGTTTCAGAATTAGAAGTTAGAAATTCATGTCTGTCTGGGTCTGTTCTTTAGCTCTCAGCACCTTTAGCCTGACACCTTTCAATGATGTTGAATTTCTCATAAGAGAAATTCTTCGGGAGATATATTGGAAAAAGAGGTGGTGTCAGCTGAATATAATTTAAAATGCTTTTGCAGCTATGCCTAGAGATATCCGAGTCAAAAATGAACGTAATATACAGAGGGGATTCAACCAGGGCTATGTTTTAAATCTTGAAACTTTCGCTGTTGCTGGTGAACCTTCCAAGAAATCATGATTTTGCCAAAGTTATAAGGATCAGCATTTCTGTAGTTGTGAGGAGCTCTTCTTGCAAACCAGATTATTACTTGTGCTTCCGAGTCACCTCCAGACAAACTGTACAAGGCAATAACCCTGGCTTTATAAGCTGAGACCCCAGTGCAATGTATATTATCAAGTGTTTTTATATCTTATATAAATAAGAGCTTGGGGACTTCCCCAACTCCTGAGATACTACTTTTTATTCCAAATAATTTCTCTTTCAGTGCAATAGAAATTCTTACAGCCACCACTGCTGTTGATGCACCCAGTGATTTGGAATGTTATTTTGGGTGACAAATTCTGTCAGTATTATTAGTGATAAAATTTATGGGAATTTTTGTGAGATAGTAGGTCACTTTTTGTGATGTTTGTAAAGATGATGCCAGACCCTCAGCTTGGGTGAATTGGCAGTATTTTTATTCATGTCAATGGTCCAACACTGTCTTAAACCTGATAAAGTAAAAGAAGCCAACACAAAGCATGAAATACATGAAAAGTGAAAATTAATAAGCTTAAGAATGACCAAATCTTACCAAGTGGTTCTCCAGAAAGGACAGAATTTGTGCATCCTGCCACCCCAGATTGAGACATGCCTTGTTGTGAATATCTAAATATAAAATGTACTTATGACTGTAGATCTTGACTTAAACTCTGCCTGTTTAAATATGAAAAGTTACATTTTAGTTTCCTATAATGCTGTATATGGTAGCGGTTTCCAGTATCATACATAAACAATGTAATTCAAAGTATAGACTTAATTGTACAACTGTGACAATGTCAGAATCTCCTAAGAATCATATCTTACAATTGGTATGTAAGCACACGTTCTTTAAATTATTATTACTTACAATAAACTCAGTGGTGTGTTCATTGATGCCTGAATCTTATTTATTATATTTCTGAAAAGTTCATTGGGATAATTGTTGACAAAGGAATGAACTTAATTGCCTAATGCTGCACAGAAGTTATTAGGTTGAATTCCTTCTGATGCTAAAATAATTGAATTAATAGCATTTGATAATAGCTCTGCTGTCTTTTCAGGAGAATTTTGGTGGTCTCACTCTTGTTCCCAGTGGGCAAGTAAAACAAGACCCATAAATAACAGTAAAGGCTGAGCCAATCACCACTGAAGTCTGCAGAGAAACTTCATTGGCTTCAGTAGGGGTTGGATGAGAACCTGACTGGGAAAGCTCTTTTCCTACTCAGCAGAGACATGCGATGAGAAAGTCTATAGAGAGGCTCTGTCAGGTGGGACATGAGCTCTCCTAAGTCATTCCAGGCATTCATGGAGTGTCAGCCCAAGGCAAAAACCCTAAAACGGAGTTTTATTTGCCAGGGGTGATTCCAGAAACAGATTTTAAGGCACATGGTTTTCTGAAATCCGTTCTAAGCAGCGTTGTTTCTTTTGGATTAAACTGATTTGACACCCACTGACAGTAAGCTTTTTACTACAAGCAAAGAACCTGTAAAACAAAAGTAAGATAATTTATGCATTCAGGAATTGATTATTGGCCAATGACTGACTTGTATGAGTTTTGGACATTGATTGCAATGTAAAAGGAAAGCAAGGAGATGTTAATGGGAGATGTGCTGGACACGTGCTCTTCTGAAGTAGATGAAGGTGTGTAAGACAGATATTTCTACAAAAGTCTCTCCTTTAATCCATGTATGTATTGCACAGCCAGCAAGCACAGTGGGCAGTTGTTTGAATTCTTTGACTGTCCAAAAAAGCAAAGAAAATCATGTGATGAATTTGATGAATGCAGTGGCCTCCACTAATCAATATTTTGCTTATTCAGAGTTGCTGCTTTTTGTGAGGTACTTCCATGTGGTTCATTTTTAAAAGTCCACTAAATGTCTGTTTTGTTAGAGCTGTCCACACTTTGGCAACCATCAGTTAGACCAATAAGTGCCAAATGTATTTACCTTAATAAACTCTGGATGAGAAATTATATTGACTAGAGAGGACTGTCTGACCAAAGTCAGCTGTATTATATGCACCATAAAAATCAGCAGGGTGGGTAAGTACACGTGGCTCTACAATATGAGGCTGTTTGGTACTAACCAAGTTCTTGCTCTGTAACTTCAGGGTACAAAAGTGCTGTGATTTCCTTTGAAAAAGGAACTGTTTGTGTGGTTATGAAAATGAGACACATTGTGTTCATTTTGCTTTAGACTGTAAATAAATCTCTTTTTTCCCCCCTTTTATACATTGTTAACAGATTTTTCCATATGAAATACTCATGGTGACCAACAGAGGGCGAAATAAAATACTAAAAGATGTAGACAGAACCAGGCTTGAGGTAAGAGAAGCAAGTTCCTAAATGCTCTTTCCTGCTGAAGTTGTTTGTTGTTGCACAACTTGAAAGCTCAAACACTGAAGTGTGTGTCCTTTGTTCCACTGGGAAGATCTCTCAGCACTGAGCAGGGAAAGGGGGAGTGCGACAGCCACATCTCCACAAGAGTGCTGGGCCAGGAGTCCCACGTCTCGACTGAGCTTCTCACAACACCCTTATGTTTTAAAACAATTAATTATACACTTGTAAATTGGTAAAAAGCCTAAAATTGGTGAAGTGTTTTGTAGTCGTAGGATCCGTGTTGAAATGGAGCAGTGTTTTCATTTCTGAGCTAAGAGTTAGTGTCAGCCATCCTTGAGGATGACTAAAGAAAGTCTAACTTTCTTTGCTCATCCTTGAGTCCTGTGAGTTGGCCAATATCAAAAAATAAAAAGATTTAAATCTCTGCCAACAAATAAAAATTGTTTACAGCTTTGTGGATTAGAAAGACTTGAGAGCCCAGTGGAAGACTAGGGATGTTTAAGTTGTTTGTAGTCGGTTAGTCTTCTGTGGAGATGAACGGAAGGGGCCATAAAAATTTGGGTAAGTAACCATTTATGCACATTTTTGGACTATTAGATATGTGATGACTAATCAGAATTCAACGCTGTGTTACGTTAGTGCCACAGGGAGACACTTTCCCCATCCAGTGCACTGTAAAGCAGCTGAACAAGAAGTAACTTGTGCACAGGACAGCAGCAAAAAATATTTAATTGGCAGTAGAGAAATATGCTGGGCCAGGCATCTTCCTTCTCAGAACTTCAAATGTAGCATCTCAACCTGCAGCCTCTCTGCAAAGCTCTCCTGAAACCCAGTGTCTGTGTGAGCTTTCATATGTCAGGGGAGGTGACTGGCTAAAGCCCGGGACAGGGGCGTGCGGGACCCGGTTTTGGTGTCTGGTCTGTCACTGCTTCTTGGGTGACTTCAGACAAATCATTTGTCTGTCTCTTGCTTATTCAACAACTGACATAGTTTTCCTCATTTCCTTTGTAAACTTCTCAAGCTTAACAAATTGCAAAATGTTGTTGATTCACTGAGCACCCAAGTTCGTGAGGACTTGGATGTGTGTTTTGCCAAAGCATTATTATTTCCTGCAGTGGCTCTTACACGGTGACGTGAAATCCCTAAGGCACTCCTGTCTGCTCTGGTGTCTCTTTGGCTTTGACTGACCGTTGCCTTTTCTCCTTTTTTTTTTTTTTTCTCCCCCCCCATTTTGTTTTTCAAAGCGCCACTTAGCACCTGAAGTTTTTCAAGAAATATTTGGCATGACGATACAGGAGTTTGACAAGTTACCTCTCTGGAGACGCAACGACATGAAGAAAAAAGCAAAACTCTTTTAATCTCCCTTTAAACAAACCAACAAAAAATGATACATGGGATATTGTATTATACAGTCCAAACTATTTGGAAGCAACTACTTATCCACCAAAAAGGGAAGATCGCATAGTGGCACCTCTGTACGCGGCAATTGGACAAGATGAACATTTGCCCTCCTGGAACACAGGGAGAAAATACCTGGGCTCAGAAACAACAATGATATTTTTCAGAGGTGTTGACCTGTTACGTGATATTATACAAGATAGGAAACTGTTCTGTTCTTCTCCCTCGATGATATTCCCTTTACTTCTCTCCACAATATGATGGACTTTATTGCTAGAGCCAGGAAGTGCCCTTAGGATGCCTTGTAGACTAAAGTAGTTGTAACCACTCCAAGAACTGGAAAAGAATATATATATATAAATATATATATATATATGTATGCGTGCCCGCGTGTGTGCGCACATGTATTTATATCTATCCATCTATCTGTGTGTGCGTGTATGTATGTGTATACATGTGTGTATATATGGAGAGGAAGACAGATGCTCTGTAGTGAAGGAGAAGCCCTTTGTAGCGTATCCACATGGTCACGTTAAGTCTTTCACACAATTATTTCTTAATTGGCACTCTTTTGAAATGGCATCTTCTTCACGTGATACAATCTGCAAAGGTGGGAGCTCTGCTCACTTTCAGTCCCTACCAGTTGAATTTCTGGAAAATGGACTTCTTGTATATATTTGCTAGGATGTAGGAAGTGAATTGCTGTGTCTGTTGTCAGTCTTCCCTCTTCCACACTTTCTGCTTGAATTAATAAGGCTGGAGCTTAACCAGTCGTTTGAATAATTTAAGATCACTTAAGTAATGGGAATGATGGAGAAGAGTCAGTTTTCTTGTAATTTAGTCCAGAAGATGGGTGGATGGGGGTGGGAGTGACAGAGTGAGAAAATGCTTTTTTAAGTGTGCCCTGGTTCACACCCAGAGATTTCGGGACAGACTCCCTGCTAGTGATTTCTAGCACAGCTCATCAGACTGCAGTGGAGTTGTAGGATTTTACATCAGCAGGGAAATGGTTCTCTGCAAGCTAACACACAAATGCATCCCTCTGTGGGAGGAATGTTTATGAATTACGAGGTACCATCAAGGTGCCATGCTCTGCCAATAGAGGCTTTTTGATTAAATTGCAGTTGCTGTTGTCAATATGGCACAGTGCATGGGGCCAAGCACTCTTTTTAGTTAATGTAGTTTTTCACTTGTGCTTGGAAAAGAGGGCACAGACTTTTTTTTTTTTTTCTTCTTCTTCTCTTGAAGCGTCAAAGCTCCAGCCTTGGTTATTTTTATTTCCCTTTGTGCCTGACTTGGTTTTTGAAGACAGAGTAATCATGCAAGACAGTTTCTGAGCTGCATTGAACTCCTTATTGCTTTCAGTCTTCTTCCAATATGCTGCAGCTTAAAAAACTGCCTGTGTATACCTTAACTGCTTCTGGGCAAGTCCTATACAGAGGAGGACATGAGCGCCAAAGTAACGGAATGAATGCATCGTGGCTGCAAGGTCAGCTTTTCCTCTTCCTTGGTGCTTACCTGCCAGCGCATACTGCACTAATGAGCCCGTCTCCTGGCACGGGAGAGGGTCATTTAGGTTCTGGGTCTGTCAAAGAATATCAAGGTTTCATTTTTAATGCAGAAACTTTCAGCACTGGAGACATCAGAACCTTTGCATTTTCAGTTATATGAGACATTGATGTTAAAATCTGGAAGTCAGGAAGGGGAAACAGTCCCGTTTGGTTGTGAGATTCAGTATCACTGTGTTGAGTTCTATCACCAGGTGGCATTTCACCAGGAACTGTGCAGGACAGCCCAAATCCTGCCTCTTCTTTGCTGGTTTAGGAAGTCCTGTTTTAACAGATCACTGTGGTTCCTTTGATAAAATGGGAGGTGAAGATTCAGCATATGAGAGACAGATAGAAGGGGTCAGCACCTGCTCCATGTCCCTAGAGCTAAGGGAACGGTGAGTCTGTGGGACAGGCTGGAGAATGTGCCACCACACAGGGCTGGCATCACAGTCCCCTTTGAACAGAAGTCCTTAGTGAACGCTGTGACACACACGATTGTGAATAAGCTCTTTGGACTTTACTGAGACTGCAATGCAGCAAGCATTGGTTCAACACGTTTTACTTCATTTTTCAGAACAAGCAGAACACTGAGAAGTAAACGGGAATGTTCGGGGCACTGGCAGTTTGAGATGCATTTTTGAGTGTCTGCTGAAACCAAATCCATATGATGAAAGAGCAGCAGTGTTTTACAGTCACAGGCTTTCTGAATGCTGGAATCTCAGAAATTCAGTGTCACCTTCAAGGTGTGGCTTAACTTTGAGATGAAAATTTGAGTTTTAATGAATTTGAAGTGTTAAAATTCTCCACATCCTATAGACAATACTGTGCTGCCGCCTCTCAAACACAGTAGACGTTACGGGTCTTTTAGCCCAAGTCACCTTGACAATAAACTGAAGACTTGCTGTCTCAAGGATGTGAGCTGCCAGCCTGCATTTTTCTATGCCCATCTCCATTACTATTGAACTTCTCACAGCATATATGAATACACTACCCAGTCATTTCAGAAATGACTAAGCCAGGTTGTTTTCTCTTCTCTCCCTCCTCTCCAAAAAAAAAAAAAAAATTAAAGCCCCCCAGCCTCCTAACCAGTGAAGAATAACAGGGTACTTTGTATCTGCCTCATCAACTGAGAATTTAAAGCTGCAATTGCAGCTTGGAAAGGAATGAAAAGAAGCCACTTTAGATGTGGCAAAAACAATTAATCTCTAACTGGACTTTTGGGCCGCTGCTGGTTCACGTCTCCCTGGTGTGGAGATAGTCAGTTCACAGTCCTCTGCACTAGACTTAGCACTGCTTCATTTCTGATTGAGAACATGAAGGGTCTTTCTGAGCTTTGGTTTCACACCTATAGTTAATTCCCCTTCGCTCTCCCAACCATCTACATGTGGGCACACCCCAGGAGATCACCTGCCCATAAAACCCACGCTGCAGCCAGGCCCAGGGGGTGTGTGGTTTCTGCAGTGGGCTGGTAGCGACCATCACTACAACTTTTTCTGTTGTTTCATTTCGTCTTCCCACCTAATAAAAACAGAAATGTAGCCCCAGGGAGAATTTTCTTTGTAAGCAATGAATCATTTTCCTAGTATCAATCGAATGGCATTTTCTTGGGCAGTTCTTTGTAATTCCCCTCTTCAGTGTTCTTTTGAGACATGGCAGGGGTTGGAATAGATGTTCTTTAAAGGTCCCTTCCAACCTAAACCATTCTGTGATTCTATGATATGCCTTAAGTACATGCTTATGTTCTATTTCCTGCAAAGAGTTTGAGCTTCTGATAAAATCTCATGAAACTCAGTGCTGTCAACAGAATGTCATGGCCAAGAGGACTGAAAACTGATTGCTTTTGTCTTGTTTTTCCCCTTTTCTGCTTTAGGAGTGATGTAAGAGCAAAGACCTGTCAAAACATTGCTAAATAACCCCACATGTGCAGAATGGGATTATGTGTATATGCAGGTTCTCAAACACAGGTGCACGTGTAGCACCCACACTCCCCATTTGGAGCTGAGATACCATGTGAGTAGATAACCTGGGATTTCCAAATAGTGTGTCATGTTGAATAGTGAGCAGTCATTAAGTTATGAAGGTTGTCACTTGCCTACGTGCTTGTATCTGCGGGGCTTGTGGAGATCTGTGATGTGCTGAGTGTCCAAAAGGCAGGGTCACTTTCCCACATCATGGAAGTGCCAGGCTGGCCACACGTGATGTCACCTCAAAGGCCTCCTCCAGTGTATGTGAACGTTTGCAGCACCCATCCCTGGCAGTGCTTAGGGAGGGGTAATACCCGCTGCAGTCGTCCTCATACTCATGGGGAATCCAGAGATCTGATTACTGGGTTTTGTGCCCTCTGCAGATACTGGTCTGGTAGTTTCCATGTGGACAACTAAAGAACTGTTCTGCGTCACAGTGGGAAGAGCTGGCTGTACCCTTTATACCTGTGCCTTAACTTAGTGTATGCTCCAGCCTACTATGAGTCAGAAGTTGAAATAAATATGTTGTTTATCATCTCTGAAGACAGTAGAATTAAGCCAGCTTGAAGAGCGGATTTGGAAATTACTAAACTGTCCGCTATTTCTCAATGAAGCAATGTGATGTATTGTGGCCTCGGTTCAGGAAGCTGAATGTAGCACCTCAGCTCTGCCAGTGTCCTGTCCCAAACCTGCTAAACTTTCTGTACAGCTGGAGAGTAAGTTCTTATGAAGTTTGCTCACAGAATTTCCTTTTTTTTTTTTCTTTAAATGTTAGTTTTCATCTCATGCTGGTGTCATTTAAGACAGGTTTTAGCAGCATCTTGAAACATACTTGTTTTCAGTTTCATTAGTAGCCTTTCTTTAAGAATGGTTTGTGATGCCTTGTGGACATAGCTGCAGTGTGCTGTGAAAGGTTAGACTAGGAAAACAGCAAGTTTCTTAATAGCCATATGTGGGACACAGCTAGTTCTGTGGCTGCAGTAGTGCTTTGACTTCTGTCAAGAAAGGTGTCATCCCTCCTCACAAAGTCCTACTGTCCTAAGTCTGTGGCCCAGCACTGAAGTTCTGCAAACTGTAGTTCTCCTGCTCTGTTTATGCCATGTCAGGTAATACCAACGCATGGAGAAGGGTTATGTTCTGGGGAGGAGGAGGGCTGGCATAAGCTTTATGTCTCCAGGGTTTGCCAGGGTGGTGTTCAGCAGACTCAGAAGAAAGCACAGGTATGAGCTTGTGGTGCTTATTTCAAACTGGGGAAGTCAAGTTTGGAGCCCATAGCTTACAAGCATCTACACTGAAATTAATGGGATGAATCTGTTACAAGTGACAGAAAAATTAATCCCCAAAATGGTAAAAATATGAACACTCTAAACTCATCTTGGAATGACTTTTCTTGGCTCATCCTGCCTTAGGAGGAGATCTTGGCGTATTTTGGGCCACAGACTCGTAGAATAGATGAAATGGAAACCGGTCTTTCTCCCACTCCATGGTTCATTTTTTTTCTTTGGAACGTATTTGTGGAGGAGGATGTCCACATCCTGGAAGTTACCTATGGCAGCAAAAAACACCAGTCCATGATAATGCTGAGGCAATAAAACATGTGCAGGAAACAAGAAAATCAGCTAATCTGTCCTGAAATGCCAGTCATCTTTCCATGTCAGAGAGACATTTAGGGTTGACTCCACAGCCCCCCTTCCCCACTCATGCCCCAGGTCATGGTCCAGTTTGTGCCCTGTCAAACTTTTTGGCCCTGTCAATACACCTGCTAGAGTCCAGCATCGTCTTCAGGGTAGACACATAGCAAGGGCTGGTTTTGACAATATGTGGTATGTTTTTACCCCATTGCTGCACAATGAATAGCTAGAGAGAAATACTGAGCACTGTGATAGTAGTACAACGCACCTTTCTCTTTTAATGTATCCTATCGCTGTGGGCTGCAGGACTGCTCTGCCTGGGGAGTTTTGCCTTGTGATTCCTCCCACACACCTTTTTTTTGTGCTTAATAAAATAAGAAACAACAACAAAAAAAATCTTATCACAATGTAAAGATACACAGTTTTTAGTCAGACAACTCTGCTGGCAGGAGCGGTGTGATGCTTGCATTTGGCAGGGAGAGAATAAGTATTATTAATTTTAATGTAAGCATCAGTGCAGGAAGTGGGAATATAATTGGCCATTAATGTTGTTTGCCTGTATGCAAAATAAATTATTTGTTGCCCAAAGGGCTTCTAACAGGGAAATAGATTTCTGCTAGTGATTTGCTAAATAATGCTTGTCCACGTGAAGAGATAATCCTTCCACGTTGCGTTGTGATCTGTCTTTTGAGGTGAAAAGTGGTGACTGAAGGCAAACAGTAACCTGTTTTGTCAGGATCACCACAGTTAATACAAGTGGTGGTCCCAGGACTTGCAGAGCTGAGGCCCACAGGACCTTGCTCCCAGGCATTGGGGAATGAAGCATTTCAGGCAGCAGCAGCAGCAGCCATGGGAATTCCAGCGGTGCCTTACCAGGCTGAGTCTCTAGCTCCCTTAGGCGCTTTGACAGGTCCCACTGGACACTTGCCTGGGCTTTTGTCCCTCAACACCTTTCAGAAAGCACTTCCCCCCCCCCCCAGATGCAAACCCACTGAAACTGGTGGACCCTCTCCCTGCCATCCAGATGT
>NW_015090781.1:8664020-8683495 GCF_001431845.1 Calidris pugnax | reverse complement strand
CCCAACACCCTTCAGAAAACCCTTCCCCCCCCCCCCAGATGCAAACCCACTGAAACTGGTGGAGCCTCTCACTGACATCCAGATGTTTTGGAGCAGGCTCTTTCTGGGCTGGCTGGCCCGGGAAAGCCTCTGGCTGCTGTGCGTGCTCACAGCAGCGAGCTCTGTGCGCCATTACCCATCAGTCCTGCCCAAGCAGCGCGGCTTGGTCACTGCTGACAACTCTTCCTGTAAGGGGGCCTTACAGCTGGGAGCTTTTTTTTTAAGCTTTGGAAACTGAAACTAATTTTTCAAAGGTATATTTTCCTTCAAATCAGTAGATTTTGGCAATAGGATTTTTTTATTATTTTATTTTTTTGTTTTCTCCTCCCTCCACACGTTAGAAACCAGCGTTTCGGGGAGGTGTCCCTGTGTTTTCCATTCATCTGTGAGACAGCTCTCTTTCTGAGTCTCTGTAAAAGTGAATCAATGTCTTGTCTGTGCAGTAAGTCTGCTTGTATGCATAATGAAAAGTTGAGCTGGGTTGCCGTTCTGTACAATTAGTGTTTCCACTGTCATACCGCAAACAGCACATATTGCACTCCTGTGCCACTGTAATCTGCATCACTGTTGTACTCAAGTCAATGAATAAAGTTTGGAGCTTTATTCTTAATTGCTGGGTTCACGTTGCCTCATTTATTTGTGTTTTTTTTTTCATCTTGCAGAGTTATATCAAAGTCTTCTCACAAAACAGGATGTGCTTTCAAGAGAGAGAGAGGGGTGAGGCAAGAATGGCCAGAGCAAGACAGGTGAACAGTTACACAGCTTCAGTGAAATTGTGACTAAAGGTTTGAAAATGGACATAAGACTTCCTGTAACTAAGCCACTAGAAATAGATATTCATACAAACCACATAGGAGTTCTTAATTTTGTGTGGTCAATTTGTGGTTTGAAAGGAGCTGAGGTGTCAGCCAGGACAACTAGGTCATGCTGTTAGATCAGCTTCACAGGCTAAATGGTTTCCTTTCTTTATCCTTGAAAGTTCAGCTAAAATTCTAGTTCCCAACTTGAAAAGATATTTGTGTCTTAGTATTTAAATGTTTGCTTAATTACCTGGAGCTTTAACCTGCCCAGCCTTGCTCTGGGTGTAGAAGGTAGGGGACGATGCCATTGAAGGAAATAGGGCTGTAAGACACCTATGGATGTGCTGAATGCCCAGGTCTCCAGCAGACCATAGGGGGAGCAGAATTAGCACCCTGCACCTCAGAGGAATCTGTAGCAATTCCTGTCAGTGCCTCAGAAGAAAGACATGTCAAGGGACTTCATTCATTACTGCATGTAGATATCCCCTGGAAAAGAAGCCACTCATACACAGCTCTCTAGATGACCTGCCGAACATCTTCACTGAATTAATTTGAGCCTCCTGCAGTTATGGGACCTGGAGCAACCAGAGCTGGAGCCTCATTAAGATTGGCCTCTGGGCTTGTTTGTTAAAGGGGAGGAGGGTGTTACTATTTGAAGTGAAGCCGCTGGGGATCAAACTGAAAAAAAACAACCTCAAAGGGGGTGGGAAGGAATCTTGCTTCAGGCAGTCAATCATCAGAGCTGCAGCCCTGTGTTCAGGGGCAGGAGCGATGCAGCACACATCCTGCACAGCATCCTCCAGCCTGCAGAAAGCCCCTGAAGCATTGAGATCTGTGCCCTGCAGATAACGTGTTCCCCATCTTCTCTTCCATTCCTCAGCCCTCTGAGACACATCCGTGCCCTTGCCCTACCTCTGCACAGGTTCTCTCATGTCTAGATTTTTGTTGTGTTATACTTGTGGTGGAACTTGCACAGGAGAAACTTTTCTATGGGCAAATCCACCAAAGCTACCTGGAGGCAGTTAGATGCTTCCTTTCTTTGGCTGTCTTACTCCAGAGACTGTATGTTTGCTATAGGTGGGACAAAATCAATTCAAAATCAGAAAATCAGATTCATCCATTGCAGCTGCTGGAAATACGACACAGTGGAGGGCAGAAGCACACTTTAAAAACCCAGGATTTTTGTTACCTGTGTTGCTGCAGTGCCTGGCTGGAAGAGCCCTAATCCTCAACTGGACCATTTGTAAGTACAGAGCGGAGATGACCCCTGCTTTGATCATTTAATGGGCTAATTTTCAATGGGTATGTAGGCCCATGGACTTCAGCAGGTCAGCACATGTGTTCCAGTATCCCTTGTTTCTCTGTTTCCTCCATGTTTATAGACATTTCTGCCTTCATTGCTGTCAGACCAGCTGTGAATGAGGACATAATAACTCATTTTTCAATCCTCTTCATTTTAGGACCGGTGCTGAGAAACTTGAGGGTTTTAAGGAAACCCTTGCCTCTTGTGAGCAAACCCCAGGTGGTAGCACACAGTGCTGTGCAGGTTACTGGTGGGAAGTGCTGGGCAAACCTGAGCCAGAGAAGAATTAGGGAGACACAGGGATGTTTTTAAATATCTGCCTGATCATCTGAAAGGCAAACATAGAGTCTGAGAGAGGCCTTTCTTCAAAAAAGTCTGTGCTATTTCCCTTTCCCCTGGACAACCAGACATCAGGGATGTTTCCTCTCTGCTCTGCAGGGCAAGACCACGCTCCCCTCTGGCCTGCAGCCCCCCAGTGCTTCCATGTGAGGTGCTCTCTGGGCATCTGCCATTGGCCTCCATGGGCATCTCCACACAGTTAGGGAGCAAGGAAGGTCTGTGCACAGAGTATCTGCTCAAAAAAGCCAAAAGTGTAGGTCTATGATTTGGCCCTGGAAATTTTCTAGAAAGTTGTCCAACCATAGAACAGAAAAAAACAAAGTCTCCCTTCTGAGTCAGCCTCATTTACTCTTGAAAATCCACTGCCCGAGTCTCAGCTCCTTCTCTGTAGCAACAGCCACCTTGTGGTGCCAGCCCTAGGACTTGTTGTGCCCACCCAGGCTCTGGAGGTCCTCAGCAGCAATCCCCCAGCTGGGGATCTTTCACCCAGCAGTTTCATGGTGTAGTTTCTCCTTTACAGCCTTCCCAGCCCAAAGCAGTTGGGAATATTATCACCACGAATGTGTTCCTATGTGTGGAGCAAATTCACAAGCATCCGTTCCCCTCATCAGCTCCACAGTGAGACAGTGCCAGCCTAAGCACAATTTTAATGTCCCTCCAATTAAATACATAAGGCCAGTGAAATCTAAGTCCAGGGTCTCTTTTTTCTTTGCTTTTCTTTTCCTTTTTTTTTTTTTTAATTTTAAATTGTTAGACCATTTTTCCCTGCTCCCCTCCTCCCCACAAATAATGTGAGGTTTATGACCCCTGAGTAATGACTCTGGAATGCACTGCATCCTACAGCCATCGCAAGGCATCTGGCAATGGGAATCTTCACAGCATGTCAAAAATACACAGATAATACCACTGTAAATAGCTCAGATCAAAACAAGTCAAATGTCAATGCTAATTTGCTGTCAAGTATATAGCCCAAGACCACTTCCTCCTGCAAAAAGAGAAACCCGGTTCCCAAGTGTGACTTGCTCTGCTGTAAGAAACAGCTTGTTTCCTACCAAAAACCTCCCCAAACTGTGAATGACCAGGAGTGGGTTTTTTGCCCCTTACAGCTTTATTTCTCTGTAGCTTTTGTGCCCGTCTGCTGCTGAGTCCGAGGCTGGGAAATGAAACTTCACTTTTGCCTGCCATTTTCCTATTGTAAAAAAAGGACTCCTGGGAGAGATATTTACTGTTTTCTATGGCTCAGTCAGAGGGCGAGAGAGAAAAGTTGTTCCAGGAGTTCCCATTACAAAGCATTTTTTCACATAGGCTCACTTTTATTTTTTAAGGACTGGGAGATTAAAGAGCCGGCAGCACTGGAACAGGAAGTTTGCTGGACGTCCAAAGGTCAGGTGGGTCTCAGACAGCCCCTGGTTCCAGCTCTCTTTTATATACACACTGCAGATTAAAACGTACAGCCCGGACTGGCTGGAGCAGTCACGGTAGTGATGGGGGCCCAAGGGTTGGGGGGAAAGGAAGAGAGGGGGAGCAGGGGAACGGCGCAGCGCGGCCTCTCCTCGGGCTGTGATTTCCTAAGACAAAGCACTGGGCGGCCGTTCAGCGAGCTTAAGGTATTCCCACGCCCCCACAGCTTTTTCCTGCCATCAGATATGTCAGCATGACTGCTTGTGGGGTCGCTCTCACTGACATTCGGGAACTGAGCCTGCTTAAAAAAACATTTTTTACTTTTTCATCGCATAGAGTTGGGTGGGTTTTCTGTGGGTTTTTTTTGTTTTTAAATTGAGTCAGTTCCCTGCTTTGATTTCTCACAAAGCAGTTGTGCTGGCATGAAAAATGGGGCAGGCACAAGTGGGCAACGGGGTCTGAAGAAAGAGCAGAACATGTTAAACTGCGAGGGATATTGCTCACTTTGTGTCATGAAATCACAGGCTCAAGTCCATGGCAGAGAGGGCAGGTGGTGGCCCTCCTGTAGTTCCTTCAATTCCAGCAGTACCATCACACCTTCTATCACTAAGAAGTCAATTAAGAAGGGTACAATTGTATGGGTGTTGGGGTGGAAGGAGAAAGGTTTGAGCTCTGAGACCCACGGAGTCTGTGCTAGATTAGGGTCCAGAGCCGAAGATGAGATGGAGCCTCTGCTGGGCACTTGTGCCTTGGTGGGTGTTACGATGGCTTTGCTGAAACTGGGTCAATATTGTTTGGAAATAACTCTGGAGAAGGCAGTCTCCAGAGAGTAGAGCCCTTTTCAGTGAAATTCCCAGTCTTCATGGCTGGCAAGAATAAGGGCTTGGGTGTAAATTAAGAATGCATCCCTGGGCAGCCCAGTGAAGAACCATCAAAAGGCGAGTCAAGTCTGGCAGGAGCAGACTGACTTGGAGGCTGACTCTGCTGTTGGACCTCTCCACATCATGCCTGGGAGTAGATCCATTATTTGTTTCCCATTATTTGGGCAACCCCAGGTCCCATAGCACCAGATATTGGAGAGAGTTGATGGCAGAACCATCCCTCTCTCCAGGACTAGGCCACTAAGGCTGCCAGAGGGAAATGGTGCTCCCCCTTGGCTGACTTTTCCGGATTTAGGGGAGATACTGCAGAGGAAACAAAATGCAGCTGAGTCCATTCGAGGAATTCATTGACAAATGCTTTTGAGGTCTTTGAGTGAGCCTAAGTGTTTGCTGTGAAACAGGAGACAAGCTAATAATTGAAACAGGTTTTACAATGAATGAACTGCTGCTGAGAAATGCCTACTTTACAGCTTTGATACCACGCTGGATGTTAAATGACTGCCAGGAGCAAACTGTGGTATCTCAGTTAGCTCTTACCCTAATTATTGTTTAGAGAGGAGTTCCAGCTCGATGAATGAGGAATGCAATATAAAGGATTTCAGTAAGATTTATTGATGTGACTACATGAATAATTCCCCTTCCAATGATGCATTTAAGAGCCCAGATATTGTGGGAGGAGGAAAGGCAGTGTTTGATATTTTGAATCATTTAAAAGTGTGTGTTTTATTTTTATGTTTTGGCTTTTGCTGTTTCCTCTACCCGCCCCCCTTCCAAAAAAAAAAAAAAAAAGGTTTAATGCTCTTACTGGCCAGGTTTGTGAAACAATAGTAGGTAACTGAAAGTAAACTTCTGCTGAGGCCAATAAATATTGGACCATCAGAACGACCTGCCATGGTGCTCAGGCAGCCCCGAGCACACCGCTTCAACACGCTGACGTTGCCTGAGCTCTTGGCACTCAAGGTTTGGTTTTTCCGTAACTAACTAATTGTTCAGCTTCCTGAAAAGTACGTTTGTGCTCTTTCTCCCTTGGGAGCAATCCCAGCAGAGGACCCTCCAGAGATTTCTCCTGTGTTCTGCCAGCTCGAGCAACAATGAAGTTACCACCGGGGCAGGCAGATCACCCATCGCATCAGGGGAAAAAGCTTGCTGAAAAACTGACTCCGTGAGGAAAAAATGAGTAGCTTTTAGTCGTATCAGGAAGCCCGCCTGACTCGACATGCAGCCAACCTGTTGCTAGTGCTGACATAAGGGAAGGGTGAGGGAAGGCATTGCCATTCGGTGGCAACTTGTTTTTAAAAAGCTTGAAAACACCTCTAGCACTGCAAGTCCATAGAGACATAAGCTGAAGTCACAGTAGCTGCTGTCCTTCATGGTTCTACTGAGGCCATGGTGGAAGAGTGCCCTGAGCCACCGGGACTGCGGGCACAGGGATGGCTCTGCCCCATACCACTTTCCTGTGGTGACAGCTCTATTGAGCCACCTGGGTCTTCAAAAATCAGTCATTGAAGACTGGAGTCAAGAATAATCCTTCAGGAAAGCATTTCCCTAGAGACAATCTTGCCCCAGTAAGGGCTAATGCTGCCCAAAGGATCCCTGCCCGTTGCTCCTGCCCCCATTCTGCTCTTGTTTCTGGAGTCACCTTCCTTGAGGGGGCCCATCCCTATGACTCCCTTTTCTCCACAAACCCTCCTCCTCTTATCTTGTTTCTCTTTCCTCAATCAGATTGTTACATGTGGATGAACAGGTCTGCTTTATCTTTGCCTGGCAGACTCCTACCAGCCTATGTCTGCTCCCATAGCCTTGGCCCTCTCCCACCACAGTTCCATCAAAGCAGAATTAACCCCTCTACAGGTCCCGGGATTCAACTTAGCCTTCTCCTTATGAGGACACCCAGGCAAGTTCACCCAAAATGAACTAAACTAAATTTACTAATCAACCCTCCCCCCGGGCATTTTCAGCCTGAATTAAAATGTCTTCAGTCAGATTAGCTCACTGTGGAATGGAGCAAACCAAAGCAAATTACAGACACTTAGAATCTGAAGGTTTGGTAGGATGTTCTGCAGGTTTCATCGGAGATACTAAAGCCATTACTGCTGACCAGCTCATCGCCTCTCCTCTGCCATATGTCACCCCCTTAAACTGCAGCACAGAAGCAAATGAAAGTGTGAATGCTCTGTGCAAGCACAGGCCAGTTATTTCAAGCAACCTTCCTTGGTGGTTGAACTGTGGTGGCTTTCTGCTGAGAACAATGTGTCACAAGAAGAGTTGTATTTGGTAAGTGGCCAGTGTGAAGCGAAGAGAGAGTAGAACCTGCACTGAACAGGCTCCTGGGTGAGATCTCTTGATCTATCTTCAGTACCGAGAATTGCACATTAGCAGAAACCTCTTCCTGTAGCAGGAATCCACGTGTCCTTCCTATATCTGTCTGTGGAGAGGACCGGAGAAGTGTGGTCCAAGGTGAAGCATACAACACTTGTATAGTCGCCTCCCACCCCACACTGTCTGTGGTGGCTGGAGCTCTGAGCTCCCTGGGGATGGGCAGAAGATGGTCTGGATGCACAGGGTCCTCAGGCACTGTGGGACACTCTTTGCTCCTGCCACTTGTACAGGAGGTGACACACACCATTGCCTAACTTAGCCGGTGGTGACCCTAGTAGCCTGTGCCCCTGGGTGACTCTCCCAGTTGTTCCCCCCCTCCAAAAAACCCATTTCTGGGCACCTGGCCTGCAGTGTGAAACAGCCTTTGTGTGATATTTTGTCAGCTACAAATAATTGAAAAAGGCCTACATAAAGTCCTAATTGTGTCACAGAACAGGCTCTTCAGTCATCCATCTTCCTATTAAACTTGTGAATTTCAGCTACTCAGCCCTGTTGGAGTTATTTTCCCCTTCCCCTCCTTCTTCTTTTAAGCTTCTATTTATATTCTCTCAGTTGTCTCTGCCAGAAGATCTCATGTGGATACATTAGGCCTTTTCAAAAGGAAAGTTGGATTACAGCGATTTTTCTCCCCGTAGGACACAACAGCTTCATCATTCATAACAGAGCAACACACTATAACTTCATTATAGATGGCATGAAGCTGGCCTATTTAAACAGAATACTTAATGATAGTCGGGAAGGCAGGAGAAATTCAGCTCCATGGGTCTATGTGGGAAAAGGGAAACTGCGCTTTTTGGTATTTATTGAGGCGGATTTCTTGACTCTTAATTAAATCTCTTTTCACAGGAACAACAACAACAAAAAAAGAAGTGGAAGATTTGACTGACAGAGGTGAGATGTGTTACCTGGTAGATACTTCCGCTTGGGCAGGTAGTTTGATGCATCCCAAAATCTAATATTAACAGCAGACGTGGTGGCTGGGGAGGAAACTTGGAGTCCTCTGTAGTACTTGGCCTCCACTGAAACAAACTGCAGTTTGTTGGTGCTCTCCTGCATGGACCACAGGTTCTTGTTCTTTCCCCGTTCCCACTTCAGCAGCGCTGACCTCAGAAGTGTGCTCTGCTTATTGACTTTGGCTGAGTAGAAGGGGTTTAGGCCTAAAGAAAAAGCTGCGGACTGAAAAAACCTCCATTTTGGGAAAAATGCCAGAATAAAAGGGCTTCTGTGAGCTCACAGTTGACATCAGACCACAGTTTGCGGTGGTGATGGGGGAGGCTTAAAAAAATCCCAGTGAAAATGTAGCAAGACATAAAAATTAATGTTTTCCCTTATTTTGATAAAACCAGTTTTTCCTCTTGCCTGGGTTAAGTTTTAGTGGTGCTGAAAGGTGCCAAGAGTTCAGCTCTCTCAAGCCGAGTCCTCCATTGACAGCTTCATAGTCCACACAGGGGTTTTTGTAACAACCTCAGGAGAGATTTTGATCAATAGTAGTTTACTGGTAAGATCTCTAAGTGTGAATGAAGCTTCTAATATTTGTTTAGCTGAAAGCCACAATTTCTTCCCCAGTGCCCTCAAAACATAGTACTAGGTCTCGTTATATATCAGAAGTCTGTTTTGGAAATTCTTAGGAAGCTGATAGCCACGTCCTGTGGTGGCTGTGAGTGTTACATGGCTGAAATACCATGTACTGATCTCTGATGAGGTCTGCTGGTGTGAGCATCCCCATGTGGACTTTGGAGGGGAACACAGAATACTTTTTACTTGTATTGAACACTGTCAAAGGAAAGCTGAGGGGCTTCTCTGGAGGGGGAAGAGGGTCTGAAGTGGAAAATAAATATATGGAAGAAATCGCTCCAGGAGGAACAAACACCCCGGCTGTTGAGCACAGTGTCTGGTCAGCATGTCTCACACTTTGGCCAGAAGAAGGTACTCTAGCTGTCAGGGGAAAGAAAACAATTCATGCTATTAGAGCTCCCTGTAATTTGGTCTAGAAGTAGTTTGGACTCAACAACTGAAAAGGAAATGTCAAAGAATGGGAAGCCAAGAGAAGCTCATCAAAAAGACATCTGGTCCTGCTGTCCTTAATGGGAAATCCCCCCCTCCCTCCAGCCACCCTCTTCCCAGTCATACTCTTTTTAAACAGTTAATGTCTGAGAGAATCCAAAACATTGCTGGAATGTATCAACCACTAAGCTTTTGTATAGCTGAGCGGCTAAACAGCTTTGGGTTTGTTTGTGTTAGGGCTGATTGTCTTGCCTTTCATCGGTGAAAGTCAGAAATGGCTGGAGAGAAGTCAGTAGAGCAACGCCAGTGTAAGGCCAGTTTAAGCTGGGGAAGAATTTGGTCATCTCTTTTATGGCCAGAATCACAAAGTGCTTCACAGGGAAGCAAGAAGTTTTAAAGGTGAAATATTTACGTCTGGTTCTCCAACAGATCACTCGCTCCTCTTCCACCGAACAGTTTTGCTTGCAACAACCATGCTATCCCAGGCAGTGTCCCATCTGCCTCTCTGTTTCTTCTGTGCCTTTCTTCACTGAAGGAGCCCTGGCAGACTCCCAGTGCCTTCCTGGAACCGAGGAACTAGTCTGGTCTGCTAGAAAGCACCCATGAAGGTTATTTCTGGGTAAAGATGTTTCACTGCTGCTCATGTTCCTGAGTTGGTATCCTGGGTTCCTTAACACATTTCTGCAGTAAGCCACATGGCAATGTCATTTTTCACAGCTCCTCTCACCAAACTGTGTTCCCAGGGCCTGGGTGGCTCAGGGTTTTAGCATGGGATGTGGAGTCTGACCATGTGGATTGGGACAGTTAGCAGTGTCCAGCCATTTACACCTCCCTGGGGAATTAACAGAGACCTCAGTTCAATTTTCCAACACCAGCTGTCCCCTTCACCCCCCAAATCAGGAATTCTGGAAGACAGGCAGTATTCAGCACACCAGGGGTAAAAGATATTGGTGGGGGCTCCATAAACATACTGAACGCTTGCCAGCATCTGCTCTGTGCTCCTGGCTAGAGGAAGATGAGGGAGGACTTTCAAGAAGACAGGGAGCTTGTGACTGATGATGCCTCTAATCTAGTCCCAGCTGTGTAGTCCCACCTGCTTGTGTGGACATGTTCCTCATTCCTTCCAGCTGCAGGTGCTTGCCGTTTACCTGGTATTGCCTCAGTCTTCCCTGACTCTACTGACACCCAACTTGGCTTTCTCAGCTAGGAGAATAATCTGCCATTTTAGTTTTTCACCATTTCAGCACAGAAGTTGGTCCAATAACCGTGAAAATGATTCTAGGAAGAGAGAGGCCATTTGGCCAGAAGCAGGGGGAGGAGAGAGAAAAAGTCTTCTCCCTTTCAGAGGCAGCACTGTTGTTTTGCTGGCTCAGCTGTTCCTCCATTGCTGTTTAGGATCCACATATGTTCAAAAGTCATTCCCCCGCTCAGATTACGGCAGCATGACAGCCCAGCATTGTGGATGGGAATCCCCATTTCTTGGTGTTTCACAGGACATACCTCAGTCCAGATCTGTCACAAAACCCACCTCGGCTCAGATCTCTCATGTCAACTGCTCTGAAATAGTTTTATGCCTGCTTGATCACAAGAGTCCACAGACGTGTTACACACTTATCTAAACAAGTACCTGAGATGATATTTGGAAGAGGACCCCGGCACACCACCATTGATCTGAGCACATCTCACTGCTAACCCTAGTCTGCCAAGCCATCTTCTTTCTCCGTCTGTCGTCCAGGTGTCCGCACACTTGGAGTATTTGACATGGCTTCCCACCTGTCAGGAGCTTAACAAGACCAAGGTAATTTTACTTCTGACTGAGTTTGGTCTAGACTCCTGAGCTAGGTTTTCACTGCCTTATTAAGTATATGGGGAAGAGAGAAAGAAAAGCCCTGTGGAACAACAGATACCCTACGTGTGTGGTGGAAACTTCTGCCTTTTTTTCTGCCAGCTGGAATATTTTCCCTGAAGAAAGGCAGAAGCCTGGCGACCACGGACTGTTGCAGTCGGGATAAACAACATTTAAGTGAAGATGCCCCAGGGATCTGGGGGATCAGCTCTGCACGGTCCAGGTCAGGTGTGGTTCTTCCTGACAGGCTCCATCAAGCAGAACTTCCCTGAAGTTGGTGGCACCTGCACACAAGCTCTCAGGGCAGGATTCCCTCCAGCTTTCACAATGGAGAGGTCAATAACTTCTACCAAACTTTGACTCAGGCTTAAACTAGGGAAAGTGCAAGTCACGTGCAACGAAAGAGAAGAAAGTCATAGCAAAGATTTAGACAAATATTAGACAATTCAGACTTTGTTGATGCCAAAAGGGAAGTGTAACAGCAATGATATTAATGAAGCAATGTGCACCTGCTTAGTGTCAATATTTGGGGAAAAAAAGAAAGGCATTTAGCATTGCCAGCAGATGAAAGAGAGGAGCATGATCATGCTTCTGCACAAGGTTATTTAGCAAATCATTACAATTGTTTATAGAGTTTGTTTAGACTTTTAAATTTATGCTTGATTCCTTCTCTTTTTCACAGGAAGCAAAAGGGATAAAATGTCAGGATGTAAGGCCAGAGAAGCAGGATCACATTGGTTGAAAGCCACAGCACGGTACTTCAGAACTTTAGCCCAAGGTGATTGATAATCTCACTAGTGCTCAGATTGTCTATTAATACATCATGAATATGCTGGGAAAAAAAAAAAAAAGCATTAAAACATATAACCTTAGTATGATTCTCTGCACTGAAGGATAGAATGTCAGCCACATAAAAAAAAAAATCTTGAACAGGATGAGCTTGGCCTTCAAGGCTTGTCGCACCTGAGTCAACACTAATCATAATCATCAATAATAATAAGCAGGGAAAAAGCAAGGGATACATGGATACACAGCTAGATGGCTGTTATTTTATTGGCTTCAAGAAGCTCCACCAGAAAAACCAGTCTGCAAGTATTTGCTCTAGCTGAGCGTAGTGGCAAACATCTAAATTCATTACCAACACCGGGAACATTAATCCTTGCACTAAGCAGGGTCTGAGTATTTCCCAGTTTTATTAAACCAAATCCACTACAGCCTGTTTAAAAAAGTGTTTCCCAACGTATTTCAGGTACTTCCTACTGCAAGAGGAAGGGGACAAACAGGAAGAACTTGTATTCCTCTGGCATTAGTATTTGTCCCATTGCCACTTGCCCAGCAATTGCCATGGGGCTGGCCAGCAGTCCTGGGATTCCAGAGCATCATTATCATGGCCAGAAGAGGAAGGAAGGGACAAGCAGGGGATGTAAAGGCTCTGGGGCTTGAAGACAGGAATCACAGGTATCTGACGTATTCATCTTTCAAATCATCTTTAATTAGTTTGTTTAACTGGTATTATCCTTAATTAGTCTTGCTGAGTTCAGAATGACTACTCACCTGCTTTAAGATTCAGGCACGCTTCAAAAGCTTGCAAGATCAGGGCCTACCCTGCTAGAAAGCTAGAGCCAAGAAGTGGCTGGGAAGAGTGCTAAGGGAAGTATTCCGACATGACAGATATATTTATTTAACCTGTTTTTTCTCCAGCCATTGAAGGCTGCCATCTGCTTGCTGGATCTGACGGCTCAGGCATTTGCCTTGCCTGTCTTTTTGTGTGGTAGTTACCTACTGATGTGAGATGAGACGTGCTCCAGCTTCACCTTCCCTGAGTGGCAGTGTCCTTTATCTACACTTGCTCTCAACAGAAAGTTGCCGTGTGGCAAAAGTCACTTTCTGGTTCCACCAGGCACACAGATCCTCTGAGAGGTGTCACCTCCATCAAGCCCAGCCTGGGGGGTGGGGGGAAGGAGGGGCACATGGGGACCCCATGAGTAGCAGGACAGTGCCCTTCCAGCCCAGCTCTCGCTTCCTTTGTGACCCAAAAGAGCCTGCTGAGGCCTATTTTTGGAAAACGTAAAGAGGCACATGTGATGGAGGCTTGGGGGTTTTTCTCTACGTACACAGCACTAACATTTCCCAAGGCTGCCCTGGACCACAGATGTCAAGGGTCTGTGGGGTGACTGGCCCAAAAATTGGGAAATAATTGGGATTCTGTGAGCCTCCTGTTGGCTTTGTCTAACTGCCCTCTCCTTGCTGGCACCACGACCCAGCTGCCGCACAGAAACAGTGATGCTCCCTCTGCCACCTCACGTGTGGAAATTACCTTTGGTGGGCACTCCAGGCTCTCTGGGTGCTGGCTGATGGCCCAGAGCTCAGCTTGCACAGCAGAGTCCATGTGGGAGGGGGCAAGTGGTTTGGGGGATCCCCCTATCTGCCCCAAAGCTCTCTGAAAGAAAGTTTCCATTGCAGGCCACACCGCCATCTTCCTGTCCACGCTTCAACCCCAAAACCAGGCCCAAGCTCCCTTTTGCCCAGACCCCAAAGCCTGTGCGTCCCCAGAGGGTCAAGTCAGTGGGATGAGGATTAACCTCAGAACAGCGTGACCTTGTGAGACCCTGGTGTGACCCTCGCCCTTCAGTGGAAGGAGGACTAGATCCTCACACCGACAGCCAGTGGATACGGCTCAGGTGCACGATGCAGAGCTGACTTCTGGTTCATTATTTTTCACCTCCCAAGGAGAGCCGTTGATTTTCTAGGTAACAGTTTTCTCTCTTTCCACAGGGACAGGGGAGCTGCCCGTCCAGGTCAGACACAAGCCTCTCCTCATGCCAGAAAGGCCTTGTAATAGGCAGGTATGGCTTCCTTCCCCCCACACTGATGGCTTAACCTTCATTCTCGAGAAAAAACTTCCTCTATAATTCTTGTGTACTTTGTCTATTGTAACTTTCAGTGTTTTCACTATTGATGTAAGTATTGATTTCCTGCAGTGCCTCTAAAACATTGACCTTGGGACAGGTTGTCACCTGTGGTTTATATTGAGGTCAGACTGGATGTCCACTTCCCCATTTGTTATTATTTGAGCACTTTGGGGACGCTGGTTCCGTCTGTGGTGGTGGAAGTCAGCCAAGAACAGCGTTACAGGAACCCAAGGACAGGGACATCTTCCTGTGAGAGCCTCTCTATCCAGGAGGCAGCTCCTACCAGGAAGCCTTAATGAAGAGGAGGACAAACAAAGGTCCTGGAGAGGGCAAACTGCCTGCCCCGGGGTTACCCCCAGCAGCTGCCCTAGGAAGGTGGAAGGAGAACCCAACTTTTCAACCTGCCAGCCCAGAGCAGGGCAGGAGGTGGGGTCGCGGGCAGACTCTGACCTGTGGTCTCAGCCCAGGAGCCACCGGGACCACAGGGTGACCGCGGCCTTTCTCTGAAGGTGCCCAAAGCCCCTCTGCAGCCAAACGCCGTCCTCAACACCGGGAGCAGAGGGGGCACCTCGGCCCCGGGCACAGCGCTGGGGAGCGGCAAGGGGTCCCAGGAGCCACCCCACGGCCTCAACCCAGTGCTCCTGGCACCCTCCTCTTCCTCCTCCTCCTCCTGTCACCGGCCCTCACCCCCCTCTTTCCCCAGGGGACCGGCGGAGGATCGGTGCCGTGCGGGAGGGAGAAAGCGCGGTGCCGGTGCCCGATCCCCGATCCCGGAGCCAGGTCCCCCCCGCCGTTCCCCATCCCGGAGCCCCGATCCCGGCCAGCTCCGCGGCTCCGGGGCGGGGCGGGCGGGGCGGGGCGGCCCGGCCGGGCCGGGGGATCCGCCGCCGCCGGAATAAGAGGCTAGAGGAGCGCGGAGCGGAGCGGAGGTAGCGCCGTGTCCCGGAGACTCCCGGCGGGCTCCCGCTGCAGCCCCCATGGAGAAATACAAAGGTGAGGAGGGTCTCCACGCGTGTCCGTGTCCCACGCTGCCCTGTCCGCTGGGGGGGACACGGCCACACACACGGAGGGGGAGCGGCGTTGGGAGGAAAGGGTGTGTGGGGGGGTGGCAGAGCCGCTGACACGTTGCTGTCCCCACGCGTGGGGAGATGCGGAGGCGGTGTTTCCCGAGAGTGGGGCTGGGGGGTCAACGCCTGGAGAAGGGGGTCCCCGCGAGTGGGGCCCGAGCTCAGCTGGAGGGGGGGGATTGTCCGGCTCAGGAAAGGAGGAGGTGGCCAGCAAGTGGGGAGGGGGACCGGCTCCTGGGTTTTTTTTGGGGGGGACGGCACTCCATGAGTGGGGCTGGCCGTCGGGGTCCCCGCGAGTGGGGCTGTGGTGAGCTGGGGGCCGGCGGGGAAGGTGCGGGGATGTGAAATCCCCCTGTACCTGCCCCGGGCGCTGGGCAGCGAGGGAGGAGCTGGGACGGACCCATTTTACACCATCTGGGGATTTTTTTGTTACTTAAGAACAGCGTTTCATTTTCTGCAAGCCACTGACTTTGGCTGACGTTGCCCGCTCCGTCTTTTCGTCCAAAATTGCCCATCTGCGTGGACTTCCCACCCTCCCGGGCTTAACAGGCAGGACTTTGAGTGTCCTGTTTTCTAAATGCAAATAGGTTTGGTGGCTGTGGAGAGGGGGGGGGCGAGCTGCCTCCCTGCTTTTTCCCCGGCAGATCCCGTCCGGGTTGGTGCTCACCCAGGACCCATTAATTTCCCCGCAATCAATGGCTCTGGCGCTTCCTGTGCGATGCTTCTTGGTCATTATCACCCAGAAGGGCTCCTCTGGGGTCTGCAGTGCTGTGGGCAGCTCTTGGAGACCTCTCAAACTTGAGGGCTCCTTGCCCGCTGAGGAGAGGGGAGGTGGGGGTGAGGTGCCCAGGCATGGGACAGTCGGGCATGTGGGGGTACTCTGCCATTTCTGGACCTGCTGGTGTGTCAAAAGCCTCTCCTGGAGGAGGTGGACCCAGCACTTGTGTAGCACAGAGTAAGTCTGCAGTAAATTTTACCAGTTGGGAGGAAACAGCTGTCCTTGTAACTCCTGTCCTGCTTACGGAGCTTAAACATTTAAGCAGGGAGCTTGATATTAGGCAAATATATTCCTGCCTGACCCCATTTGGGCTCATTATTGTCAAACTGGCAAGGTTTGGTTAGGTCTCAGCAGATGCAGTCAAGCTCATAGCCCTTGTCCCCTAATCCTTCTTTGGTGGGGGCTTTATATGTTGAGGTATTATATTACGGGAAGTTAATTTTTGTCAGGACTGTGTTTTTTGGACTATGCAAGTACCTTAGTATTCTGACAGGGCTGGCACGGTGCTGCCTGTTGCATTTTGATCCTTTTCCTCCTTACAATCGATACTTTACAGGCCTGATAAGCACAATAGTAACATACTGCAGAAGTGATGTTAAAGATTATATTACAAGTCAAATATTGTGTAGTTGTCTTTTTTGTTTGGTTGTTGGTTGTTGTTTTTTTTTCTGGCAAGGTCTGTACAATTCCATTCAGTTCCAGTAGCAAAGATTCATTAAGATTCAGCTATGTTTTGTATATTGTCTTTTTAAATATGCACACTACTCCCTCAGAGCAGCGGGGCTGTGTTCTGCACATGTGTAATGAATAGCGAGCACAACTGATTGCGGAGCCTTGCCAGTCCTTTTTGTGCCACTGGTAACGAGTGTGCATTAATGAGGGTACGGAGGCATCTCCAGCTCTGTGGGGCAGCCACAGGTGATGGCAATGGTTCATTTAGTGGATGGGAGGTGTCCCCAGCGTGATGGGGTGGCTGGAATCACCTGGGGCTGATGAGGCAGGTGGAGGAGAAGGGCTGGGCTGGGGGAGAAGGTGTGGGAGTTGGGAGCCCTGAGGAGCAGGTGGAGAAGGCAGGCAAGTAAGCTGTTTATTAATAAGTATGGGGAATATCTGCCTGTTCTGGTGGGGATATCTTATTGCTGCCATGGCTGGTTTGGGGAGTTTTCATCCTTGCCACTAGCCAGGCAGAGCACTTGTGCAGGGAAATCCTGTAGTGATAGAGATGGATGGACTCAAAGAGGACTGTTGAGCAATGAACTGGTGTTGTGGGAGCAGGGACATGGCTACAAGATCTTTCCTGTTACTTAAGAAATGAAGGTTGCAAACATCAGGAAACAGCAGCATTTCTTTCCTTTAAACACAAGCAGGGATGTGCTTTAAACTGAGCTCTAACCGGGCAGGCACGAGAGGTGTCCCTCCTCTTCCAAAGGCAGGGTGAAGCTGCTGCAGGAATCTGGTCAGGTGGAGCGTGCAGGGCCAGGTGAGGTGTGAGCCAGGGAGTCCAGGGCTGGTGGCTGACAGGGTGGCACCCTTGGTGTGGGAAGAGGTTGGGTTGTTGGACTCGCACGGTGGGAAGTGAAGGAGGGATTGTGAAACTCTCCTGGGAATGGGTTTCCTTTCCCAGCCTCTGGAAAGGGGGACGCAAGGCCAGCTGCATAGGAAGATGTAGTCTCTTGACTCTTGTCAGGCAATTGAAACTCTGAAGGATGATCTTGACGTGTCAGGGTGTTTTTTTTTCTGCCAGGCCACAGTAAAGAGTGTCTTCTCCTGTTGGTGAAGGTGCTGTCTAAAAATCCATTTTCTCCCTGTGATTAAGGGAGTATGTGTGAGGCAGAAAGAGCAACAGACCCAACAAGGGGCTCCTTGCCCTGTGTATCAGATGTGGCTGGCTGGTCCATGACCAACCATCTCCAGACCCTTGAGAGGGGGAAGAGATGCTGAATGCACTGTTCCTGATGCACCCTTACTCACCCATCCATCCCTGTAAAGTCCTCTCAGACCAGCTCCTTGTCTCCACGTTCACAGGTGATTCCCATGTGTGTAGTTTAAGATGTCAAGTGGTGTGAGGTTTGTAAGGTTATGATTGTATTTCTAATGTGTTAGAGTTCTGTAATGGAAATTGTGACTTGCAACCCAGGTCTTCAAAGAAAGGTGTTTGGCATTCTTGTTTTACTGTCTCTGTTGAGCAAAGACACAAGCTTTGTGTTTCTTATCTGAGGGTCTCCCAGGGCTCTGCGAGGCATCACTAGTGTTTGTGGTGCTCCTTTCTCTATGGAGGAGAGTGTGTCTTCTTAACAGAAGCTCACAGTCTAGTGTTGATAATATTTAAAATGGTGACTTGATAGAAAGACAAGGTGCTTGCTTGCTAATTAACGTGTTTTAACTGGGAGGGGAAAAGGGTGTGGCTCTGTTTGGGATTTGGGCACGTGTTCTTTTTAACAAGTTCTTACAAATACAAGGAGATATGCTTGGGATTAAGCCGCAGAGTGGAGATATGAATGAAAGAAAAACATGAGCCCTGGTAAGAATCTGAGGCCCTTTTATAAACTTTTGTTAGTCAGTCGGAAATGGATTGATTCATATTAACATGATCTAGGCTCTATACAAACATATGTGGTTTCTCCTCAGCTGAGCATCAACACAGCTGTTGTGTTTAGCTAATTGTCTTGGTGTAATTGGCAACTGGAGAAAACAGGGCGATGTATTGCTCTGTACCAAATCCAATATGATTTTCAGCTGCTGGGCTGAGCATTCTTTGAAATGCAGATGAAAATTAATGCCCTGCATAACTTCATAGCATATACAATAACTCTGACTTATGTGAGAGTGGTGAGTTTTGGAGATGGGAAGGAACTCTGTTGGGGAATAGGCAGCGGGAGTGCAGAGTTCTTTACTCCGTAGAGATTTAGGCTGTGGTTTCAGTCACAGAAAAAGGTTTCATCTCCTTTCTCAATTATACATCTACTGTATCCACCCTACCAGGCCATCCCACACACTGTCACCCGTGCCAGTGTAATATTTCTGTCTCTTCTAGCACAGCTGTATTTCTTATGTAAACAGGGCACCTGAGGATGCTCTGGGTTGTATTGGGTGCACGTGAGCCTCTCTGGTGCTCGCCAGGCCAGGCAGATGAGGCTGTGGGGACACTGGCTTCGGTCCCATTTGATGGGGCTTGGCGGTGGGGGTGGGTTTGGGGGGTGTATAGTTGCCAGGGCTGGGAGTGCTCCTTTTGTTACCCCCAGATCAGTCACTGGGGCTCGTTCCTTCTCCTGAGTGGAAGGGGCAGGGATCCCTGCAGTGGAGGCAATACCCCTGTGGTCCTGCCACTCTGGGTTCCGTGCCCCATCTGTGTCAGCACCACCATTGCCAGGAGCCTGCTGCTGAAGCTGCCAGCATTCACAAGCTCTGAGCTTTGGGCACCTGTTTTTGGGGTGCTCCTGGCAAGGCAGGAGCCCTCACTTTTCTCTTGCAGCCTTGACTAGGATGTCAGGCAGGGCTTGCTCCTGTTCATCCGTGCACCTTTGCCGCTCCCCGCAGCAGGCTCTGTGTGCGCCGTGCCCGGCCAGGGATGGAGATACCATATGAATGAGTTTATTGTTTGGGGGTTTTACTGCTCGCTTTCATTGAACACCCACAGCCCAGGAACACAGGGAGTGTCTATGCAAAAATGCTCATACTGCTTCCCCCCCCCCCCGCTCCCCCCCCCTTTTCTTTCTTGTTGTCGTG
>NW_015090781.1:8610851-8663714 GCF_001431845.1 Calidris pugnax | reverse complement strand
CAACGACACTCCCTCCCCCCCCCCCCCCCCCCCCCCCCTTTTTTTTTTCTTTGGACCATGGCTGGCTCTTTCAGCTCCCGGTGGTGGTGGACTGGGGGCAAGCAGGCAGCTGGGCAGCTCAGGCTCCACAGGGCTGTGCACCAAAGCTTCTAAATCTAAATTCTGGGTGCCTTCTCAACTGAATACTTGCTCAACAGTGTTTCCATCTCAACATACAATCTAAATGACTTGACTGAATCACTTAAGATTTTATGGCAGATCCAGGACCTGAACCCCAAGCTCTGTAACTGGTAACTGATGCTTTCCTTGCAGCCGCCTGCCTGGATCAAGGGAAATTAGGGATGCTGTTCTCTTGAAAAGTCCCTGTAAACCCCAATTAATCTGGTGTACCCTCTGGAAAGGCAGGAGTTGTCTGAGGCAGGGAAGTGCATCTTCAGGCAATAGCAACCAGAGAGCCCAGAGCTGTAGGGGACATCTTGGGGAACTAAAAATCAGAGGTGCACCTGTGATTAAGGATGGTGCATGTGCTCTGCATCTAGGACATAGGTGTTCCTCTCTGAAGCACAGATCCAGACCCAGCAGGTACCTTGGGATCCTGCAGTCACACAGCCAGTTTGACAACCTGTGTGGTGGTGTTTACTTCGTCTTGGAAGTTGAGTCATTTGTGCTTTTCTCTTGGGTCAAAGACAAGACAGACTGGTCCAGTCTGTGCTGCAGAGTGTCAGCACAGCTCTGTGGGTCAGAGATGTGTCTGAGATGGCCTTGCCCTGAGGAGCTGCTGGTGCAGGTGCCGAGACAGCCAGTTTCTGGGCTGGAACTGCTTATTTGGCTCTGGTTTGGGGGTGGATGGGGAAGTGTCAGTGAACTGGCAAGTTCCCTGGCGGTGGCTGGGAGAAGGTGTTTTCATTGTAAGAGCGATGCTGCAATTCGAAGAAGAGAGGTTAAATTTTGGGAACTTCTTGTTGTGTGCTATAGTGTAAAACCTGTGTGAACTTGGGAAATGACTGTAAAAGTTCACAACAGAAAAGAAATCTAGAACTGTTTGTAGGAAGGTGCCAATCTCCTGGTACCCAAAGTAAAAAAATAAAATAAATTGCTTGAATCCTGGGAGCAGAGCTTTAGGAGGGGGAAAAAAACAACCCTCCAAAACAAACACAAGTTGCTAAGGGTGGCCAAAAGAGCTGAGCCCTTTGAGAAGCTGCAGGAAACAGGGCTGGGGCTGTGCCTGCGTGTGCCCCTTCTGGGGGGCTCGGTGCTAGGTCCAGATCCAGCTTTCTGCTCTGGCCACAGCCAAAAGAGAGAACAATCGGGGCCAAAACCTCTGGGAGCAGTTAAACTTGCAGCTGGTGAACTAGGATGGGCCTGAGAGCAGCTGTTGCTGAAGGAGGTGTGAGCATGGTGATTCCTGCTGGCAGGGGGGGCTTGGCTTGCCATGGCCCCAGCTGGGGTGCGGTGGTGGAGGTCAGATGTGGCAGGGCTGGATTCATGGTGTAGCAGGCTGCTGCGGAGGGGAGGCCTGGGAACTGCACTGATTTGGTCTAAAGTTCAAAAGACAAGGGTCAGGACTCACTAAAATACTTATTTTATTTATTTATTTTTCCTTCCCGCTGACCTATTGCCTTCCTCGTGGGCAAAATTCCATAGAAAGCATGTCTGAGGATGGTTTGGTGTATGGCAACATTGTCCTCGGTTATAAACAGCTCTGTCTGGAAGTAACTATCTCAGAATTATGGGATCAGACTGAAACTCCCACACCACATACGGACTTGGCCACTTGCAATTTAATAAAAGCCAGTATTTTCCCCCCTTGGGTGGACTGTACTCTGTCTTGCATGAAGGTTTTTCTGATGTCTCTTTCTTTTCCTTTTATCCTTTGGATCTGCTGAGGATAAAAGTGTAATGCAAGGCTTAGAAAAAGCCTGGGAAATAAGGAATCCACAAGCCTTAGCTGGCAGTTCAGCCTGTGGGCTTCTTATTTCTGAGTGTAGGCATCTCCTCCTGAGAGTACCAGGAGCAGCAGCTGCCCCCAGGATGGGGGTGATGCACGTGTTTTCCCCACTTGCTCTTGTGACTTAAGAGACTAAATCTTTTAAAAAATATATCTTTAGACTCCCAACTTCACTAATAATTAATACATTTAGGCTCTCCAGAGTTGCCAGCACTGCCTTTGGGGTGTAGAGGTGGGCAGCTGACCAGTTGGGATGCTTTTTGAAGCAGTTTGCATAGCCCTTTGGCAGCAGTGCTTTCAAAGAGGTGGGTCTCGGCCAGGAGATTGTTGCAGTTCATGCTCAAGTTGTGGCTTGAGCCCTTCCCTCTTGGACTGAGCTGGATGGGGAGCAAGTCTTGGGCTGCTGTGAGGAGAGGATCTCCTTCCTGGAGCCTGGGAGTGCTCCGAGGCAGCCAGCGCGGGCAGGTGGCGAGGGGAAGCGTGTGTGCAGGGTCCTGTGAGCTGAGATAAGGTATCTGCAAAGAAATCTCTGATCCCAAATAGCTCTGCAGATCTCATCATTGCTGTTTATCACTACAAAGTATGACAACTATTAAGGCTTGGGAAGAAAGAGCTGGCTCGCAGAGAGCATGAGTTGCACAAGGTTTTGCAATGTCACTAGTGGCTTTAGCTGAAAGTCTCTCCACAAGTGTGTGTGAAACGTGGAGCTTTCTTCTGCTGAGGAATGCAACCGAGCCAGCTATGGTCCCACCGCCTTCCAGTAGCACCATCAATTTGTCATTTCTGTGGAATAAGCCAGTGCGTGTGCCCAGTCAGTCCCAGTATCCAACAGCTCTGGCTTCTGGTGGTCCCACTGTGAATGAGCTGAGCTCAGTAGTAATGCAGAGATGCTCTTTGGTGTCTGATGGTTACAGGTATGCAGTCGCAGCAAGTAGGAGGCCACCACCTCTGGTAGCAAAATCTCACAGATGTAGAAATTGGGGCTGCCTTTAAAAGCAGAGATGTGGCAAGCCCAGGCTTCTGCAGCGGCTTGTGACAGCTGGAGGCCATCTGCCCCATCCATCCCATCAGCAGCTTCGTCCCTGTGCCTTGGTGGGGGAGCATGTCCTGTTGTCTTTAAATCTGGTGCCTTCAAGGATATTTTCCATTTTATTGCAATCTCTAAAAATCTGCCTTGTAGTCTTGAATGGTGGGAACTTCTGCTCTTCTTATTGTCATATTTTTCAGACTTCTGCACCGCCCAGAGTCTGGGAGAGAGCTGGGATTGTAATGTATGGTTCCACGTATAGGCTATAGGATTGCCTGATCTTGGCAGCTGCTAAAGTATGATAAAGCCCTGCTGGAGAGGGAACTGCTGGACTAATTGAGCTCAATCTACACAGCAGCTGAGATCTTTCTACCTTGCTGTAGTTAGTTGGGCTGAGGGTGGGATGTGCATCCATCCCCTGTAACCACAGCCAGGTTTTTGGTCCCTGTTAGGAACTGGGGATGTGCCCACATGCTTGTGGGTGAAGGTAGCTCTTTTTGCTAAAAGATGAGTTGTGCATGAAGCCGTATGAACTAGATCTGAGTGGAAATGTGATGCAAAGGCAGGCAAGCCTGGCTGCTGCCCATGGGACAGGAGCCATCGTCCCCAAGCCTGAGGCCACAGAAGAGCAGGCCACATGCTGAGACAGGTGGCTCTCGCTCTGCCATCTGCTACTGCAGGGGTCTGGGCTCTGCTGGGCAGCACGGTGGCTACCTGCTTTTTCTCTGAATTTTTTCAGGCCATGTGAATGGTTTTCCTCTTCAGGGGTGTGTGGCAGTTGGTGCCTGGGGCTGCAAGTGTAACCTGTGCTGGGGCTGCAGGCACTCTTGAAGTTCTGCAATCTCACCTGTCCCATTGAAAGATGGTCACAAGTATTCCAGGGCGGGGCAAAGTCACCAGTGAAATGTATGTGTGACTCTTTGGGGTGGTTTGGGCTTTCCCCACCCTAATATTTGTGTTCCCCACTTACTTCAGTCTTGCTTTCCTGAGCAGCAGAGTCAGAGATGAGTCTGGTAGTTGGTGATGCTCAGCCTGTGTGCAGTTGTGGTATTTCTAAAAGTCAGTAACCTCTGAAACAAGTCATCTCTGCAGAGCAACTTCTTGTGTGCTCTGCCTCCTTCACCTCACTGGTTCATCTGGTGACACCTCCTTTGGCTGGTCAGTGAGAAAGATGTAGGAAAATGAGAGGACTAACTTCTCCTGATGGTCTTAATCAAGTGTTACTGGATTCTGACTGTAATTTAGCTAATTATGACACCGAGGAGTTAACAATACACTCTGGTTTCTGTACACCAAGCATGCACATAGCTTGGCTGCTGGCAAGGATCTGTCTTGTTGGAGGACCGGAATAAGGAGCAACCTAAATGTTCTCTGAGGTTTACAGTGAAAATGCACTCGCCTTAATATGAAACCAAAAGGTCGTGTTTCTTCTTGCTGGTAGAAAATAAGTCAGCTACTGTACCATTTAGCAAAGCAACACTTGCAAATGATTTACTCTTGAGTTAAGAGTGGTGTTATTTTATATAAACACAGGTTCTTACTCCTGCTTCAACTTTATCCCATCTTCTCTTTTCCAGTCGTGTTATAGGATACAGACACTTGTATCCCTGCACAGTGTCTTTCAACTTTCTCTAATGAGCAGTGCTAGCTGATGAGAGTATCTAGTCGCCTAGATGCTACATCAGTTTAATTTGCTGCAGCTAGAGCTTTGAAATTGTTCCCCTAGTGAGGAAAACCTCTTGGAAAAGAGGTTGCCTTTCAGGTGCTGAAAGGAATTATGGGGTTGTTTGGTACTGGTTGTCCTAATGCAATACTCTACAGACCCTGTAACTGATTAAAGTGTGTCAGAAACATATCAACGCTTGCAAATGTGGCTTGGCTTGTTCCTGAGTCCATGTGAACTCTAAGGCCTGGTTCTAGGAAAATTCCTCTGTTTTGTAAATCAGCCTTGAAGTGTATTTATTATGCTAACCTTATACTCCTGATTTCAGGGATACTGAGTTTTAATTCTGTCTCAGATCCTGATCCACAGCTATTGAGACACTGTCAATGTGGCCTGTCATCTGAGTGCTTGCGTCGTGGTAGCTAGTCACACTTTCAGCTCAGTGGGATCTTGGTTTAATCACCAGTATATGTCAAAATACCGATCAAATCTATTTAAATGGGTTACACTGGCTTATACTGAGCCAGCAGAAACTGGCAATATCTGAAGCAGAACAGACCTGGGCGAGGACCTAGTTGCTTTAAGCCCGTGTCTGTTAGCACTCTGCACTAGTTAACTTCAGTCAACGTAGCTTTTGAATCGGGTTGTTCAAACAGATGCTCTCTTTGAGTATAGAAGAGATCTATTTCTGGAAATTGAAGTGGGAGTTGGCGGGATGGGGAGAAGCGAAATGGCAATCAAAATTCCCGTACGTTATCCTAAAGGCTGATTTCCCACGTCTGGCTGAGAAGAGAAACAAATGCTTTCTAGACCCAGGAGGCTCAGCATTCCCCAAAAAAAGAATGATTTATTTTTAATTCTGATAGTTCACTGCAGCTCTTAAACCAAAAGAGAATGACAGTTTTATTATAAAAGGATTGAATGGGGTGAGGTTTGGGCAGTGCCCTGGCTGGAACCCTGGGGTGCTGTGGGAAGGGAGCAGAGGTTTACCTGGCAGCCGGGCATCCGCACCCCCTGCCAGCCCAGCCTGAGCCCAGCCTGGTGCTGGGGCAGCACCCAGGGGCAGGGTTTGTCCCTGCCTGAAATTCCATAATAAACGGCACGGGATTTAACTTTCATGTTTCTTTGGACCGGCTACGTCAGCCTTCCTTCAATTCTTTAGCTTAAATAACAACATCCCGCTAGGGTTATGTGCTGGGTTTTTTCATTTGCTGCTGGTAGTATTTCAGCTGTGGTGAGTCTTTTATTCTTCAGGAGGTCAGTTGCAAATCCCACAGGGATGTCAAAGCCACTGGGACCAACAGGAGCAGAGCCAGGTGGAGAGCACAGAGAATGGTACTTGTGCAAGAGGGTTTGAAGGTCATGTGTAGGGTGTCCTATTAGTGCTGTGTGTGTCACAAAATGGAATATCCTGGCAGTTACCGTAGGCTGTTTCTCTTTGAACTAGTGCTACTCCAAAAACAGGGTAAGAACTGTGCACTGTTATGTACTGCTTCCAGGTTACACATTCTTACATCAGCTGGCTGCTCGCTGTCTCCATTAAGAAATGTGTAGGTCTGGCAGATACTCCAATGCTTTCTTCAAGGTATTCTTACAATGTTTAAGTTGTGTCAGTGTGAGGTTGTCTGACCATCCTGGGCAGCAGCAAAATCTTTGCAGTTTGCTTTTGTTCCCATGCTGGACTGAGGTTTTTGTTGGAAATGCTTTGTTTTCAGCATATGTTCTTATTTTTCCTGATAAACATGAATGTCTGTTGGCCCACATTTAGAGGAGGTGGGAAGGGCTAAATTCATTCCTGGTGTCACTCCAGCCTAGTCAGTGGGGTGACCACAAGGATCTAAGATTTATATTAGGTTTATTGCAAGCTTTACCAATTTTTATTGATTTGTTACTTAACCATGTTTCTGGTGCAATCGATAAAGGTGCCTTTGATATGCCAGAAAATCTAATTTTAACATAACAAAAGCTGACTCGTGACAGAGGAGGAATGTAGAGCTGGCGGCTCCTTCGCCAAGCAGAAATGCTAACGGTTCCGGGTGCTAATAGCACAGACGCGGCTGACCCTTGCTCCAGACATGATTATCTGGACCGTGAAAGATGAGGAGGCTCCACCACACTGGAGATGTGTTTTATGAAAATGCAGCCAAATGATCTGTGGAGATCTCAGCCAGGGGTTGGTGTCGAAGGCTGCAGAGCTGATAGTGGAGACTGCACCGCAGCACGGACTCCGTTGGTCCACGGCATCTTCAATTTCTCTGATGCTTTGGGCTGAAGCTTCTTCAGCTGCTGATGAAATGGTTCTCCTGAGACTGTTTGCTAATCCCAGATTCTGGGTTTGAATTTCAAATTTTCTTTCAACCCTTGATTGTATGATTGCCTTCCCTCATTCATACGCTCACTTTCTGTCTGTTATTCACAAACGTGCAGGCTTTCTTTGCTGTAGTACAGCAGGAAGGAAGAAAAATATTCCATTTTGAATATGTAAAGGGAGCTGCTGCTTAGCATAGACAGAGCTGGCTTCTAGATGAAAGAGTCAAATGCCAAACTGTTTTGTTTCAATTTGAGCAGGAGAAGCTTTGATCTGGAGGAGATGACTCAGTCAGTAGCAGGGAACAATTCTTTATAGTGAGTTTAGAAATAAAACCCAAAGATTTGAGGCTACGATGGCTTTGACACGTCAGTCATAGTGTATATTATGTGCAAATGAAAACCATAACATCTGAAATGAAGTGTGGAGGCTTTTTTAAAGAAAAACCACACTTCTGATGTTGGTTGCCAAGAGTTTTCCTGAAGCCAGAAAGGACCGGGGATGAGGGAAGATCACTCCAATTGAGATAGGAATAATGTGCGACGTGGACAAACCAGGAAGGGGATAGACTTCCTCCAGCACAGCTCAAGCCAGAGGTGGGGCCAGGGTGAAAATTTGGGTCTTCTGGCCCTGAGTCAGGCTCCGTAATCCATGTATGCTGCCTCCTCTTCACCCTGATTCGGTGTGTCCCCTTTGTCACCGCTCGCAGCACTCTGGATGAGAAGGCAGACGTGGTCAGGCAGCACTTGGTCACAGGGTCTGCTCCAGTTGCATGGAGCAGGGGTGGCCAACTTCTTGCTACTGAGCTGCTTTTATTTGGAGCCAGGTGTCCGGACCCAGATCAATGCAGCTGTGTTTTGTGGCACTGCAGCTGACCCAATAAACACAGCTGGACCCAGTCTGGGTCTCTGCACACATGCATCGAGGGAGCTGTGTGCCTTGGTTGGCGTGCTGCGTGGCCAGCATCCTGGGGATGTGGTGAAACACATCTGGCTCGACATGACAGGCTGTAGGCAATTCTCGGTATGAAAGGCAAGTGTCACTGGTGTTCATTATTTCTGCATCTTTATTCTACATCCAGCCACTGACCTACATTCTGTTCTGCCCTACTGTCCTCTATAGGCTGGGAACAAATGGGTGTCTACCTGGAGACTGCTTCAGAGAAGGCTTCTTCGTTCTTTTTGGTGGCTGCACGCAGTAGGTGATGGAGACTTCTTTGGCACAGTTGCCTTGTGAAATCTCCTGCTGTCCAACAGCTTATTCCTTAGGAGAGGGATGGCTCAGCCCTCAGCGTTACAATCCCACCTCCTTGCCTGCACCCTGGGGGTGTGTGGGAGGGAGTCAGCACCTGCTGTCCATCCTACAGCAGAGAGGGCTGAGAGCTCCCAGGTGTCCCCAAATCCTTCTTTTCCACTTCCAACTTCCCTTTGTGCATACAGTTCTCGTGGTTTGTTTTGATGATACATTTCTAGGAGCTACCACCACTTTCAAAGTCCTGCAAAGACCAGAAGGGAGGTGCCCTCTATCAAAGCTTGAGGAGCAGATGATCACATTATTATTTGCTCCTGTCTTGAATGCGTAGCACTGCCTCTACTGTACAGTAGTAGTGTGAAAATTATTGGCTTTGCCCAGTGGCACCATGTGAATGTTAAAGGAAAAACACTTTCTTGTGAGTAGCAGTGGTAAAGTGTGTATTAGAAAAGAGGCTGGAAGTGTGGGCTCTAATCCTGCAGGACATGGCCAAAAGGACCCAACCAGAGGTGTTACTGAGTGTTATCAGAGTGAAGCCACCGAAAGCTTGTGGTATTGTTACCTCTTGATGGAAACAGCCCTGTCTATTGAATGAGAATATTCATCTACACTATAAAATTATAACCTTTGCCATCAGTTGGGAGGTTTTTTTTGCACAACTTCCAGATACCATAAAAATTGATTTTTATGAATTATAAATAGCAGTAAATGTGCCTGGGAACTTGGGTGCCATAACAGTTATTAACTACTCTTAATGTATGCTGAAGCAAAATGTAACTTAGTCCAGAACTGGTGGTATCCCCAAAGCTATAGATGTGTCCAGTACTGCAGTATTGTCGTGGAGGTCTCTTCTGGATGGAAGGAAATTGATGTGATAAATGTGGTATCAGAAAACCAAAACAAGTCCGTAGAAATTTCTGCTTACAGCGAAGACCATAATTTTTAAGTATAGGACAGAGATATTTAATAATAAATCCAGCAGGGAACAAGGAAGTCATGTAGCAACTGCAAAAGATCCAAACATATGGAAAATTCAATTCTATGGAGAATTAAGTCACTATTATGTAATTGGGATCAATGGAAATGAGCTGATGTCAGTATTGGACTGGCTTAATGCATGGATGGAAAATTGTGTCCTCTCAAAGAGACCTGCTAATAGGAGTGGAAGCTCCATGCACGCTGCATTTCCATTAACTGTTGGGCTTTTTTACCTGGGAGGAGCCTGATCCAAACCCAGCAGAAGTAGATGAGGTTTCTGCTAACCCAAAACTGGTTTGGGGTCTGAATCTAAAAAAGATCTGTAGAAGATGGCGCACAGCAAGAGCCTGTAATGAACATCTGCTTCATACCGGTTGTTCGGGGTGAAACTTAGCCCTCTCTTTCCATCTGTCTGAGCCTTTTGCACTAGAGGGTACCTGCTCATCCCCCCAGGTAGGGCTACAGTGGCCCGGCAGCCTTGGAAAGCCCTTGCCCAGGTAGGGATTTCCTTCCTGAACCCCCAGCTGCAGACCAAAAGGGGCTGTGGCCGGCTCCAGGAATAAGGGATGTGCCCAAGGTGTGGAGACCTCCAGCAAGCGATGTAAAAGTGCCCTGAAAGACCTTCTAGCCACCTTATGGCATCACTGTGATCCCATGAGATGGAGCGTGTGGTGGGAAAGGGATGTAGAGCAGCAGAAAAGCCCCTGCAGCTGCAGGAGGTGTCCTGGAGTCATGGTACCCAGGATGGTCTCATGCTTGGTTTTCTGTTGTGACAGGGCTTGATAGCAGCAGCAGTCTTGGAGGTTGTCCCTGAAAATAAGCCACCGTTAGTCTGGCAGCTGTGCAGGAAGCACCAGAGCATGCTCCTTGGGGTGAGCATGCTCTAGTTGATGTTCCTGGAGGATTGTCCTTGAGAAAGAGATGCAAGTGTATGCTCTGGTTGGCAGCACGGACAGGGAAGCACGCCATGCTGCAGAGCCTCTCTCCTGGAAGAGCTGCTCAGGTTCAGCACAACTTAGAGCAACCCCCTGCTTTGGCTGCTGGTCATTGCTGACTCTGAAAATCCAGCCAAGCATCCTTGCTGCTGATTTGAGAGCTAGAAGGAGGGTTTTGGAGGTTTCTAGGGTTCGGTGTCTTTGGGTTTTGTGATTTTTCTGGTTTATGAGTGAGGATAACGGGGAGGACGTGGCATGTAATGGTTTAGTGAGAAGTTCACGCTCTGGGTACCTTGGATGGTCAGATGGTGGTCAGGGAACTGCACTGTGACTTACTGAAGGTGCATTTCAGTGATGAGCATGGGCCATATATTAACTAGAAGGGATCTTCTGGTGGGAAGCAATAGGCTTCATGAGAGGCTCTTCTGCACATGAAATAGGTTTGATACCCTGGAGTGTTACTGTGTGAGAAAACATGCCTCTGAATCAACAAATTAGGGAAAAATGTCAGCTGTTAAATGTTAGTGGATAGAGCTGTCACATGAAGTGAGTGTGTAGGTGGTTTCGAATTAACAGAGATGCCAGAAGTGGGGAGAGAGTAATGAGGGGAAAAGGGATGGGATAGTTTGGCAGTTTCCAGTCCAGTGAGAGCCTGAGAGGAGTGGGCGAAGTGAGTGTGAGGTTTCGGAGGGTGTTGTCACAGGAGAGTACCTGAGTTGCTGAACACCTCACACCCACTGAAACGGGGAGCCGCTGTGCCTGCCCTTAGCTCTTCCCCTCGCCAGGCACTTCTGCTTGTTCTGTGCTTCCTCTGACAGTCAACCCACCCTCCCAGAAACAATTCACTGAGACAACCTGGGGAGGAAGGGGAAGAAAAACTTAATTTTGTTGCTACATAGATCTTCCAGTGAATTAGAGCTGATACGGGTCAGTGCAGGGTGTGATGGATACCATCGAAAGTGCAAGGGAGGGTTGAAACTGTGTAGCCAAAGGCGGGGAAAAGGAGGAGGGAAGAGGAGCCCAGGAGTCTCATGAGCTCTATTAGCTCTTCCAAACCTTGTTTGAAAGGTTTCTGTGTCCCTGAAACAACTTTGATGCTTCCCAATGTGAACTCATGGAAAGGGTATGGAGGGGGCAATGACATGAAGAGAGCAAACAGACTTACTTTCTCTTCCTTAGAAATTTTTTCTGCATTTCTAGTAAGCCTGTTCAGCTTAACTCAAGAAACATTTGCTGTGCCGTGGAATAATCACTCTTAAAATGGTGCTAGAGAGGTGAAGACACCCTTGGCTTTCTGAGCAATGTTGAAGTGATTGCGTCTACTTCCTGCCCTGCAACTATGCAGATCCATTGCAAGTTGGCCAGTGTCTTTCCTGAGAAACAGCTGCTCAGAAATTTGGGAGAAAAAATATTTTATTCCTCGCATTCTGGCGGATTTGAGGCTCACCAGCTGGTTGTGAAGCCTGCCAAGGCTCTGTGCTCTTGTGGAAATGTACAGTAACTGGGCATAAGTAGCTCTAAGCCCTTTTTGGACTTAAGTGTGAAAATGTCTTAATGCTGGGAAGCTGTTGAATGTCTCTTTCAAAGTAGAAATAAATCAGAAGGGAATTGCTCTGTCTTTGCCAACAAATAAACTCATTCTGGGGAATTTACCATCCCTGTTTCCACAGCACCTCTTGGGTTCTGCCTGTTGGCTCGAGCTCTCCAAGCCCTTGTGCTGTTAATGTCTATGTTTGAAATACAATATTCAACCTAAAAACCCTGTTCTTAAATTGGATATTTTTTTTAACTGTGTCCATAATTTGTGTTATTCCAATCTGAGAATGAAATGCTCACCATATTGAGGAAAGTCTCCCATTGACTTCAGGGAAACTAGACTCTTGTTCTAGCAGGCTGGGTCAAACAAGGCGAAGCAGACAGAAAATTTCTGTCAAAACAACTTTGCTCCAGCAAATGCAATTTCTGTCAGTGTTTTTGGGTTTTTTCTTCTTTTTTACTTTTACCCAGAGTAAACTATTCTGATTTGTTTTTCTCAATTCCCTTCCCACCCACAACAGAGAGAAGTTTATAACAATTATTTTGACTGCTGTAAAGCAAGTATTTTGTTTGTTGTAAATTGAAAAGAAATATGTTTGCCCCAGTCTTGAAGCTTGTCTCTTGATTGGAAAACTGGGTGTTTTATGGCATAGGATGCTGTGGTGGTACTAAGCCTCAAGGACAGCCTTGTCTAGCTCAGATGTGTGCCCAGGTTGGGATGTTATGGTCCAAGGAGGTGGGCTGTCGATGGGTGGGCTTGTAGATAAGTAAAGAATTAGCTGTATTTTTGGGCTGAAGAAGAAGGAGGTTATAGTTTGTACTCTCCCTGAACTTCTGCCTTCAGGGTGTGTTCCTGCAGGGGATGGTTGAAGGCTACATGAGCTGTGTTTAGCCATTTTGTTAGAGTTGTGTGTACGCAACCTGCCTGTCCAAAGCTGCTCTTACCTGGGGCCAGGACCTGCTTGTGTGTAGCTTTTACAATGGGATAAAGATTACTTGTGCTGCCAGAATAGCAAAGGATCCCCAGGTAGACATCCTCCCTCTGGCTGGAACAGGCCAGTCTCCTTGTAGCAACCCCATTCCATTGGTGAAACTCAAATCAAGGTTTCTTTAACATAGAGTGAATTGTTCTCTTGGGATGAAGTTCAGGCTGCAAAAGGCCAGAGCTTCTTTGGATCTCACCCAAGACGTTAACAAAGCAACATCAACCTATTTGTATGAATTTATTTTTTTTTTTTGTATACACTATTCAAAATTTCTGAACAAGATGTTCTTCTAACCCTATTAAAAGAAAGGTTGGGAGAGAAAATGTGTGATGCCCTGGTGGGAGGCATTCAGATGCTGCCAAAATGGTGTGATGTAATTTCATACAATGCCAGCATTTCATCTGTACACTGGGTGCAGGTGAATGCTGATTGAAATGAGCCCACCCAATATCTATCTACAGGCTCTGTTGCTTGGGTTAAGGTAGGATCAGAAATACAGGTGAGGGAACCAGACTCTGGTGATACATGAGTATTCTTATCTCTGTATTTTAGACCTGAAACAGAAACACAAACAACCCACAGAAATGCAGTGTTACTCACTCTAAATAACCGTGACAAGAACCACAAACACACCTTACTGCTTATGTTTAGGTTTTGATGAGTATACAGTTTGGGAGAATGTGGCCTTATTTACTACACCCTATCATCTTGCAGTCTTGATGTGTGTAAAGCTCCAATAAGGTAGCAGCCCCTGGGTGGCTGAGGGGAGAGCGGTGGATGGATGTTGTTTATCTTGACTTTATTAAGGCTTTTGACACTCTCCCATAGCATCTTCATAGGCAAAGTGGTGAAGCACAAGCTAGAGAAGTGGCTGGTGAGGGGAGGGGAAAACTGGCTGAACTGCCATGGTCAATGGGTTGTGAGTGTTGACACAAGATCTAGCTGGGGCCAGTCAACAGTGGTGTGCCCCATTTCCTGATACTGGGGCCAGTACTGTTCAACATGTTCAGTAATGACCCAGCTGGGGTGACTGAATACATCCTCAGCAGTTGTGTATCTAACACAATACTGGGAGGAGTGGTTGATGCACCAGATGGCTGTGCTGTTGTCAGGAAGGACCTCAGTAGCCTGAAGGTATGAGTCAGCAGAGATCTCCTGAAGTTCAAGAAAGGAGGGCAAAGTGCTGCCCCTGGGGAGGAATAACCCCATGCACCAGTACGTGCTGGGGCCACCCAGCTGGAAAGCAGCTTTGCAAAAAAGCACTTGGAGGTCCTGGTGGACACTAAGTTGACCATGAGCCATCAGTGTGCCCTTGTGGCAAACAGGCCAGCAGCTGCTGGGGCTGTGATAGGCAGAGTGTTGCCAGCAGGTCAAGGGAGGTGGTTTTCCCCCCTTTATTCATCCCTGATGAGACACATGGGGAACGTTGGCTCAGATGCTGGGCCTCCCTGAGACAAGGAAGAAGTGAACATACTGGAGCTTGTTCAAGAAAGGGCGTGAAGATGATGAAGGGATTGAAGCATCTGTCACAGGAGGGGAGGCTGAGCGAGCTGGGACTGTTGAGCCTGAAGAAGAGTCAGTTCAGAGGAATCTTGTCCATATATATATAAATTCCTGGTGAGGGGGAGGTAAAGGAGATAAGCTTTTCTCCATGGTCTCTGGTGAAAGGACAAGAGGCAATGGGTGCAAACTGGAATACAAACAACTTTTTCTCTGTGAGGGTTGTCAGAAATCGGAATGGCTTTCTCTAAGTAACCTGCTGCAGTGGACCCTGCTCCAAGCAGGGGCCTGGATTAGACAGTCTCCAGAGGTGCATGTCCTCCTCACCCACGGGGGTAGTGACACCTCCTGGCTGTCAGCACAGTGCACGGTCCCTTTGAAGGGATTTCTGTGATCAGTGAGAGATCTGGGATGGAGTGTGCATTGCTCCAGCCCTAGCAGCTGGTCATGTTAGGTACACCCTTAGTAACAGGGGAGAAATTTTTAAACAAAAGAGTGTGCAGACCATCCTGTGATGCTCCTCCATAGAGGTGGAGTCTGTATCGATCAAGGGAGTTTTAGCCCCCTGGAGCAGGGCCTGTGTCCCCTTAACACCTGACACAGCTGCATGGATGAACACCCATCCCATCGCACTGGATCTGCTTTTGGCACGCTCCAGGTGTCTGTGAACTTGTGGCTCTTAAGCTGTTCTACAGATGAAAATCTTTAGTGTTGAGAGTGTATTGTCAGGGCTGGGAAAAGAGGCTTTTCTGTGCTAATGGATTTACTGCCTCTCTGATTTCCTCGAAGCACCGCTAAACGTGTCATGCAGAAAGGTGGTTTCATCAGCAGTTCTGCCTGGCTGGAGGGAAAACACTATTTCATTTTACTTATTTGGTTGGTTCAGCATGAAGTCTCTCTTGGCAGGTCAGTCTCTTCCCAGGCACTCCCAAGCCGCTGTTTTCTGTTCCTTTGCCGTGAGAGGTGAGCTCCCACCCCTGGCCAGCTGTGGTCGATGTGGGCAGAGCTGCTGGCCAGGTTGGCCTCCAGCTCAGCCAAGCATGGGGTTTGAAGTGTCTGTCCTCCTTGGCTGCCCTCTACTCCTAAAGGTTTGGAAGTGTCTCTGGGATGTTCCTCTCCAGAGGATCTGGCACGTCGGGTCTCCTACACGTACTGGAGTTCAGCTGGGCAGGAGGGACTTGTAGTGGAAATGCACATCTGTTACTCCTTAAGCATGACCACTGTCAAGGTTTCCATCCCTCCAGCGAAGCAGTTCTTAGCCAAAGGCTCGTTAATCTCTGATTTTTCAGGACGAGAGGGAAAGGCAGTAAGTCTTCAGAATAACTGATTCTTTTTTTTTTAACTGAAGAGATTAGTTTTGTTTTAAATTGCGTTATATTGAGTCAGTGTCTCTGACACCCACAGCTGTGTTGGAGGAAAGCTGCTGGAGGACTTGGTCGGGCAGGATCCCAGGTGTCTTCCCGAGCTGGGGGCAGGATGCACCTTGCAAGGGACCTTGCGCAGGCGCTCACGGAGGATGCCACACGGCTCCCACGCCTGGCTTCCCTTCTCCAGAGGGAGCGTTCCTCTCGGAGGGTACGTGTCTGCCCAGCAAAACAAATGACATTGTTTTCACATGGTGTAAAACCGCTCCCTCCACCTTCCCCTGCACCGCTGCCCGTATCTGGGCTGTAAATCCTGAGGGGAAGCAGCGGGCTGAGTCATCTGGCACCCTGTGTGTATTTACAAAACAGAAAGGCAGGAACACTGCAGAGGCCGGGAGGAGAAACTGATGCACAGAAGATCTTGGCCAGAGGTGGTGGGTTCCCCCCACGCTCCTTGCCTGTTCTCGGGCTTGGTTGCTGATACAGATAGCTGGGTTTCAGCTGAGACGTGATCAGTAGGAACTGGTTCCAAAATAAACTATTGATGAGGCATCAAACTGCTGGGCTACATTTGCTTGTATCTTCCTTGAAAAATCTTGTATGTGAGCTCAAGGCAGGGACTGAAGCATGGAGAAAGGCTCACACGGGGAAGGGCTTTGAAGGTTTACAGTGCTTGCAGCCAAGACAAGAGGGTTGGGTGTCTTCACCCCATGGCACCCAACTGGCCATTTCGGCTGCTCCGTGCATTAGCTGCAGCCTGCAGCAATGTAGCTTTGATCTCAAGGGTAAGGGAGCACCAGGGCTGCTCCTGAGGCTGCTTTGGACTGGGGAAGCCTGCTCTGGTGGGTGAGCAGCCTGTGCAGGGTCACAGAGGGACCAAGACAAGCCTGGCGCTGCACCCTCAGGGTTAGTTGGTTGTTTTGCAGCCTCCCATGTTCCCTCCTGGAATAACAAAATCAAGGCAGGGAGGTGCGAGTTACTCTGCTGGGTCTCTCCTTCCCCTGCCTGCTCCAGCAGCTGATCACCTCTTAATGAGCAAAGTTGCCTGGGGATGCCATTTACCCCGGGGGAGGCAGCTCCCCCTGCACCGTTGCATTGATTTATCGCGGTATCCGCACGTCCAGCCTCGCTTGCGGGTGCTGTTATCTCTTTCCGTGCTTTTCCCTGGAAAAGCTGCTTTTCAGCAGAAGGGCTGTGTTTGCAAGCTTCCCCCTTCCTGGAAGGGACAGGGTGCAATGGCTTGTGGTCCCGTTACTGTCTGAGGGGAGTGGAGGCGATGGAGGAGAAGTGCAGTGGGGAGGGATTGCTCCTTTCCTCTCAGCGTATCCCACCCACATGATGAGAACAGGGAGTTTGTGGCTGAGGCAACTGGGCAGGAAATGGGAAGTGAATAAAGGAAAAGGCTCCTTCACTGCTGCAAAGGCGACCTGTGGGACATGCTGCTGGGGCCAAAGAGTTGCTGCCCTCAGCCAGCGTTTAAAAAGGTTTTGTGAACTGGATGTGACCCAAATCTGCCAGACCTCAGAGCAGTCAGTCTGTGTTGTTCCCTGTAGCCAAGCACAATCAACCTGCTCACTTGGGAGAAGCACAGAGCAAGTATGGCATGGGCTCCTTGGGCTCCGGGGGGTTGTGCCACAGCAGATGTGGGGCTGTGTGGTCTTGCAGGCAACCCCTGGAGAGGCTGAGCCTGTCCCTCAGCAAGGCAGGGGTGGAAGAAGACCTCTATGAGGTATGCTGGCAGTGTCTTGCTGTCCCATCTGCTCAGGGTTGTATGCCGCGCTGAGACCCAAAACTTGGTACATTGAGACTCCAAAACACAGACCTGAGCCCAATTTGCAGATTTGCAGGCACCTGCTGCTGCAGGGGATATGCTCCACTGTGGAGCACCAGGTATCGATTTGGGGGTGCTGGCCCAATGGTTTCCACCACCGCTGCATCCCTCCAGCTCCCCAGGGTCCTGGGAATTGAGGGCAGGGGATTTCTGTTTGTTTGTTTAAGAATGTTTTATTCATTTATTCCTAATCGCATACAGTTCTCATCACTGCTCAGGCTGTGGCTTTCAGCTATCTCGAAATGAAAAGAAAATACATGTTTGTCTTCCAGCACCTTGGGAGCCAAGGGAAGCCTTAGCCAAGATGTAACGTGGCAGTAAAACACTAATATCCGATGTTCCCCCAGATTTGTAATTAAGAGCCGATGATTTTCCCAAGGTTACCAGAAGGACACTAGCCTACAGGACCCAGTTGTCTGGCTGCCATGAGACTAAACCTGTTCCTATGGCGATGAGCTGATTGCTGTTGGGTTTTGTGCTGATTTCGGGGGTTTAGGTTTTTTTAATTTTTTTCTTTTCTTACAATGAGGGCTGCTATGTATGTCGCAGCCGGGCTCTCATCACAATTTCTGCAGCATCCCGTAAGGGCCGTGGGCAGTGCCAGGCTCTCTGCGGGGACCTCGTGAGAAGCAGCCCTTTTCCCAGGGGTCCCTCAGTCCCAGTCCCATCACAGAGCAGCCCCAGTGGCTTCTGTGGGGGGCTGCTGCTCCCTCGTTTTTTCTCATAGTATTTTTGTCAGAGGAATGCACCTCCTGACCCGCTGCTCGCGGCGCTGCCTGGGAGAGCACAGCGCCGGGAAGGGGGGTCCCGGCCGTGCTCCAGCTGCAGCTCGCCAAGCTGCTCCTATTTTGGGAAACAGCTGGGTGTTTCCAGGTCCCCTGGGTGCGTGCTGCGTTTGCCTTCTCGCCTTTGTTAATGCTACTTGGACAATAATGAGGAACCTGGAAACCAGTCATAAATTATGATTATTAGTTTTTTTTTCCATTAGTTAAGCAAGAGGCAAAATGCATCCTGCCTACCCGCCTCTCGTGTTTTGCAGAAGGGTTGCTTGTCTGACTGTTGGTGCAGGTACCAGCCAGTGGTTTTTTTTAATTTTTGCCTGGTTGGTGCTCCCAGGCCACATCTCGTGTAGCAAGGGAAAGAAAAGATATTTTTGTCCTATTGAATATTTGGGTCCTGCTTGCTTGCCTGTACTGGAAGGTGTAATGTGTTAGGAACAAGCACGGCGTACCTCTCAGGAGCTCCTCTCTTCTCTGCTGGTTGGGATGCTTTGGGAGGTCTTAAACTGAGTGCCAGCTGGGAAAGCAGAGGCATGCTCCTGCCTGCTTTACTGCTGAGACATCCCTCCCCAGCCTGAACGCGGGCTCAGATCCACCACAGACTTGCTTAAAGTGAGTTGTGTGTGCACAGAGGCGGTGTCAAGGGATGGAGTTAACTCCACGCTTGACTTCTTTAGTTGAACCAGAGCCATAAGCAGGCCAGTCACAACAGTACAGCATTTTATAAGTGTCTGCCCTTCTGAGTTGCTAAAAGATGGGCTCATTAGTCATGGATTAAGGGAAATACATGAATTTAACACAGGCTTCAGATCACCCACCTACTGTACTTGGTACGTGCATGGGCTTCAGGTCATGTGTAAGTCATAACAGCTGTGCTGAGCAGGGATGGCCATGAGGATGGCTCCCTCATGGTTCTGCAGCTCCACGTCCTCCCTTTGCATGACTGCAGCACTGTGTCCCAGGCTCCTCGTTTCCCTCTTTCCTGGACATCCTGAAAAGTTTCTGTTCAGCACGGCTTCCATCTGAAGTCCTTCTGGAAACCAGATGTGTCAGCTCAGCAAGACATCCTGCCTGAATATTTTCAAACAGAAGTTTAGGGTTGCCTTGTGGCTTTTGGTTCAGGAGCTGTTTGTTTTTCAACGTTGTTTTTTGGCCATGTGGCTATCCCTCTGCATCAAGGCAAGATCCTGACCAGACACCTACCAGTGCTTGCTGGAACCGCAGTCAGCAGTGGGAGAAGGGAAGGAAAGCAGGCACGTTAGGACATCAGTGGGGTTTTCCCACAAGAAGAAGGATACCGTGGAAGAACTTTGCAGCAGCCTGTAATTTCTGAGATGGGTTGTGATGTGCTGGAAGAGGCTGATTTGGGGGTTCCCAGCTGCAGCTCCAGGTGAGGGCCCTCACTGTGCACCAAAGCAGGTTTCCCAGCAGGATGCTGCACGGGGATGCAGGCTGGCATGACCAGCACTGACTCCTCTGCAGGAGGAGAGACCACTGCCTCTATGAGAGATAAACTTCAAAAATGTCCAAGCTTCTCCTGTCACTGGGAGAGTAAGGGATTACTGGTACTGCAGCCAGAGTTCATGGGACAAATTTATTGGTAATTCCCAGCTGCTTTGGGCTTCTTGGCTAATGCAAGAGGGCCATAAACCTAGTGTGCTAGTACAGTTAACTAGGAGCTTATAAGAGCTTTGTAGCACCGCTCTGGGATGAAGTTGTCGAAGCTGCCCTGATGAATCTGGCCCAGGGTAACTTTACTGGCATGAAAAAGTCTGATCCTGTTATACTCTTACAGTTACAGCAAGTAGAAGGTTTTTCTGCTGGGCTTTTTTTTTTTTTTTTTCCTCCAGAAAATCCTGAACCATCAGAAGATTGCTGGGTGGGTTTTGGTTTTTTGGTTTGCGTCTTTTTTTTTTTTTTTTTCCTCCAGAAAATCCTGAACCATCAGAAGATTGCTGGGTGGGTTTTGGTTTTTTGGTTTGCGTCTTTTTTTTTTTTTTTTTCCTCCAGAAAATCCTGAACCATCAGAAGATTGCTGGGTGGGTTTTGGTTTTTTGGTTTGCGTCTTTTTTTTTTTTTTTTTCCTCCAGAAAATCCTGAACCATCAGAAGATTGCTGGGTGGGTTTTGGTTTTTTGGTTTGCGTCTTTTTTTTTTTTTTTTTCCTCCAGAAAATCCTGAACCATCAGAAGATTGCTGGGTGGGTTTTGGTTTTTTGGTTTGCGTCTTTTTTTTTTTTTTTTTCCTCCAGAAAATCCTGAACCATCAGAAGATTGCTGGGTGGGTTTTGGTTTTTTGGTTTGCGTCTTTTTTTTTTTTTTTTTCCTCCAGAAAATCCTGAACCATCAGAAGATTGCTGGGTGGGTTTTGGTTTTTTGGTTTGCGTCTTTTTTTTTTTTTTTTTCCTCCAGAAAATCCTGAACCATCAGAAGATTGCTGGGTGGGTTTTGGTTTTTTGGTTTGCGTCTTTTTTTTTTTTTTTTTCCTCCAGAAAATCCTGAACCATCAGAAGATTGCTGGGTGGGTTTTGGTTTTTTGGTTTGCGTCTTTTTTTTTTTTTTTTTCCTCCAGAAAATCCTGAACCATCAGAAGCTTGCTGGTTGGGTTTTGGTTTTTTGGTTTGCGTCTTTTTTTTTTTTTTTAGAACAACCCTGTGAACTCTGTCTCAAGGTGACTTGTTACACTGAGTGCCTGTCCTAAAAATCAGCAAAATCTTGGTTATAGCAAGACATTTACACCAATATAGTGTGATTACTAGCCATCTGTTATAGCAGTCAGAAGATTGGAGGGTTTGGGGGGGGGTTAGGTTTGGGGCTTTGGGGTTTTTTTGCAGGGAGAGAGGGGTGTGTTTTTTTTTTTTTTTTTTTTGGGTTTTTTTTTTTTTTTTTTTTTTTTTTTTTTTTTTTTTTTTTTTTTTTGGTTTTTTTTTTTTTTTTTTTTTTTAACCCTGCTAAGTGAAGTTGTAAGAAAAAGTATGTTTCATGAAAGATCCTCATGTCCTGGCTGGTATTTCTGATCATAAACAGCCTTTTGTGGTGATGGTACTGCCCAGGAAACCTAGGTCCCTAGACGTGAGCCTCAGAGGTCACTGCCTCTGTCTCAGGGGGACTCCTACCCCAAGGAACAGCAGTAGCATGTACATGTAGGGGCATAGGATGGGTATATGTAGGGGAACTGGTGTGTGGTATGCAGAGAAGTTGCCTGTGGTACTGCACAATCTGAACTTGGTTTTGGTCCTCAGTTCCTCCCATCCTGGAGGAGAACTCTAGCAGCCCAGCAAGGTTATTGGCTCTTGAAGGCTGGTGGATTCTGTCTTTCTCTTCTTAAAAATAAACAAAATCTTAAAGTTTGGGCTTCCCATTAAGCATGGAGTGGCTTGTGGTTTCCCGTTTCAATGAAATGCAGCTTGCATTTGTTTCACTTTCATCTTGGATTTTCCTCTGGTGTTTTGGTATCCCAAGAGCTGGACATCTGGATCTGACGTGAGTTGGGAATTTTCTGCAGTATTTGTGCTTGCGTAAAACTGGAGTTTCCCGGTAACAGGGCATCCTTCTCTGTGCTTAAATTAAAACTGTTTTGGTAGGGTTTGTTGGAGCTGTATAGATCTATACGAGATGAAGATACAGCTCAGGTAGGTATGTGTGGTGACTACACAGTGAGATCTCTATGTATACTCTGAACATTTCTGTGCTCTAAAAGGAATGCTCCTTTTATTTGTAAGCCACTTTATTCTAAACCCAACCTTCCAACTTCCAGTTCGAATCCAAAGGTTCCAGCCAGTGACTACAGAGGTGAGATGGGGAGCGGCGTGTCCAGTTGCCTTGGATTCATGGCCCAAATATTTGCATATTGGTCAGGCTGATGGTACCACTGATACCACTTCAAAATTTGCTCCAGAAGGTATCTTGGCTTCCAAAGCAAGATGCCTTTGCCAGTCTGCTGCTGTGTCCCAAAACATGGCACCCTTAATATACCTTCTTGTGATGAGTCATTCAGAAGTGGCTGTATTTGTACAAAGGTTGTTCTGTTTCCCTCAAAAACTGTGTCAGGAGCTTGTGAAAGAGAGGCCCTGTGGGACCCATGGGGATAAGTGACATAGGGTGAAAACTTCCATTCCTCTGAGATTACGGCTGGATCCATAAGTCTGAAGCAGATGGGATCCAACACAGCTTGAACTAAATTCACAAGAAGCATTTGAATGCCGAGACAATTTTCAGTAAATACTTTGTGTTATGACATCCTGTGAGCTTCCTCAGAGTGTTACTGGAAGCCTGGTTAAGCTTGCCAAACTTCCAGCAAATTTTCATTATTTATTTATATTTTTTAACAAACTTGACAGATAAGCAACTCGAGGGCCTTAACTGGAGTGACCCACTGAGCTGGGAGTGGGGCGGTCTGGAGGGACCAGTGCCAGGTGCTGTTGCTGGAGCTCATTCCTCCAGCCTGACTCACCACATCTCACCTGCACCCAGTGAGACAACACGAGCCCTGTTTGCCTTCCGAGGGCTGTTGACTCATTTTAGTTGTCTCTGTCACTGTCTGGATATGAACCATTGAGCAAAAGAGTCTCTACTGTGGGGGAAAGGGTCAAGAAAATGGGCATTAATGCCTTTGGGTAGGGAATAGATGACAGGAAGAAATGGCTTTGGTGGAACACTAGCTTTGGCTTTGCTCCAGGACTGCAAATCTTTTGGCTTTGAGTCTTATTGCAGACCTCTGGCTTTGGCTCTTGCTTTCACAGAGTTGTTGAGACCTCTCAGTGGAAGGGCCGTAATGTTGAGCTCTTTGTGAGCTGCTTCAGTTTGCTCAGGAAAACCAGAACAGAAGTTTCTGCTGGTTTCAGCTGCGATTTTGCTGTTGCAGCCTCGTATTTGTTTGAATCTCCAATTCGAATCCTCCTGCGGCAGAGCAGAGATCTGAAAGCAGCAGAAATCTAGCAATGAACCTTGGTGACTGGAAGCCACTGAGTTTTGTGTTCAGTTTGATCTCTTAATGTCGCACCTCTCCAGCTGGGGTGGTGCTCCTGACCTGGCAGGTCAATCACTGCAGAGCAACCATCACTGCTCCTGGACCCTGGAAGCCTTTGAAGCCTTTGCTTCAAAAAAAACCCTGCAATGAAGGAAGATAAACTGTGGCATATACAAAACCAGTCCTCTAAGAAACGTCTTATCTCTGAGGGGTTTGCAGAAACCCTCTTGTGTTTGGGAATGATGAAAGCACGACAGCTATTAATAAGCTGAAAAGAGACATTAGAGCAGGAGGCATCTGGTTTTTGACGATGGCATCTTTCTCATGTTTTCAGCAATGGCAAGTGTTTTCTGTAAAAATGTTTTGTGACACAGATATTCATGAAACTGTACTTCTACTACAGGCTAGAAAGCTCTGGGAAAGCTAAAGAAACTTTTTTGGCAGCAGTTCATCTTTCTTAGCCTAGTGTACTTGCCCAATCTGTGTCCCTTTTAAATTCTAATGACTTCCTCAGGCACCACAAACACTCTGGCCTTGTCACTTCTCCTTTTGAAGTTTGCTTCTCATAATGCAGCCTTTTCTGAAGAGCTCCTGCTGTCAGTCAGCTAACTAGTCCAAAACACTCCCCTGCTTCAAAATCACTTAATTCCTTTTCAGTTACAAAGAAGGGCTCTCCTGTTCCTGGCTGCTGACTCATGTGAGAAAGATAGAGTGCCTTGTGCCAGCCGGGGGGGGCAAGTTCCTGCAGCCACCTAAAATAGGGCAGAAAAATTGAAAAGTGAGGTGGCCAGGGTGGGAAGCAGAGGTCTAAGCTGCAGTGAGGTGTGTTAAGAGGAAAAACATGTCTTGGTGAAGCGGGAGTCTGAGTGTCAAGTCACTGCTGGGTGTGTATCTTCACAGAAGCTTAGGGTGTCAGCACCATCGCTGAGATGTTGTGCTTTGACCTAAAAGGCTGCCTCTGATGAAGGGTGAATACTGAACAAAGTGCACTTCTGGAAATCTCTGAAGTATCTAACTGCACAGTAGTCTTTTTCAGGTTTGCAGGGCCAAATTATCAAGTGTTGCAAAGGATGAGTCTGCAGTTTGGCCCAGAGATACCTAAGCTAGCAGAGACCCAGCTCCTGAGCACCATGCTGTCCCAAGCTGCTCTTTCCAGGATCTGAGTGTAGTCTCTGCATGGTGCCACGATGTGTGAGCGTTCTGACCTGCTCAGGGTGAGGTGGGGATGCTGCAGCACTGAGGGATATAAGGTGTCACATGTATTGTGTATCACTGACCTTCCTCCCCCTCCCTCCTGTATCCCCCACTGCCTCTGCCTACACCGAGCTGGGGGTGGAATCACTGCTCCTCACTGAGGTGTCTTGCCCTGCTTGAGGGCTTTCATGTGTCTTCTGCTTTATACCAACATGCAACACTCATCCTCAAATGCCCTTTGGAGGTGACACCCTAAGGCAGGCATACAGAAGATATGGGTAAAACACACTGGAGTGTTACCTCCAAAGCACTCTGGGGGAGGATGGATAACCAGGGGTTGGGACAGTGCAATGTATTATTTTGTTGCTGAGAGGTTCCTGTAGATCCAGTTTCTCTTCTACATCTCTGAAACCATTTCCTGCTCTTTCCTTGCACCCCCCAGGAGGGGGAATTTGCACAAGCATGAGTTGGCATGTCACACCTGGAAATTTCAGGCAGAGGTAATTCAAAATGGAGAGGAAATAGAGATCATACATGTCTTGAATGCTGTGGAGAAGCTGAGGAGTTTGATGGCTTGAGCAGCCATCGAGAGCTTGGCAGCTCTTGTGCCTGTGGCTTTTGGTCTGCGTTTCATGCAGTGTGTGACCTGTTCAGCAGCTGTAACAGATGTCCTTGCCAAAGGCTTGAGATGGAGCTAATCCCTGCTCCCTGCCCCTTTCCCTCTGGCCAAACATTTCCCTTGGGGTGTTTTTTCACACAGATGAGTGTCAGGAGGCATCCACTGTGGGGAGGCAGCGAAGTCCTATCAGTGCCAGTGTGAGAGGAGTGAATGCCAGACAGAAATCTTGTTTTGGGAGCAAACAAACGATGATAACTTGCTTTTCTTTTTAATAAAAGTCAAGAGATGAAGGACTAGGTACAACAATAAGTAGAAACTTTTCAGTGGACCAGAAAGAGGTGCACGGTGGTTACATCCCAGTTGCTGTTTGAGATGGCACTCTCTGTGTGGGAGAGCCTGTGCTCCTTCCCCTCTGTAATAACATAAGTGATGGAGCAGCCTCCAGAGAAGACTAATTCAAATCCCTTCAGTCAGGAGAGGGATTTGAATCCACCTCCCCACCTCAGAGGTAAGAGCAAGAGGGCAACTGCCTGGGCTTTGAGGATCCAGCCTCCTCCCACCCCCACTTTTTTTTACTTTTTTTTTTCCTGAACCAAGTGAGCAAAACCAAAATTACTTTATTTGCCCTAAAATAACTTTTTTTTAAAATGGTTTTCATTGAGTTCTGTAACAAAATATGCCTATCCCTAAAAATGGGGAGTGTTTTCCTAGTCCTTTGTGTTTCTTTCACCTGCCTGTCTCTTTGCTTAGAAATCCTGGGCAAGCAGATAACAATAAAATCAATGAAATTGCAAGAAACCACAACAGAAAGAGTCCCTGGGGTTTTCCTACTCAGAGGAGATTGAAAGGCTCTGAGGCTTTTTGCTCCCCTGGCTGTCTCAGCTTCACCTTTGAGACTGGAGCTTAAGTGCAGAATTCATAGAATGGTTTGGGTTGGAAGGGACCTTAAAGTTCCAACCCCCCTGCCCTGGGCAGGGACACCTCCCACCAGACCAGGTTGCTCAAAGCCCCATCCAGCCTGGCCTTGAACCCCTCCAGGGATGGGGCAGCCACAGCTTCTCTGGGCAGCTGGAATTAGCGGATGGAAATTCAAAAGTCAAAATGGCCAGTGGTTTTTGGTACCTTCTCTGCAGAACTGGAAGGCTGTTGGTGGGCTGTGGCTGAGAGCTAGCCGGTGGTTGTGAGGACGTGCATCTCTTTATGCCTGTGAGCACCAGAAAACGATCTGGAGGGCAGTTCCTGCTCGCGAGATGCTAATCATGTCCTCGATTGAATTGCTTCCAGCGCCGCAGGCAGAGCAGTGGACTAGCCAGGCTGTGCTTAGCAGTAAGTAAATAGAGAGTTCCTTCAAGTTATTACTTTCATTAAAAGCCATTAATTTATTAGTGCCAATGCTGAACTATACTATGTTAACGCTTTGGAAGGAAGACAGCAGTGTGGCTCTGAAGGAGGGCAGCGTGGCCTGCCCTGGCTGAGGGGAGCTGGGCATGAGCTGCTGATCCCAAACTGCTGGTGCTGCTCTCCTGGGCAAGTGCTCCCCAAAAAACCCAGGTGGGAAGGGATCCTCGGTTGCTGGGGATGACTTCAGTGTTCATTAGCATGTAATACTGAGCAAAAAAGAGATGCTGTGCTGGGTAAACTATAGCAAAGCTACAGGAATGCCTCCAAAGCCTGTTAAGAGGGAGATGAAAGAGTCAAATGTGAGTTTAGAAAAGCTCCAAGGAAGCTGAATTTGCTGGAAGGGCTTGAACTCATTCATCAGCAGTTTCTTGTCACAGATTTTCTGCTGAAATGGTAAATGAAAATAACGATCTAACTCTTAAATCTGTGATAGGATTAGTGATACCTTCGGCATATTTATGTAATGGGTTTCAGAGATTTAATTCAGAGTATTGTTCTCAGTCTGGATAACTGGCTCTTGTTCATGTAAACAAAGTGCAAGACAGACAAAGTAAGAAAATCTTTTTTATCCGGTAAATGGTTGTTTTGCTGGTTTGAGAGCTGTCTTTCATTTCCCGTTCCTCTCAGTCAGGATAGAAAGGGAGAAGTTTTCCAATTCACATGATAAAAAAGAAATGCCAGTCTTTGTCCTGGTTCTTCGCTGCCTCAGCCACCCTGGGCTCCTGGGGGGCCCTGCTGGGGAAGGGAAGAAGGCAGAGGTGCGATATGGTTGTCTTCTCCTGAGCCTCTGCTTTCCCACCTGTGCATCTCTGAGTTTGGCTTGCTGCTCCCCAGTGATGAGGCTCAAGCCCAGGGTGCAGGTGGTGGCTTCTCCTGTGACCCTAATGGTAAAACAAGGTTTCTTAGTCCTGACAGTTCTTTTGGTGCTTCCTTCTCCCATCCCCTATGCAGCAAAGCAGTTGTGGGTCCACTGACGTGAGTCAAACCTGGAGTCATCCATTTAGGTAGGTCACTGCAGAAGTTGCTTATCTCAGTCGATGAAAGTCCATGGCTTCTCTGATCCCTGCTCCATGCGTGTGACCATCACAACCCATGTGGGGCTTGGACCCATAGGGAGACAAATGGGACTTCACGTTGTTATCTCCTCATGCCTTGGTGTGCAGCTCCAGCAGTCTCCATGGCACTTGCAAACCTGACCCTTTATCATCGCTGATTCTGTGCGGGTTTGCTGGTCTGCATCACTTACCCCAGTATGCTTCTGGCTTGTAAGAAGTATTGTCACCTGTGTTTCATTCACGTGGTGAATGGGACCTGTGTTGGAAGGGTAATGTGTGTGCAGCCATTGCATAAATTGAGAATCTCTCTTCTGAGGCTCTTCCCTGTGAGTGACACTTGTTTTACCCAAGGCAGCCAATACTTGTTTTCACGTGTATTGGAAAGAGAGGCTCGGCTAAGAAAACATATTTGGGTGTTTCTCGGGCAACATGGATTAATAACACAGATACCAAATGGTACCAAAAACTTGAACCACATTTGGAAACCTGTCGAGTGAGGAAAGCGATGGTTGGGGTGTGAAGCAAGGAGAGCCTCTGTTTCTCTGGAGCATCACCGCAGCGTTAGGAAAACATTGGTGTTTCCCCACAGGGCACATGTGTCTCGAAATGGCTCATGTGGTACCCAGCTGCTCTGGTAATCCCCAGCCAGCAGGGAAGCTGCCTGCTCCTGGGAACCTGCTCTTCCACCCTGACTTCAAGTGAAATGTCCTGTCAGAGGTGCAGGAGGGCAATAAAGATGGCATCTCTTGAATGTAAAAGCAGGGACATCCAGCCCTGTCCTCAGGTCACCTTTCTGCATCAGTTCTCTCCCCGTGCGTGTGGGAGGGTGGGTGGGAGCTGTGGCCTCCTATGTTGGCAGATGTTGGAGCCCTGCTGGGAGATGCTCTCTGAGCACTGGTGACTCATGGCAGGAGAGGGTTTGTAATTCAACATCTGAAGTACAGCATAATAATTCCTAAACCTTCCCTTTCCACACCTCTTAACCCTAAACTGAAGTTTAGTAAACGTTGGTTTGTTTTGAATCTTGTTAGGAAGGGGATTGAGCTTTGGTCCTTGGTGGTGTCTGTAGTTTGTGGAATTTTTTGGGGGATGAGGGTTTTGTTTGTTTGCGTTTTCTGAGCAAATTTGTCTGCTGATGATTGTACACTGGGATTCCAGAGAAGAATCTCTGGTTTGCACGTTGCTGCACCAACACTGCTCAGTGCCTCAGCTGCATGATGCTCCTTCCCCATGGTTAGGCTCCTGGGTTGCCCTGAAGAGGATGGCTAAGGATGGCATGCAGTGCTGGGACAAGGGATTGAGCAAGATTATTAATGAAAGAAGTCTAGCAATCCATAATGATGTTGCTGTAGGCTCTGCCAGTCTGCCCTGGGATGCTTCAGGAATACTTCTAAAACCTGTTTTCTCCCTGTAGTAGTGCTGTGTAGTCATTCTGCTTTTCAGCTGTGGAGCTGATGCCCAGCGCTGGCGGTCGGGGCCAGCACGGCTGGAAGAGCCCCTGCTGCAGAGGAAATGGCAAGGAAAAGACTGGGGACTCCAGGGCTGTGAGTCCTTCTTTCTCTCTGACCCCAGAGCTCTTGCTTTTGCTTTCTCAAACATAATTGCTTTCCCCTTCTGTTATGTTTCTATTGTTCATTGGAGAATGATGCCATTAAATCAACAGAGAATGGTGGGAAAATGCTTTGATATGAGGCCTTCAGAGGGTGTGTGCATGTGTATGTGTGTGTGCATGTCCCCTCTTAAAAAAAACACAACCCTGTGTGTATCTGGCAGCTTCCTTTAATTTGTGTCTTGCCTGTAAGAAAGAAATCCATCTCCAAATATTTTTGGCAGTTAACCTCCTTTATTTGTACTGCAGTGGTACAAACTGCGGGGTGTTGTTCCAGGGCTGTCATTCACCATCATTGTGATATTTAATCTCGTTGGGATCTTGCATTTTCCCAGTCACTGTTTTGGGAATGTGGTATCCCAGGCTTCCTTTTTCCACGGGAAAGAGGGGTCCCGTGGCTGTGGTCTCTGGCAGGCACTAGGACAGCAGTGTGCCCACTGGTCTGTGATGCAGAGAGGGGTGGAAGGGTGCTTTCCTCTAGAGGTAGCCGTGCAGAGCGATGAACAAGGATGATGCAAAGTCTTCTGCAGCATTTTGACTGCAATTGTGCTCCCTAACGAAGGAGACTGGGCTCCAGGAGCCTTGGCAGAGACCTGGGCTGAGGTGCAGAAGCCACCTTTGTGGAGCAAAGGCAGAGGAGAACAAGGCTGGGCTGAGTGGGTGGCTGTGGGGTGCCTCCCCTCCCTGGAGTTGAGTAGAACCCCACGTGTTTGTGTCACGTAGTTAAGTTTTTTGCATGTTTTGTGAAAACAGCTGCTCTATTTGATCAAACACCGCCTCAGTAGCCCCGTCCTGGATATAGCTATGCATTACATTAGATAGCAAACAACGGATGTCCTTTAAGTTGCAGGTCAAGTGGTCACCAACCCCCCAGCAAAGTCAGCCATGCAGTCTTCTAAGGATTGAGGGATGGAGAGGAGAGCAAAACTTCACAAGACTGAAAAAAAGCAATCTTAGCAGAAAACTGAAGGAATAGGGGGGAGGGAGGGGAAGGGGGAAAAGTAGAAAGGACTGTGGGGGGGGAGAAAGGAATCAATGGTGGCAGCTTTAGAGGAAATCCATGTGTGTCTTTGTCACGCCACTGTAGGATTCAACTCTGGGGTTTGGCAGCAAACACGATTTCTGATTTGTAAGAATTGTTGGGTTTGTTTTCTTCCCTGCTAGGAAGGGAGGTCGCTAGCGCCTGCTCTTGGGGATATTTACCTTAGAAAGAGGACCCTCTTTAACATCCTACCCTGCCTGACTTAGTCCAAATTTTTCTAGTTGATGCTTATCTTCATTTGGTTTGATCCTTGCTGATCCTCTTGGCTACTGCACTGATGTTTCTTTGGTTGCTTCCCTGATGTTTTCCTAGCTCGGTTCTGCCCCAGCAGGAATTACCCTGTTTAGGCACGTGATGTGTGACCTGGTCCCCTGCATGCTGAGGATGCAGCACTTCTCATGGTGACAGTCCAATCAACCCCAGGTCCCAGCATGGTTTTTCCATGGCACTTTGTGGTATGTCCCCACTTGCTGATGCTACGTGTCTCGCTAAGCACCTGAGCACAGGCCTGCAGTGTGTAGCCCAGTAAAGCTTTGGGGATCTTCCAAGTTTGATGGGCACTCTGCTAATATGGCACGCTGCGAAGGGAAGAGGTGCCAACTTCTTTCAGATGTCATCCAACAAATTTGTTTGCCAGTGTGAGACCTCCAGTGACTCACCAGTGGTGCTGTCGTGGAAAGACTGAGACCCTTTGCAAAGAAAGACATCACTGTATTGCCCCTGAAGTTTCATGCACGTACCCTGCATGGCATATAATAAAGCAATATGGCACTAAAATACAAGACTGCTCAGTAAATACTCCTTACAACAGTCATTTTCATGTTTTGCTTTTCTTCCCTCTTCCTCTTTTTTTTTTTTTCTTAATTTTTCTTGGATGCTGTTTCCCACCTTCCAGCGGAGGAAAGAGAAGTCTGTTGTTTGCTCAGCTCGCTGAAAAAAAGCTTTGTGTGCATTTTCTGCTGCCGTTTTGTTAAAGTTCAGGGTTCCTAGGTTAGAGCTGCTGCTTCTCAATATGAGTCTTGTTCAGACTTCCAGAGCAGCCCACGCAGAGCTGCCTGGGTTCATCTGCTCAGTTCACAGCCCACGACCAAGGAGACACATTGTTTGCCTCTCTCCTTCCATGATTCATACTTTGCAACAAAGAGGAGCCTAATGCTCCCAACGTGAGTGTGAAGCCAGGCGATGCTGGATTTTAGGTACATCAATAGAGGCAGTCTGGGTGGGTTTTTTTCTTTCTTTTTCTTCCTTGTGAGCAGTCATTATGTCTGAAAATCAGACAGCTTTGTTAAAGTGGTCATAACTGTCTGACACTTGTCTGGCTTAACAGGGAAACTATGAGAAGAGTTCTCTAATTTTACGGTTTTCTTATTTTGAGGAATTTTAGCTCATCTTGGGTTTGTGAATTTTGCCTTTTGTTTAATCTAGCAGTGATTCCCCAATGAGAGAGTTCACTGTTTACTGGAAGCTTGGTGGGGGTTTTTTGTGGTTTTTTTTCTTTTTTAATTCTCTTTGATAAATGTAGCACTTCTTATTTTGCTGTGGGGAGATTTTTTTTTTCCTACAAATCTTTATATACTTATAATTATTTTTATGGGGGAAAAAAATATGGAGGACAACAGTGGGCTGGACTTTTTATTCTTTCTCCCAGCTAGAAGGAAGGCTGGCCAGTCACTGCAGGTGCGAGTGTGGGAAGTGAAGCCTGGTTTCTGATGATCAAAACCAGGCTGGTAAACTTCAGTCAACTCTTGTCTGCTTTTTTTATTCCCCCCCCATTCATCAGGTTGGGTGAATGCTGGTGGGGTTTCAGTGTGGAGAGAATACATCTTGGAGAGGAAGCCTTCTGGGGTTCAATAGGACTGTTGCTTCTTCGTGGTGTGGTATTTGGGTGAGCCCTTTGCCCCATGTCCTTCCTTGCTGGAGGGCTGAAGCCTTGCTGTACCCTTTTCTCTCCTGCTCCTCTGCAGGACCCTGAAGCCGGTGGGATGAGGAAGGATCCACTTTGCTATTTTGGAAGACAGCCCACGTTGGGGGTCATCCAGCTGTTACAGCTGTCACCATCCACACATCTGCCTTTCCTCGCAGCTGGGGAGAATCGTCTTCTCTAGCTGTCATCAGGGGTGACTTTTCCCTCTCGCAAAGGCCAACTGTTACTGTAAGACTCCAAATTGGCCGAGGGGGCCTGGGCTGGGTGCTCCTGCTCTGCTGACAGCACTCACTATTCAGCAGCCTCAATGCCCTCTCTGTGCCCGCCCGTCCTCTCTGCTGCTCCTCAGCTGCCCCATTGATTTCGTGCAGCGAAGGAAAAAAGAAACCAGGGCAAGAAAGGAACTGCTTTCTGCCAAAGCAGCCCCTGGGGAATCCCGGTGCTGCCAGCCGGGGCTGGACAGTGGGAAATGAGGACCCAAAAGCTGCTGTGGGATGTCCTGCATGGAGGAGGCTCTCCGGGGAGGCTGGAGCACCTCAAGGAGCCCCTCTGGAGCCCCTCTGCTCCTGTGGGCTGACACCTGCATGAATCACGGCGCTGTTATCAGTTTGACTATCGCTGGACTTTCCAAGGTTTTTGAAGCGAAAAATCTTGGCATGAGGCAGGCTGCAGGTATTTACCAGGTGCCTGAATCCCTGCTGTTTGCCAGCAGCTCAGCCCAGCCCCTTCGAGGAGGGGTGACGCCAGAAGTAACCAAACCCAGATCCTGCTTTCAGCAGAGGGTTGGGAAATCTCCCAAGGAAGGGTGGTTTGGGAGTGAGGTCTGCAGGCTGGGCCACAGGAAAACTGGGCTGTATTCCTCATCTGCTGGAGAATACGCCCGTATCCTTGGACAAATCACTTAATCTCTCTATGCCTTAGTTTCCTGTTAGCAAATCATACTCCTTATCTTTCACCTCTCATCTCAGTAGAGGAAAGAGTTTGTCTTTCAGTATGCATCTTATTGCCGTTCTTTGTCCGGTGGCTGGGGCCCCTCTACCTTCATAAAATAAATAATTGAATTTAGATTAAATGGTCTAATATAATCCTGCCCAGTGGTTACTAAAACATTTGAATGAAAGTTCATTCTGAGCCTGTCTTTCCATTTCCTCATAAGGCCAAGACATGAAGTAATTAGATGTAGACATAGGTTATTATTGTAGCGCAATGACAAAGATCAGTGGTTATTGGTAGGAATGGCTTTTATAATCTAGTTTAATGGTCATTTACCTTTCAGTGACCTTGGTGTCAGGCAAAATTGGCAGCTCTTCTGCAAGGAATGTGCTTCCTCAATGGGGCTTCGCAAGCTGCTGCATTTTTGGCTCTAGCTTCACATGAACTAGGATAGACACCACTGCAATGCAAGAGACTTTCTGTCTGCAAAGAATGGCCATAGACTCCTGCCAAAAGAAGCCCTTTTCAGTGCTGTCCTATCGCTGCTGAATTGCTGTTGAAACAGATCAGTTGTGTTTTGAGCAATGCTTTCCTTATTGCTGCGACCAAAGCTTCAGAGACTACTCTGGTTAGGATGAGGATTCTGTAAAGGAGATTCTGTAAGAAGGGTTGCATTGCCTTAAAGTAAAAGAGGGAGAATATCTCTCATCCTCCACTGAAGTACATGGAAGAGGACCTGGTAGTTCTGCTTGTAACCCCCTGTGAGACCTTACTATATCAGTAAAGATGTGATGTTTCTATAAACTTCAAAGTTCAGTCCTTTCAGCAATGATCATCCACCCACTGCAGATGCAAGTCAGCCAAGTTGTCTATTGGCGATGATGAACCTACACCACTCTCCATCCCATGTTGCAAAATCCTTATGGTTTTATCCAGTGACTGATACCTGTGGCCATGGAGAAGAGCAGCATGATCTGAGCTGTGCTGCACGAAGGGTAACCTGTATGCGTGGCCACACTTTGTAAGGAGATGGAGTAGGTCATATCCTGGGGCTTGGGAGGGCTGGATTCAGTAGAGGTGTTCATAGTAACCTTTGCTAACTCTCTTAATTCTTCTGAGCTAACCTGAACCTTAGAGGTAATCTCCTGTTTGCCATGAAGGAGGCTGAATTTTTGTAAGTGCTGTGGAAATATTTGTCTGAGATGGTGCCAGAAAGATTACTTGAGTCCCATCATAATTGTGGGTTTACAAAGAAGTGCTACAAGAGTTGAGAAGAGTAATGTAGCTGTGGAAAGAGGTGTCTCAAAAACATCTCTGAGACTTGCACTGCACAGTGACTTGGGTTGATCTCTCATCCTGCTGCTTGCAGCCATTTGGTTTTGCAGAAGAGTTCCTTGCACCTGTAACTATTGCCCTGCAGAGCAAGCCTAGCTCCGGGAATCATCTCTTTACCTGCTCTCATTTCCAAACTGCTACCATAAGGAGAGCAAAACAATGCAGCTTGGAGGGGAGCCATTTGTTTTGGGCTGCTTTGGATAACCACCAACTATCCTTTTGTCATGAGCATGTTCAATGCAACTCTGTCAAATCCGTTGAATCACCACAGCATGGTAGGTCCTCAGCTGAGATCAAGCGGTGGGTTCCAGCATTCAAAATCCTGAGATGGTGTGACATGCATGGGCTCTCAACTGGTTTTAGTCCTGTTCACCTGCTGGGACCTGCTGTGATTCTTGCTTCCATAGAGGATCTTAGAGACCCCCATCCTAGTTATTCTTCTTACTTCTCACATTCATTACTCCAATAAATATTTGCTTGTTCTCCTTCTGGTATGAGAGAATGAATGGTCACATTCATTTCAATAGCAGTTTATTTTTGCAGGTATCACATTTGGATTGGGAATGTCCAGCTGAGATCAAAGAGATACTTGCATAGGAGCAGATGGTTTATATGCTGCTTCTTGCTGAAGAAGAGCAAAATGAATCTCTCTTGAGTCCCTGAAGCCTGAACCCATTGAAGTCTGACAGAGTCTTTCCACTGACCCCTGTGGCCCCAGGATCATGTCCTAAATGAGCTGCTTTGAGTCACTAGAAGCCTGAATTCAGCTTTGGTGGGCTGGAAAATGTAACCTACTGTATGGGCTGTGCTATTCATAAGAGCTGAGCCCTGTATATGTGTGTGTGTGTTAGCTGTGGATGCCTGGGAGAAGAATAAAGTCATTTTCTGCAGTTGTGGGGGTGGAGGAAGGAATGGGATTTACACCCCCTTCCCTGCAAGCATGGTATCGTGACTTCTACGCAGACAGATGTTGGGATCTGACCCACTTCTGAAGCTTCAAATTAAGATTTGGTGGTTTTTTGTGCTGTGTTTCCTCTGATATCATCCCTGACACAGAAGTGTCCTGTCTACCTCGATGAACTAATCAGAACACACGTTGAGGCCTGACTCAGTGGGAAATCACCTCCATTTCAATTTTCTCAAATGGGCCACCAAATCAGATGAGCGAGTATAGCAAGGCTGTGATTTACCCTGTGGAGTTTGCTTAAACTTAAGCAGGGGCCCTGAAGATTGAGAGAAGCTGGTTGTGAGTGTTTGACACCAAATGCTCACAGTTCATTGTTTAATGCTGTTAGTGGCATCTAATCTTGTTGTCACCAACTACCACCTGTTTTCTTACAATTTATGAAAAAAAGCTTGTTGTTTCTTGAACTGATTCTTGCTTTCTCTGGCTTGCAGTGGCTTACAGCTGGGCAAAACAGCAGCTAGCAAAAACATTCAAGTTAATGCAGCAAGTTGCAGGTGTTTTCCACTCCCCACTGGTCTTAAATCAGCCCAGAAGAGAATTAATTTAGTGTAGGGGGTATAAAAAGAAGTGTAAAAAACTACCAGTTGGTAGGTTCCTCTGGAGCCATTATTGATTGATCTGGAGTCATTAGACTGCTTTACAGTCAAGCTAGTGAAGATTAATACAGTTTGAGAGCAGTAGCATGTTTTTCAATTAATGGCTAGCGACATAAACCTTTACAGTGTAATTTATGCTTTATTTATCTATATTCTAACACATATTTGCCTGAGGAATGGTTGCCTGGTGGCTAAAGATGGGGGAGGTGATGGCTCTCTCCTGGTCTTACACAGATGTTCTTTGTGACCTTGGAGGTGATAGCACTTAAACTAGATATGCTTCAGTTTTGCCTTATGAAACGAAAATATTTACACTTTTCCAGTTCATTGGTGTGAACTGTGACTTACAGGGGTAACACGAGGAACACATGACGTGGAAATGCTGTGAGTGAAGGGAATGGAGCATTGCCCCAGTTAAACCATCCCTATGCCACGTTCCTTGGTGGTGTGCTGAGGAGTCACAGCCTGGTTTGCAGCCTGGTGGTGGCAAACCCAAGCTTTGCTGCCCATCTCCCTCGTGGTTCCTTTGCATCAGGGATGGATGGCGTGGGGTGGTGGGGGAGCCTCCAAAGGGGAGGAGCTGGCCCTGGCTGTGTTTTCCATGCTTTTCCCACACACCGTCGTTCTTGCGTCGTGTTTCCTCTCTCCACATAATACTCTGTTATTTCCTCCCTGGAATGGGCTCCTGCCACTGCTGCTAATTAGGCCACGATAAACTTCAGCATGAACAAAAGCGAGCAATTAAATGCCTGTTGCTTCAGCGTGAGCCCTGTCAGAGGAGTGATTTGTTGGTGGCAGAGCCGAGTAGCACCTCCTCAGAAGGAAAACAAACCTTTTAGCCTGGCTGAGCCTCAGTGCTGGGGAGCAGTGTGTCTGAGTTGATTGTTGCAGGGATGTCTTTGGTACGAGTGGTTTTCCTGAGGGTCTCTGAGATGCTGCTCAGTCTTGGGTCTTCAGTTCCACAGGGTAGAACGATCTCTGTTGTCACTACCCAAGCAAGACAGCTTGAGAATTTACTGAACTCTGAATTCTGTATGTGCTTTTTTTTTTAGTCTTTTTTTGGGGGACACACGTAAACGTTTTCAAATCATTAGAGAGAGAGAGAGAAATGAGGAGGGCGCTTGGAAAGGGGAACCAGAAAGTGGAGTCTTTGGTAGATCCAAATGCAGATGAGGTTTGAATGATGTTTGCCAGGACTCAAGATTCAAGTGTCAAAATCGTGCTAACTGCTTTTGTGTAATCTCAGTCTTAATGCTCAAAATCCCTCCAGGCTTTCCCCCCCTGCCCTTGAGCAAAAGTCCTATAGAAAGAAGAAGAAATGTTTACATGGGGTTTTACTGGTGTGTGAACAGACGGAGGGAAGCTGGAGCCTTTTTGGTTTTGGGACCCGTGTTCTTTTCAAAACTAGAGGGAGGGTTCAAGTTGGAAAACTAAATATGAATTATTCCTGGGCAGAAGAACGGAGAGGATCTTGGAAAATTCAGCATTAATGTATGTCCTCTTTTGAAATGCTACCCAACTGCTTTGCCAACAGTTGTCTCTGTTGCTGTTGTAGCTCTCGAGCAGCTGCTCACAGAACTTGAAGATTTTCTGAGGATACTGGACAAGGAGAACTTGAGCAGCACTGCCGTTGTGAAGAAGAGCTTCCTCTCTGACCTTCTGCGGGTCTACACCAAGTCCAGTGGTACGGGGAAGGGAACCGAGGATGGGGTGGTGGGGTCTCGTGGGAACTGCTATGGGGTCTTGAAGCAACATTTTCTTGGAGGCTGGTGGGAGGGGGAGACTTGAAAATTAGAGGGAGAAAATGAAACACAGATTATTTTTGCAGTGACCTCTAGTTGTTTATGTAAAATTACTATATTTATGCGTCCAGATTTACAAGCAAAGGATTCCCAAGATTCCTGATACTTTCTGTTTTCCTTATTAAACCTTAAGTTTATTTAATCCACTTTGTAAGATACACAGGATGTAATGTTTGGCCAAGTTAATGTTTAAGTAGAAATTTTAACTTATGGAATTTCCTGACTATAAAAGCATTTAATTTTTCCACTTAGTATTATTTCTCGGGGTTTTTTCTGCACACTGCCTCAACCAATGTGCTCTCCCCAAAATGCACTCAGCAGAGACACTTTTTACGTCTGTCTTTATGGAAAAACTTAGCAACGTGAAAGCAGCGGGTGGGTAAAGAGTTCACTTTTCCCTTTGGTTGCAGGTGGCGATGAGGAATACATTTATATGAACAAAGTGACCACCCATAAGCAACAGGGCGACCAGGAGAACCAAGACAAAGGTAGGGAGCTGACGATTAGTGGTTACCTCATACCTAAAGGGGCAATGAAGGTGTGTGGGGTTAGAGCCTTGCTTTACTGGGACCGGTGGAGGCCCCTCTGGCAGCTCTGAGGGATGAGGCAGTTGATGGTATGGAAGGACTGCCATTTTCATTACACTCCTTTGGAAATTGTGGTCCTTGCCAACGCTGTGAGGTTATTCCTGGAAGTAGCACTTTGGAGAGCGTTATTTTGGGATAAAAATGTTGCCTTCTAAGGCTTGCAGTTCCAGTGCCTGAAATATTTAAGGAAGCCCTCATGTTTCCTTTGGCCACGGAACATGTCACTTCACCTCTTTGAGACCTTGGAAGCTTGTGTCATCTTTAGCATGTAGCTCTGCTGTAGCCCAGAGGGTCTGCGAGGCGAGTTCCCAGGCACAGCCTGCGCCCTCCCCATCTGCACGGGCAAAGCACCTTCATCTCCCAGGGGATACAAGAGCTCTGTGGTGTACAAGCCGAGAAATTAGACCTAGATAAAATATTCATTTCCAATTTAGATTTCCCAGGTTTTGAATTTGTAACATGGGAAAGAACGTAACTCTCTGAAAATGTCCTTGCTCTTTGAAGTTCATCACAGAAGCTGCTTTTGATAAATGGCCTAGAGTGAGTTATTACTGACACGCATCTCCCTAATGCACACATAGTCAGAGGCTGACCCTCCCCACAGTTTCGAGCCAAATAGATGAGACCAGAGAGGACACATCAGTGCAGCCTGCTGTTGACATGCTGGTCCTGCAAGAGTTGGGAGAGCTCCATTTCCAGAGTTGTTTGTTTTGGTTTTAGTGTTTTGTGGCGGGTTGGTTTGTTTGTTTGGTTGGTTTGGTTTTTAAACTACCTGCAGCTGAATTTAGGTTAACTTCAAATAGCCCTGAAGACAGGATGTCCTCCCAGATTACGCGTCCAGCCCCAGTGTGATCTCCAGATGAGGCCCTCTGGGTGATGCTGTAATGCTCCATAACAGGATCGCACAGCCTCCCTGTAGCTCCTGGTAGCTGAACAGTGACAGAAACATCTCTTTATATAAGTTCTCATTTGGGTGGATAAAACAAGACTTGCACTGATCCACCATGCTGAAACACGGGGGCAAATTTCAGGCAATTTATTTTTAGAGTTGGTTCTTTTATTTCAGACTTTTCCCTATCAAGGCCATGAGCCTACCCACTCAGTCGCTCCCTGTGGGACCTGGCACTTCTCTCTGTCTCTGTTTTCAACAACCTCCCTATTCCAAGTAAAACTTCTGAGTTATTTGGAAATGCTGAAGTCAGTGAGACACATGTATGGGACCTTAGCCATAGCAGCAGCTGGGTGTACGGCCCTGATCCTGCCTCTGTAACTGCATGGAGAGGTCTGTGCCTGCCTTGGCCAGAAGTGGGACCTGCAGGCTCAGATTTAGCAGATGGAGGGGTCCTAGTACCCTAGTACTGGTGCTGGGGGTTGTGATATGGATCCCCCAGTGGTAATGCAGCTCCCTTTATCCCTTTTATCCACTGCTGCTCATTGCACTTTGTTTCACCGAACGCCTTTGGTGGGATGTGGTGATTACACTTCTGTGGCTGAGGTCCATGGGACCTCTCATGCCCCATGGGATAATACATCATCTCCAAAAGTCCCCTCTCCAAACCTTAAAACATGCTATTTCTGTAAAAAGCGTATTTCACTCACTACTTCCAATTCCATCAGTAAGGATTTAATCTAAACGCGCTGCATTTTTTATGGTACAGTAATTGAACTCACTGCGGTGAGTGATGAAGACACCGTCACTCACTTAATCTCAGTTACTTGAGAAACACAGCAAGTCTCTACCTTGCGAGTGTATGGGACTCTCCAGTGAGGCAAATGCCATCTCCTTCTGGAAGTCAGCACAGAGGGATTGAGGTGCAGGTCTGATGCACCTCAGGAAGGTGAGACTGATGCATAGTGTAGGGCTCCTGGTGGTGCACACTGTGGTCCTCTTAGCCTAAATCACAGAGTCACCGAATGATATGGGGTTGGAAGGGACCTCTGGAGATCATCTAGTCCAACCCCCTGCCAAAGCAGGTGCACCTAGAGCAGGTTGCACAGGAATGTGTCCAGGTAGGTTTTGAACGTCTCCAGAGACGAAGACTCCACCACCTCTCTGGGCAGCTTGTTCCAGGGCTCTGCCACCTTCAAAGGAAGGAAGTTCCTCCTCATGTTTAGATGGAACTTCCTAGTTCCAGTTTGTGCCCGTTTCCTCTTGTCCTGAATACCAGGAGGGATTCACTTTTACAAAGGACAGAGAGCACTGATAACAGTTAGTACAGATGCAAATTTTAGAAGGCTTTTGGCTGGTTTTTCTTCTTCCTTCCTTCCCTCTTCTAAATTGTCTCCAAATTCCGGGTTTTAGAGAGACATCATTATCAGAAGACACCTGCAAAGCGTTAATGCTTGTCAAGGAAAAAATACTCATTCCCTCCCACTGCAATAAGGAAATAGTTTGTGATTTGTGGTGTTGACATGTGTAACAGGAGAAGGAAGGGGTATGTACAGCACACACTGTGTGGACTCTCCATAAAGAAAGCAAGCCATAAAGAGGGCCAAGAAGATCAGAGGTATGGAGCACCTCTCCTATGAGGACAGGCAGAGAGAGTTGGGGTTGTTCAGCTTGGAGAAGAGAAGGCTCCGTGGAGACCTCATAGGCCCTTACAGTCCCTAAAGGGGCTACAGGAGAGACGGGGAGGGATCACTCTTTATCAGGAAGCGTAGTGATAGGACAAGGGGTAGCAGCTTTGAGCTACCCTTAAAAGAGGGGAGATTTTGATTAGCTATCAGGAAGAAATTCTTTCCTGTGAGGGTGGTGAGACACTGGAACAGGTTGCCCAGGGAAGTTGTGGATGCTCCATCCCTGGAAGTGTTCTAGGCCAGGTTAGATGGGTTTTGAGCAACCTGGTCTAGTGAAAGATGTCCATGTCAGGGGGATGCAACTGGATGATCTTTAAGGTCGCTTCCAACTCTAACCATTCTATGATTCTATTATGTGCCCCATATGCTGGGCACAGCAATAGCTGCCCTCTGCAACCTCAGACAGAGAATGCTGTAGCATCTTCCAGGAGTCTTGTCAGGATGAAGGTAAAAAGTGGGGGTTCTTCCTGCACAGAGCCTGAAAACCAAAGCTCTGTCACATCCTGCTGTGCTCGTCAGCTGGAGTACATGGGTGTGCATTCATGGAGGTGGGCAGGTTTCCAGCAGGGTGAGGACTGAAGCTGTGGTCTCTGTCCCGTGCTCCAAGGTTGGTGGGAGGAGGAGGAACTGCTGGTACAGAAATCAAGCAGCATTTTCCTGGCATGGTGAGGTTCAGTGGGATGATTGCTAGGTTTGCTGGAGAGTCAAGAACAGATGGCCACCACTTGCAAAGGGTTTGGCAGTGGTTTTTGCTGCTGCAATGATTTCTCCGCTGTGGAGCTGAGCATGGGAGGTTCTGCCTGGCGCAGAAGGATGTCAGTTGGTCTCTGTTTCTCTCTGCCAAAGCAGCTTCTAAAAAGTTCCCTGTGTGGACAACTGTGAGTGTGGAGATAATCCCCTCTTGGGTAGTAGCCCAAGGGCTTTAGGAAATCTCAGACTGGTTTCTGGTCATCCCAAAAGTATCAATGGCCTCTGAGGCTGCTGTTGATGGAAGGTGTCTGCCCGAAGAGCACCATCTCTTTGGTGCTTTACAGAAAAGGCCAACCTCCAACAGCAGCCAGTAGATACGACTCTGGCAGTATAATCACAGGGTATTTTGGTAGGTGGATCTCCCCATGATCAGTCTGTCTTACAGGTTCACCTGCTTTACTCTGTTTGAACCTTACAAGACCTCTAGAGGCCCTACGTGCGGGGCACAACAGCTGCTTGGAGTTTGTGTCTGTTGATCCATGGGTCTCCATGTCCTCCTGACTTACTGAAGTTAGCCAGTGCTGATGACCAGCAGAGCTGTGTCAGGGGGAGCAGTTTGTCACAAGAGATGTGTTTTGAGCCCTTGTGCCATTGGGCCAGGAGCTGGCTGCAGCCCGGCAGGGCAGAGCTGTCATCGTGGCTTCCGAGCCCCAGACGTGAACAAAGTAATGTGGTTTCCAGCTTCTATTTTTAAAGCCCAGAAATATGCAGCGAAGTTCCTGCCCACGTTTTCTGGGTGCAGTGCTAACCACTGCTGGGCACCGCGCGATGCCGTGGCGGTTTCTGTGTGTGCCCGGGGAATGTGGCTGGAGCATCAGCAGGTGACTAAGGGAGCTAGAGCATCAGCTCCCCGCACATTTTGGACCCAATTCCCTTTTAATTTACTGGATTTGCAATATCTGGCTAACACTTTAGCCTCATTTCTCCCAAAGTGTGTGGCAAGAGACACTCTGTAAAAGGGCACTTCCCCTCTGCACGGTCCAACGTGCAGTTCTTCATTGAAAGTTCTTGATTTTTCAGCCGTGCGGTGCCTGGCTCCCACTCCTTCCTGAGCACTGCTGCATCGTGCTGTCTTGGAGGTCATGGGATTTGGGCACTTGTTTGAGGCCACCCAGGAGTTCTGTGGTGGGGGAAGAGGGACTGAACACAAGTTGTCTGAGCCTTTGCCGTACCCTCCAGCTACTGAATCACTCTGCATTCAGCCACGTGGAAAATCTGACTTTCCAGAGGCAGACACAGATCGCCTGGAGCAGTTCTGCTGCCATATGCCCTTTCACGTGTCTGGCCTGGGCTGCTTCGAGAGCAACTCTTCCTTCATTAGCGATTAAATTACTGTTCTTGGCTGCCTTTGGTAAACTGTCCTGCAGCAGCTTTTGCAGTTCCCTCTGGGAGCAGGGTGATATTAGCTCCAGTTTTCTGGAAGGGCAGCCGAGGTGGGGACAGTCCCTGATGTGTCTGCTCACGGCAGCAGGGATCAGAGCTAGCGAGTGGATTTCCAGACACGGTGTGGCATCTGCCCCTGATGCTTCTCAAGACCCTTTAAAATTTCAGCAATGGGTGTGGGCTGCACAGTTTTCCCTCTATAAGGAAAAACATGCCCCAAAACCAGAGGCCAGATCTTTTGGCTGGTCTCCCAAGTGCCACATTCCTGGCTACAGCCTGAAATGACACGGTGGCCCTGCAGCGCTGCCTGTAATTGTCACTCTGCTTCTTTCTGAAATAGCACCTCGCTGTTCCTGTGCAGCCCTGGGCAGCCAGTGCTCTGCTAGGAAATGCCATCCATATAATTGTGTTTCTGGCTTGCAGCGCTGGATCGGAGAAACTCCTTGACCAATGGAGACTCAGGACTGCATTCGTCCCCTCCTCAGAAGAGCCTCCCGGACCTGCCCCCTCCAAAGGTAGGTTTTACAAATACTTGGCTTTTTGCTGCCCGATTGCTCAGCCTGGCAGCTGAACCCCTTGCAGGCTTCACTCTCATTGCACGTAAATGGAGAGACCTCAGCCCATGTGTGTTAGTGACACAAATAGTCCTGGTAAGCTTTATTTTTAAAAAAAATAAATATTTAACTAGGGGCTCCCTATTGTGTGTGTTTCCAGCTATTGGTTTGGCGTTTACAAACGCTGCAGGTCAGTGTGTGGCTGGTGGCCCAGGCAGGGTGGCTGTGCCCCCAGGGCAGCTGGGCATCCAGAAACCCCTGTGGTTGCCAAAGCTCGTGCACAGATGGAGCAGGCAGCTCTGGGAGCTTCCCGTGTGTGTGCAGGAGCTCTGTGCAAAACGGGCTGGTCCCTGCCTGGGAAACCCACACCCATCGCGTGGCGATCCTGGCTCAGAAGAGAATTGAGGTTTTCCAAAGAAACAAAGGCGAGGTTGGATCTTAAAATGTTGCTTTGGAAATATCCCCTGAGTTGTAAAGCAGCTGTGCCCCGGTGTGAATTTACAAAAGCCAGAATTCCTTCAGCTGTGGGGTGGTGGGGCAATGCCCAGGCAGAGCCAGGATCTCCCTCACCAGCAGAGCCTTGAGCAGTTTGGCCATTAGCAGAGAAGATGAGCTTTTTTTTCACGAGAAGATGAAGCGCCCGGTGTTGTCTGTTAATTGGGTGACCGTGCTGGGCTTTATGCTGGTTGTACAGCCCCGTGGGTCTGTGAGCAGGAGTCGCCAGCCCTGTGGATTTTCCCTTAGGGCAGCTATAAATCTGGTCAGGGCCCTGTTATAAATCTAGCCGGGGTCCAGATCAACACCATCAGCTTTTGGTGGGATTTTGTCTCCATGCCAGCAAGCCAGCCTGGTTGTCCTCGAGAGACGCAGGTCATCCCTGAGACCCCGGATGTTGCTGTTCTGTAGTTGATCCGACGTGGGAATTGCTGTAGCTGGATTTTGGGATGTGAAGGGAAAGGAGAGCAGGGAGCGTGCATGGGGAGGAGGGGGAGGCGTGGAGGAGGACGGGGTGGTGCATCCATCAACTGTAGAGAAGCATCTGCTCCTTTCCCAAGAAGGAGGATGAGGGGTGAGGCCTCAGGACTTCTGCCCAGAAGGGGCTGTGTGGCTCAGCTGGAATTAGCTGGAAGAGCTGGGAAAACAGGGGGTAGGACAGGATGCAGCCAGCAAACCCTTGGACAGAGTGCAGTTGCCTGCTGGGAGCTGCTCCAGCCCCCGGGGGGGCTCTGCCCACGCAGCCAGCCAGGGATAGGGAGCTGGAGTCGCCTGGGAGCAGCCACCAGAGCAGGAATCACTGCCTGGCTTTGGTTTTCTCAAAGCTGGAGGGGGTGGTGGCCGTGGCAGGGGGGTGGGCAGGAGGATAGCAATGAAGGAATTGAAGGAATCGTTAAATGAAGGCATGACCAGGGAAGAGGCAGCCAGGTGTCCCCAAGGCATCTCTGCTTGTGCTTGCCTCAGCCCAGCTTTTGGATAGGGCAATGAGGAGATTAAATGAGGGAATTAGAAAAATACAGACTTGGATACTAGCTGAGAAGGGTACCCAAGCCATCCCATCTTCTCCCACCTGCTGGGAGCTACCTTCTCCCACTTGCTTACCACTAGAGTTTACCACTCCCTTGGGTAAAGCAATCGAGTATCTCCTCTCTGTGAGCATCTGAGTCTCAGTGAGCTGTTGGCAACAAAGCCATCTGAGCGTACATCAAGGAGCGGGGCTGGGAAGAGCTTTAATGTGGTCCCAGTAAGTGTGTGGAAGTTGCTGCTCTGGGAAAATTTGTCTTCCCTGTCCATGTTTGCTGCTTCTGGCCTGGGCAGGAGCCATGGCCACCTGGGAGGTGGAGGAGAGAGCACAAGTCTTTACACATAAACAGGGAGATTAGGAGAGGACCTCAGAATATATTTGGTTTGGCGTTGTGGAGTTTTCTGTGGTTTGGTGGTGTTAAGGCACCCTGAGGTGTTGCTCTACACTTGCCTCCTGAGGCACAGGAGAAATTTGGTGATAAACTCTGCACAGCAGATTGTCCCTGGAATCCACTGACACAACAGTCAACGGGCAACCCAACAGGGGTGGCCCAGCTGGATCCCACTTATTTCTTTGGATTTGTCCCAAAGCAACCTTCAAACAATGAGTCCTGCAGGCTGTGGCTTAGACATTGGTGACCTTTCCTCTGCGGCCGCCCTGGCAGCTTTGCTGCTTTCCACAGCCATCCACTGAGAGAGTCACATGGTGTGGATGCGGATGCCCAAGATGGATTTATTTGCATGATCCGTTGTGCTGTAACTCAACAGGCAAATGTTCTGCAGTGACCAGCCTGGGTTAGATAACACAGCATGTACTCTTTGGCTTAAACTAGAGACAAAACAATTCCACGCCTTTAGGGAAAGAGAAGAGAAAAAATAGCTTCTGGGGCAGCTGAGGTGCAGTCCCACCTAGTCCCTGTTGGCTTCCATTGTCTGTAGGAAACAAAACAGAGCAGCCCCTTCCCTGCCCCCTTCCCCGACACTTGTGGGATGGTGTCAAAAAACCCCACAGTGTTCCTTTGTGTAGGCAATTTGTTTATGGTCATAGCACAATGTGAGTTGGCTACATGCAGGAGGCCACCACAGATGGCAATTGCAGGCACATTCCCTGGCCAGAGAAGGGATTAAGTAAAGCTTTGGAGTGGCTGGTTTGTTTTTATTTCTTTAATTTAACACATTAGGACAAGTTCCCAAACCTCTAAGAGTTTGGAGGCAAGTGGTTTCCGGCAGCGTGTCCCACGTGGCTCTGGAAAGCAAGCTCAGAGTTTGCTCACAGCATCTGGCAGACCCACATAGGAAGGAGTTTTCATCCAAGACACTTGAGAAGTTTGTGAGGTTGGCAAAGTCATGGGCAGCTTGCCCATGTGGGAGCAGGAGACACGTGATTTTGGCCGGTACGGTGTGGGTACCTAGCTCCCACAGGCTCAGTGGCATTCCCCTTCATGGGGAATTCCCCTCAGCTCAGTGGCATTCCCCTTCAGTTGCTGGCTGGACCATCTTCTTCAAAGCTTCCTACTTCTGGGCAGCAGCACCTGTTGGTGGAGATACCCAGGGCAGGATGGACAGCTTTGAACCTGCATTCGATGATGCTGGTGTGACCTGCAAAGGGACTGATCCTACCTTAGGCTGCTCTGCAATGCTGGTGGCCAGCTGGCCTCTCTTCTCTGGACCACCAGGAGCAATCACCTGAACCAGCATGAAGGACCGTGAATGATCCATGACCTTCAACGTTGCTGTCTCTGCAGAGAGAGACCTGCTCTTCTGCCTGTCCTCCTGGGAGGAGCGGGACTTTAGCCCTGCAGGCACTGAGCATCCTGTCCAGGATTTGCAAGGGTCTCGTTCAGAAGACATACCTAAACATACCATTGTCAGATGACAGGGGCTGGTTTGACCTGGGCAAGGAGAGGGGACAACTCCCTGGGAAACAGGGGAGACGCTACAGTTGGATCGTGATGGGAGAAGTGAGATGCCACGTATGTTGGGAAGAGTGTAAACTGTGTGCTTGTCCTACTGTGATCTCTGGCTCCGCTGTCTCACGTTCAACAGCATGTGAATTACTTGAAAAGTAAAAAGTTTGTTTCTTAGCTTCACTTTTCTTCTTTTCTTTTTTTTTTTCCTCATGTGTTGGTGTTTCTAAAGGATCAAGGCACTGTTTTTCCTGCCAGCCCTTGCTTGTGTTTAGGGAGGGGTTTGGCAGGCACCACAGGGATTTTCCAACACTTGGAGCCTTTTCAAAGACTTATTTTCCATCAGTGTTGTTTATCCATTTCCTTCATTTTTTTCTGCTCAGAGCACAATTAAAGATTCCTGATGTAGTTCCTAAAGCAGAGTAATTGACCTGTTGGTTTGCTATCAGTCAGAGACTTGGAGGCAGGACCAGTGACTGCTCAGGCTGCACTTTTCAGCAGAAAGCCAGGATTTCACCAAATGTCCGCCCTTCTGGTTCCCTGTTCAGATGGTCAATAGCAGAGAGGATCACCCCCAGTTACAATGAGCGGGTTGGGGGGAGGTCGGTGCAACAGGCACGAGTCCCAGTTCATGATAAGGCAAATGGGTTGGAATTGTTGCTTTTGAGGAAACGCATGAGTTGATCTTTTCCCAGGGCTCTCAGCAAAATTAAAATAATATTCATGACACAGTTACACAGTAATTTCAAAGAACTCCTTTATATGTGAGCTAACTGGAAACTCTCCACAGTCTCTTTCTTCCCCATCATCTCAACCAGTTTTCATGGAAATCCTGGTGTACACATCTAAAAGGTCTCATCCACTAGGATGCACTAATAAAAAAAATGCCCCATTTTTTTCAAGTATCTGTTTTTACCTTAAATCATGCTTCTTTTATTTATTGTTCTGCAGATTCCCGAAACAAAACAACCTCCGATCCCCAAGATCGAATCCCCAGAGGGATATTACGAAGAGGCCGAGCCATATGATGTCTCTGTAAATGGTATATCACAGCTAACTCTTGGTCGGGGGGGTCATGTGGGAGATGGAGGACTTGAGGTTTATGACAAGTAGAGGAAAGCGTGGACATTTCTTACAGCCTATGTGAAAAATTTGTTTTCTGATGCTGGTCACGCTTGGTATTACAGATCTAATGCTAGTTGGAAAGAAAAGGCTACTGAATTACTCAAATTTTTAACTTTCCTATAGAAATAAGTACTACCTCTGGGTTAATATAACTTCACTGTAAAGTATTATAAACTGTTGTGGGTTCTCTTTGTCTTGATGGTTTTCTGGAAGATGGGCTGTAGTCAAACACAGGTTTCTATTAAGGAGTGAGTGGAGAAGCTGTGGTGGCTTGCATTCATGTCCTAGTGCTCTAATCGTCCCTTTGGGGCTCAGAATCCCTGGCTCTGTTGCTCTGTTAGCCCTGATAACCGTTTTTATAATTGACTGTTTATTCAGCTATGTCTCTTGTGGCAGTTTAGCCATCTGTAAACTTGATTAAAAAGCCACCCGTCGTGCGAGGGGACAGTGTGGGGGTTCCCTCTGCCTGGGTTGGCACCTCTCAGCAGTGTCCTCAGCAGTGCCACCCATGCTGTCACCCCTGGGAGGAGACTGCTGCAGGCAGGCTGGGCTCCCAGATCCTCACTTTTTAAGATGCATTTCTGCATCCTTCTGTGGGTGAACACCCTTCACCAGAGATTACCCTCCTCTGACCTGATGGCAGAGCTGATCTTGTCATCGCTTTATCATCCATTCAAGCCCAAAGGAGACAGATGACATGGCTCTGCTGCAGAGGCAGATCTCTGCTCCCCAGCCTCGGCCGCCCCGGCGTGGGGTGCAGTGGTGTACGTGATGTGGGGCAGAGCTGAGTGCGGAGAGTCAAGCAGAGAAGTGAGAGTTAAGGGGAAAAAGTTTGGATCCAAACCCTTGGCTGTTGAATCTGAGCTGTTCATGAGAGAAGCCCAGTCTTCTCCAGCCCCAGTGTGCACCATGGGGCATATTTGCAGATCTTGGTCCTGCCTGTTGGTTCAACAAGTACAAAACTGGGTTCTCCATCCCTTTTTCCCCCCTCCTATTATTAGATGGCCATAGTCCCCTGGCAGGGAGGCCCCAGCGGTGTCACTGCTTGAAGTGGCCGGGGGCTGATGCATCCGAACAGCCCTCGCTGCGTGTGTGCCCCTTGCACACCTGGGCAGCTCCTAGCTCAATGCAGGCCGCTGGTCTCACAAGGGCTTAGGAGTTACAGTGCTAAACAAAAAAAAGGGGGACACAGCAAGATCTTTGCTTCTGTGAGCCATCCCATTTTGGCTGCAGCTCCATTGCAGCAGTGAACGGGAAGGTTGTGCCCAGCTCGGGTGGGAAAAGGTGCAGGCTCATCGTGGCTGGGGTGACACGTGCCATTTGGGGAGGGGGAGAGGTCCCCTCAGCTCTGCCATGGGTAGTTAGGTGCCAGCTCGGTTTTGCCAAAATGCTCTGGGTGGTTTGGCTGAGGACAGGGCTGTGAGGAGTGGGGTGCAGGGGAGTGAAGCCTTGTTTCCAGTTGCCTGCACGGCAAGATAAATGGAATGTTGTTGGGTTTTTTTATCCTGCTGCACAGCGGGGAAGAAGGATAAGGCTCTGAGAGCCATGGGCTGTAAAGACATAGAGGGGATTAGCTGGAGAATGGCCATGGATCTGTGTGCTGGAAACCCAGGCTACGTTATCCGGGCAGCTCCGTGAACTCGTGATGTGCCGAGGGGCTGGGCTGGCGGCAGCGATAAGCGCACACCCAGCTTCAACCTCCGCTTTTCCCCCGTAACCTGCTGCTCAAAGATGGGAATGCACCCACCATGCACTGAAATCCAGGCTGGTCAGATGCCTGAGGAAGCGAGAGACCCGAGCCCTGCAAGCATGGTCAAAAAATAAGAGAGAAAAGCCCATATGATGGGAGCGCTGTGAAAAGGGGGCAGCCCGTGGTGCTGTGAAGGAGGTGCAAGCCCAGGCAGGCCCTGGCCACCGGGGTGCGTGATGCCTTCACCTCCCGTGATGGCTCAAGCCCCAGCAGGTCCCTTCTTCTAGACAAACTGCCTGGTGTGCCATCACGCCGGTGGCTTTTGCGGTGGTTGGTGTGAGACAGAAGGCGGCATCGTGTCGCTGGGAATCTCTGTGCTTTTTGGCACCCTCGGGCTTGAGGAGGTGCCTTGGGGTGAGCGGGAAGGAGGAGTGGGAAGGAAGGATGTGGAGCAGCAGGTACGTGGCAGGAGGAGGCTGTGGGGGCTTGGGAGAGGGCAAAGCGTGGCACACCATGCACAGTGCAGGTGGTGATGCTGGGAAGCTGCTGGTGCCCTGGTTTGCCTCGAGATCAGGCTCCAAATCCCATGGCACATGGGGCATATTTGCAGATCTTGGTCCTGCCTGTTGGTTCAACAAGTACAAAACTAGGTTCTCCATCCCTTTTTCCCCCCTCCTATTATCAGATGGCCATAGTACCCTGTCCCTGCCCTGCGTTAGTGATGCTCATTGCTAGCAACTTCCTTGAGACCTTGGTGCAACTGATTTTGCTAAAGGGTGGTCAGGGCATGCATAGGTTTGCCCTGGCCAAAGATGCTGAAGCCTGACACCAGTAGCCCCCCCAAGCCCTCTGTGCTCACCCCCTTCTCTCCACAAGCTGGGGAAGGAAAGGGCTGGCAGCCCAGGAACCTGCTGGTGGTGTTTCCAACAGAATTACAGCGTGAGCCTTGGAAGGCACCCGTGCGTCTCCAAACAAATGGGCGTAGTGAAATCAAACAAAAATAGGAACATCACTAAAATTAGTGGGTGCACTGCCAAGAAGGGACATCAAAGCAAGCCTCCAGATGGGCTGAGGAGATAGAGTATCCGTGCAACGTCAGAGGTGGGACTGCAAGGCACTGCAACAAACCGTGGGTGCATTAATTAAAATAAAGCGGGCGGGCGAGACCGCTGGGTCTCGGGGTCCCTCTTTCATCAGCAGGATTCTCGCTCCTCCGCTGGGGATGCCTCTGCCTTTCATTTTACAGCTCTGGCAAATGCTGCTGCTTCCCTTTCCTCCTGGGCTGAAATGTGTTAAACCGTTATCGGCTCTGTCCTCGGCTGCGTTTGCATAATTGAAGGGTGCGATAAGAAACGGAGTGAAAACACAAGGGGCGATGTGACTGCCAACTGAGCAGTAATTATTCCGGCTGAAACAGCTCATCTGCCCTGGCTGATTTTAATTACGATGACGATGATTCTGTTTTGAAAGGGAATCGCCTTGTCGGAGGGGTTGGGTTGAAAACGTTGTCCCTGTTGGAAGGGTCGCCGTGCGGTGTGTTCCCCCGCCGGCAGCGGGGACGGGGCAGCCTCACCGGCCGAGGGGGGAGCGCGGGGCTGAGCCGGACCCATGCCCTTGTTCTCTCCATTTGCTCATCTGTGGCTTTCTCTCTTTGTCTCCTTTTCTCTTTCCTTTTGACTGTGCAGGTCTTTTTGGTAGGCTTGCTGCAGCTGGACCCAGGCCAGGGTTGCAGGTTACTGAGGGCGTTATTTATGCCACAATAACGATGGGTATGGCATGCTTTCCAAACCTGAAGTGCCTTTTAAAAAAAAAAAAACCAAAACAAAACGCCAACAAAAAATCCCCAAGCTGCCACCAATCAGCAACTCAGTCTTAGTAAAGATGATTAGGTGCCTCCCCCTGGTATTGCCCATTACATGCATGGAGGGTAACCACCTCTCCCCTCTCTCTGCCAAAAAGCAGCATTTTTTGTGCCTTTCCCTGTGCTCAAGACGACAATAAAGAGAACTTCCCTAGCCTTTATTCCGCTGGTTGTGGTCACCAGTGTGGAGCTGATGTGTGGGAATGCTGGCCGTGTTGACAGGTAGCCATTCAGAGAATGTTTGGTGCTCTGTTTGGGCAAAGGGAGCTCTGGAGTATGAGATGGTTGGAGCTTCCTGCATCATGGTATTGATTTACCTCCCTGGGAGGTCGTGGAAAGACAAACAGGAGAGCAGAGGTGGATGAGATAAAGACATCCAAGAACATGGCTGTCCCGATGTCCTGGCAATGAGAGGATAAAATGGTTGTCTTAGTTGAAACTGCCAATAGGTGGAAATGGAGACCTTGTACTGAAGGGCTTGAGCTGTATGAGTTGGGATTGAGTGAACCTTACTAGTAATGACAGCGTTGTCCCAAGTCACCCAAGCAAGGTTTGTCCCAGTTTGCCAACTACACAGCCTGGAAAATGCTTTTCCATCGTGAGGCTGTAGCAGTGTCACCAGGCCAGCAACGGCTGCAGCTCTTCAAGCAGAGAAGAGCTCACCTCCTGAGGCACTTATGGTTGTGGTTGATGCACAAAAGAGCAGCCAGGGCTCCTGCTGAGAGCATGGAAGAAATGGTTTTTTTCCCCCACAGGAGAAAGGTGGCAGCCTGAGGCCTAACACCTAGGTGAGGGGCACCAGAGATACCCAAAAGGGCTGAGAGGGGCAGTTAGCGATAGCCTCATGTTGGTAAGGAGGGAGATAGAAGATGAGGTTCACTTTGCCATCCTTGCTGAGTAAGGGTCCCTAGCAGTGCAGAGGTTCAGCTTCTTGGTATTTCTAGGGATAAGGAACCTCGTCATTTTTGCTCCATCTGAGTTTCTGCTCAGGTGCCTGTGGACAAGGTCTGCACAGTGATAATGCATGGGGGGTGATGTTTTCCCATAAAAGATGGACTCTGATAGATTGAGGGGATGGAGATGGTGAGGGAGTAGTGTGCTGTCAGCACCATTCAGAGACTTTGAAAGGGAGTATTTGCTTTTTAATAAGTTTGTTTAATTGGTGCAGCTTTGATCACTTGAGGGACATTATAGAGTGAGAATTCACCAGAGGAGACTGGCAGTAAGGCTGTAGTTTTGTTACTGCATCCCAGTTCCTTTTATTCTAAGAACAAGTAAAACTAACTTAAGAAATGTTCATCAGTGAAGCTCCAAATGCTTTTTTTTCCTTTCGTGGCTGCTTTTCCTTCTCCCCCCCCCCC
>NW_015090781.1:8542749-8610681 GCF_001431845.1 Calidris pugnax | reverse complement strand
CTTTCCCTCCCCCCCCCCCCCCAATCTGATAGTTACTTTTATGTGTGGATATTAAGATTTCATGAGAATCAAATTTAGACTAAATTCTGGTGAGAGAAACTTAATGATATTCCTCCGTGCTGGTTGGTAGGACAAGAATGCAAAACCCTGTTCAGATGCTGCCCAAATCTTACCATCTTGCTGGTGAATAAGAGCCGTACTGTAAATGCCAGCAGAGCATTGCAAATTCCCCTGCAGTCACTGGAAACATTTTCATTGTTTCTGATGAATCTGGCACTAATGACCAACTGTCCTTATCAGCTGAAAAGTCCAATAACCTACAGTACATGAGATCTGGGTATTGAAAATCCCAACTCATCCTAATAAAGTGGCAATCCATTTAAGAGTGAACATGAAAAATGTGATTACTGCTATTTACAGCTGCCACTTATGACTAATTTTTGCTGCTGTGACAGTGTATTACTTCAAAGCCCCTTGCTGTCCCTTGGATGCTAAGGAGAGACCTGTTAGCTCAGAGAGGGAAAGTGGAATGACATCTGGGATACAATAGATCATTGCTTGCTGCATGGCCTTGCAAATACCAGTTTTACTTCTGACATTCAGAGGACAAGGGCTGATTGTAGCTGGCTGTTGCCTTAAATGTTGTGAGTGTTTGGCTTGAAGTAGAAAGTTGAAAAAGCATCTTTGGGTGGGGGGGGGAAAGCAGCAAACATCAGAAAACATCTAAGGGAATGTTCTCAAATTTGTGGTCAACTGAGAAGTGTCTTTTGAGCGTTTGTTAAGTGATACTATTAGTCACAAAACATTGCAATGAGAATAATATTGGGCTAGAAAGAAAAAAGGATCTATGAGGGTTATTTTCCTATTGATTATCCTCCTGTAGGAGAGCCTCAAAAGACACGTCCCTACGCTGGAAGCTTTTGCATGTGTGAGCATGGCTGAGGCAAGCAACAGGCTCAGGGTTGTCCTAGGGATGTATTTAATGACAGAGCTTTGCTTTTGTTATAGAAGATGGTGAAGCCGTTAGCAGCTCCTATGAATCTTATGATGAAGAAGAGAGCAGCAAAGGCAAGTCAGCAACCCATCAGTGGCCATCCACAGAGGCCACCATCGAGCTGATGAAGGACGCCCGCATCTGCGCATTCCTGTGGAGAAAGAAGTGGCTGGGACAATGGGCAAAACAGCTGTGTGTTGTCAAGGACAGCAGGTTGCTGGTGGGTAGATCCTCCACTCTCTGCCTAAAAGAACCTATTTTCATGAGCTAGGGAGGGAAGTGGCACCTCAGGTCATGTTAACTGGCTGGCCAAAACAAAGTACCTCTAGAAGCAACGCTTCAGAAACCATGTCCCAGGGATTTGGGGATCTCATTCCATTTTCAGAAGTGCCGTGGGCTTGGGGCTGCTGAAGGGGGACACAAAGGCATACTTGTGGCCAAAATCCTAAACTCCCTAAATGCCTAGAGATGCTTTTTGGGGAAACTTTTTCAGATGGTTAAGGAATGCTTATCCCACTGGCTAACCACATGCTTGACCTTCTAGCAGTATCTGTGAGAGGTATTTCAGACTGTACATGCATGTACCCAGATGTATGTGTATTGCTATACATTTAGAAATGACCTGTGTGTAGTCTGTGGACATCACAGCCTTGTAGGACCTATAGGACCTTCTTGTGTTCAGTGCATTTAATGCATGTGGTTGCACTGAGCCACTTCTAGGTGTGACTCCATGCCAGCAAGTGAGAGGGAAGGCTCCTCCTCAGGCTCTTACCTGCCTTCCAATCTTCTTTCCCCAGTGCTACAAGAGCTCTAAGGACCACAGCCCTCTGCTCGATGTGAATTTGCTGGGCTGCACTGTCATTCACAAGGAAAAGCAAGTGAGGAAGAAGGAGCACAAGCTGAAGATCATCCCCATGAATGCCGACGTCATCGTGCTGGGGCTGCAGAGTAAAGACCAGGCGGAGCAGTGGCTCAGGGTCAGTGACCCCTTTGGGGCTTGCCCTGCTGGTGCTCCCATGCTTCTACCCTGGCTTCACTGGGAGACCATATCTTATCTCAGTCCTGTCCTTGTGTGCTCTGGCTCCCTTCCTCACTGCAGGCCTGTATACAAATACACCACTTCATTTTCATGTCCTGGGATGGCCTCTTTCTGCAGCTCCTTGCTGCCTTCTGCATGTGTCAGGCTGTGGAGAGACCTCCCAGCCCAGCTGCTGCGGCAGGAGGGGTGTCTGGGGTGGGTGCCCAAGCTGAATTGGCTGAGGACAGGGGGAGATGTGGCCCTTTCCTTGGGACGGCAGCAGGAGAACGAGCCTTTGCAGACCCCGAGGTGGCAACGGGCTGCGAGGCGCCAGGGCTGCCTTCGCTGGCAGCCTCTCCACGGCTGACCCAGCTTCAGCAGCTTCTTCTGGCTGCCTGCTGCGACACCAGCAATGTCCCCGGGGTCACAGGGAACATAAACCGTGTGTCTCTGGGGCTGCTTTGGTTTTGCCTATCCTGGGTGGTAGGAGAACTACTGATCCTGTTACTGCAGCTCTCTCACAGACTATGGCTTCCCCTTCTCTACAGGTAATCCAGGAGACCAGTGGTCTGCTCTGCGAAGGAGGCAGTGAAGGCAACCAGTACATCCCAGATTCGCAGCGTCTCAGCTACCCAAAGGTACACCTTGTCTCTGCAGAGAGAACTAGCACTTAGGCTTTTCCACCCTGTTCCTTTCACAAGTAATAGTTGTAGGTGCAGTATTTTTTTTTGGTAGACTGATATGAGCATAACCAGACCCCTGTTGTGCTGAAAAGGAGCATTATTGGAACAATCTTAATTTTGCTTTGCAATCTTAATTTTGTTGGCACATCTTTCCTCCAAAAGTGACTCAGCGTTGGGCTCTCCTCCATACAGGGCAGCAGCACTATCTCGTCCAACAGGCAGTTGTGCTCACCAAGAGCTTTAGAAGTGGACATAGACCCTTAGATGCCAGGGCTTGGGCCAGTCTTTAGTCCAGGTTTAGGTGATAATCCTGGGGGAGCCGTTTGTTCTAAAACAGTGCGAGAAAAAACAAACCTTCATAAGTCTCAGGACACCCTAAATGGACCTCTTTTGGCGTCTGGTCAGTTCCTCTGCCCATGCCCTCCTATGGGAACTAGCAAATGCCCCCAGCAGCCAGGCTTCAGGGTAGGAGGCCATAGGGTGACACTGGTGGTGCCACCACATCATGTCAGAGATGAGCCCAGCCGGGGTAGTTTGTGTGCTGGATCTGCCCATGCCAGGCTGAGAAATAACAGGGAGGGCACAGCGTGAGGGGGTGGGCAGGGGATGTCTGTGTGAAAGCATCTGCTAGGGAGAAGGTGGGACCTCTTAATTTCAGAGCGGGGAAAAGGCACTTGTGGTGGGTACTGGCTGGAGGAATGGGTCACGTCCATCTGTGGAGCTTGTGTCTGGTGCTTGTTGACAGGTGGAGGTGCCCGAGAGGTACTCTGCAGCCTCCGAGAGCGGGAGCAGCACGGACGGGCACCCAGAGATGGCAGAGATAAAAGATGGTAAAAATTCACCCTGGGAATGAGGGGTAAAAGTGGGCCATCAACCCTGTATGTGCAGTGAGGGTTTCTGTAGTGTCTCATGCCACTGCCACCCCAAACCAAGTGTTTGAATTTCAGTGCTTTTTTCCATAATGAGGTGACAAGTAGATGTTGGGATTTCTCAGCAGTTAGTTAGGATCTTGGATGGGGGTGATACCTGCCCTACCACACAGATCCTGCATGGCACTGGACGAGTCACTTTGGGATGGTTTAAGGCAGCATAATTGCAACCTAAGTGACTTTCCTTAAAGATCTCTGCGGAGAAACTTGGAGTACCTGTGTGAAAGGCTGAGCTGTCTCCAGTGAGGAGTTAGACTTTGGCACTAGGGCATCAAACTCTGGGCTTTAAGCTCCATTCTCCATCTATAAGATGGGACAGGTAAGAACATTTTAAGAGGACATGCTCTGTTAGAAGGATGGTGGGACTCATCTACATATTAGAGAGAAAGAGAAATCCATGCTGAGGACTCACTGGAGTCACCCAACAGATGGAGCGTGGCTGCTGAGTCCCCCTGCACTAGCACTGCATCATTTTGTTATGCTAGAGAGAAAGAAAATCTGGAGTAAAAACATCCAACTAGATTTCTTACGAGGATTCCCTGATGAGTGCACAGCCCCAGCCATGTTCACACACTGATTGAAAACACTGATGAAAAAGCTGAAGAGGCTCTCTGGGCAAAAACTTTCCCCCTCTCTACCTTGAGTCCCTCTTTTAGAAGGGAAAAGACTTGAAGGCAGTAAATATTTATGAGTAATAGTTTTTAATTCAATTCTTTGTAGTGTAAGAAAGCAAAGGGGGGTTGGCACCTGTGCTAACAGCCTGCCTGCAGCTCCAGCAGCCTCTGGGTGTTTGGACACCATATAGATTAAGTGTGTTTGGCAGGTCACTTAACCCAGGTTACTGGTGCCATCTTGCTCATCATCTCCCTGGGCTTTGGGCTATTACAGCCTGTCCCCATGTCACAGGTGTCACAGGTTTGCCCTCTGCAGGGGACGTGTGTGCCACAGCAGTGTTGGGTGCAGGACAGCAGCACAGGCAGCTTTGGGGCAGGACACCATCTGGGACAGCGGGCTCTGTGTCTGCCTGGGAGTTGGGAAAGCAACACACGTGTCTTTTTCTTTTCTGGTAGTTAAGAAGAAAGGCACAACTGGCCTGAAACTGAGCAACCTGATGAACCTTGGGAGGAAAAAATCCAGTTCCCTGGATAGCCCAGAGAGATCCCTGGAGACTTCCAGTAAGTGGCAGCATGAATTCCCCTGCAGGGACTTGTGTCGGGGTTGGATCTCGGTGTGCAGAGCAGGATGAGCACCAGCCATCATCCTCCTCAAACCCCCATGTGCCAGGCTGTCCTGCTGCGGGAGGCGAGAGGCCACAGTCTGCTTGGTCCCTGACACTAAATCCAGTGCAGATTGTGGTGCTTCTTACACATTAAGGTGACTGTGTGGCTTACAAGGGTGGGCAATAGCTCACAGGGTGACCAAAAAGGAAGGGCAGGTAACACTAGACAAGCACACAGAAGGCATCTGTGCTGCTCTTCCTGGGCATCAGCCCAAGGTGTGGGAGTCAGAAGGGAGAGGGTTGTGTAGGTCAGCTGGTATTCACCATCTGGAACCAGCTTTGACTAACCATCTGCAGCCAACTTGCTGCTCCAAACCTAACCTGAATTGCAAGGGTCTTATTTTGAATAGATTTTTACCCTTTTCACTCTGTTTTGTATGGACAGGGGAGTTCGTCTTTCTGCTTTTGCTCTTTGTTGTTGCCTGTGGCTTTGTGTTGTGTGGTGATCTCAGAACTTACTCATCAGACAGCCCTGTGCACGCAAATGAGTTTGGATTTCCTCTCCCCGTGGGGTGGAAAACATGCCTAAGTAACCTGTGCTTGCTTGCAGGTTACCTGAACGTGCTAGTGAACAGCCAGTGGAAGTCCCGCTGGTGTCAGGTAAAAGATGGTCACCTCCATTTCTACCAGGACAAGAACCGAAGCAAACTGGCTCAGCAACCCCTGAGTTTGGCAGGTTGTGAAGTTATCCCAGAGCCAAGCCCTGATCACCTCTACTCCTTCCGCATCCTGCACAACGGGGAAGAACGGGTCATTCTGGAGGTAGGGTGTATATGTCTAACCAAGCTCTGCTTTAAGTCATCAGCTTGGGTGTCTTAGTTGGACTAAATGCCAGTGAGGTCCTCCAGAGGAACCCTTAATCCAGCAAAACAGAACCTGAAATGCGGGACTTTGGTTCATCTGCCTGCGGTTGCCCAGAAGGTGTCCCACCTTGCTGGTAGTCCAGGCCCTGTCTGATGCTGGCGCCTCCAGAGGACCATTCAGCCTTCATCTTAGGCACTCATCTTAGGATGGGATGCAGGGTCCTCTGGAGGTGCCCATCTCTTTCCACTAAAGACAGGATAATCTTGCATGATTAATTTACATGGGATGTGTTTCAGATGGCTAATGTGAGATGAGAGTGAATGCCACTTTAGGGATTTAAGCCTGTGGTTAGGAGGAACAGAGAACTTCATCTTCTGAAGATGGAGACTCCCAAAGCCATGGGTCATGCATCCCAAGTAAACTGATCACAGATCTGCCCCTGAAAGTGCAAGTGAATTCATCTCCATCTGTTACTTTCCTTTGCCTGCATCCAGGACTGTTTATCTCTAATCTTAGTTCTCTCTGACGACAGCGTGATTATAGTAGGAGGTAGACAATGTGAGCAATTTCCTGTATTTTTCCAGTGGGTGGAATATTTATAGCTAAACAACTGACTCTGAGAGCCTGCCATGAAGTTTGAAGGTGTTTTTGTTTAGCTTCTGTTTCAGGGTATGTCTGTGTCTTAAGAAATTTTGCCTAATTACAGATGTGAAGAAGAGGTGCTGGCAAAATTTACATTATGTGAATGGAAGAATCTGTATTTTGTTGGGATGTCAGACTCCATGTACAGGCTGGCTGGCTTCCCAGGGACTGAAGTCTCTGCTAAATAAAACAGATTGGGAGCTTAAAATATACCTTCCACTTTGGGATTCACTTGCCCTGAATTTCACTTTGTGCTTACTGCTCTAGCTCCTTGAATCAAAGCAAAAGATGTAAAGGTGGCTGCAGCAGCCCACTCCTTCCTGCTCCAGGTAGAAATCCCCCACTGCTGGGAAGTGCATGTGGATATTTGCTGGAGTTGACTTTGAGGCACCGTATTTAACTTTTATTTTTTTGGAAAATGTCAGACTGTTCACTACAGCTGGGAATTTGGTAATGCGTTAAAGCAAGGGGGTGTCTTTGTAGTTCTTCTCTGATCCCACGTTAAACTCTCCCCCGTGCAAACAGCCCTGGAAGGGGTTTGGGCTCCGATGTGGGGAGCTGGCAGGCTCCCTGGTGTGCTGGGATCTCCTGGAGTCGGTGTTTGGCAATCCCATTGCTGCACTCTGCTGGTGCAATACAAAACCCGCACGTCCCGCTCCAAAGCCAGCTCCTCACCAGCATCTCCAGCCACGGAGACTTCTCTTACTCCTGTAGGCAGCTGAATTGATCGTTGCTGAAAGGAAAATGCAGACTAACTAGAAATTCTAGGAAGGAGTGAAGCAAAAAGCTGCATTCATGTCTTCCAAATTTACAAATCAGTCCCTAGAATCATAGAATGGTTTGGGTTGGAAGGCACCTTAAAAATGATCTAGTTCCAACCCCCCTGCCCTGGGCAGGGACACCTCCCACCAGACCAGGTTGCCCAAAGCCCCATCCAGCCTGGCCCACCCCATACACAGAGGGGGACTTCTTTTCATGTGGTCTCAGATTTAATATAAATACCTGGTGGTTCATCTTTCCCCTTGCAAGCCCAGGGGACAGCCAGCAAGTTCCCTAGCCACGGCGAAGTTGGCCATAGCCTTGGGAGTGCAGAGGAACTGCTGCTGCAACCCATGCTGTCTCTCTGCTCACCTCCTAGGCGAAGTCCTCGGAGGAGATGGGCCACTGGCTGGGCCTCCTCTTGTCGGAGTCAGGTTCGAAGACAGACCCGGAGGAGTTTACCTACGATTACGTGGATGCTGACCGGGTGTCCTGCATCGTGAGCGCTGCGAAGAACTCGTTCTTGTACGTCAGTGGTAACGTGTGGGGGCTGCAGGGACTGGTGGAGGGGAAGCAAGCTGGAGCGGTGGGGACCTCCCTGCTGGGGAGAGGTTGGAGGCTGCAGGGTTGGGTGGTGCATTCATGGCTGTGACTTGGTTGCTTGTTTTGGGAGTACAGTGTGGGACAGAAGAGCACTTCTTCTTGTCCCACCATGACATGTCTAACCTAAGCTGTGGCTGCCACAGGGTTAGGGGCAAACTCCCAGATGGCCTTTGTGGTGGCAGGTTGGTGGGGTGGGCTTGGCTGGGGCTGTGGGGCCACACTGCTCACAGAGCTGCCGTGCCACTGGGGCAGGGCCCTTGTGCTGCTGTGCCCGAGGGCTGGGTGAGAAAGGAAGAAGCCAAGGGGAAAGGAAATGTAGCCCCTCTCTGGTGGGTGCTGCTTAATGGACAAGGGGAGCGTTGATCACGTTGCTGCACAGCTCTACCTTCTCATCTCCTGCGTCTGGCCACGTGGCCCAGCCCAGCCCCCAGGGACCACTGTGTTCAGATGCCCCAAAATTCAGTATATTGCAGCCACGCAGCGAGACCCATCCCTCCTGATGGGATGTCCCGCTGCCTCTTCACAGCTTAATGCAGAGGAAGTACTCGGAGCCCAACGCCTACATCGACAACCTGCCCAAGGGCAGGGTGCAGCAGGAGGAGCTGTACGACGACGTGGACCTCCCAGACCTGCCTGTGGTAAGATGCCCCATGCCACAGGCAGCCCCCCAGCTGCAGCCAGCTCTGCAGACACCACGGGCAAACATCTGGCCAGGGGGGACTCCAGTAGTGAAGGGGGAAGAGTTTTCAAACTCCAGCAAAGGGGATTCCCAGCCCCTGGGGAATTTTGCAATGGGGCAGAAGTGGGTGCTGGAGAAGAGTTGATAAGGAATGGGAGAGTAGATGTCAGTAGTAATGAAGGCAAACACAGGGTTACTGAGACAGGGTGGCTCCAAGTATTGCATCTCATTTGCCTTTCACAAGGTAAGGAGATAAATCACATATAGAATGGATTCTAGTTGTATGGACAACCAGTGCTTAACTTAAATTTGTACCTAGATGATAATTTTATAAATGAAACCAACAGAAATCTTTTTACCTTCTGTAATATCTACTGGAGACAGCCAAGGGCAAATCAGAGACTTTGAATTATTTGTTTCTGACCTAGACAAGATCTAGTAGATACTTTCCAATCTAAAATAGAATGGTAATGACACTGCAACTTGTGTCTCATAGCCAGATGAAATACTGAGTAACAAAATTAAGGTAAGTGCAAATAAATTGTTCCCAAATTGTACTTGTCTTGAAATCTGTTTCACATCTGAATAAGGGCTACTGGGATGGTTGAAGATCAGGGCCCATCTACAAGGAAGGGTTGAGGGAAAAACTTGCTTCATCTTCATGGGGGATCTAATACCAACCCACAGATAGTTAAAGGACAGTTTCAAAGACTATGAAACCAAACACTGTTTCAAATCCTATGAAACCAAACACTTCTTGGTAGTAGCAGATGCTAAAACAAAAAGCAATACCCCCAAGTTTCAGCTTAGAAACTCAGACTGGAGCCTAGGAAGAACTTTTTCACTGGGAGGGTTGTACAGCACTGGGCAGGTGACCACAGAGCCGGTGAGATTCGATCGGGATGCTCTAGGGATCCTCAGGCAGCTGGGATGAAACCCCAGTTTCTGTCAGCAAACAGCATGGATTATTTGGACGTAGACAGTGGTGTGTTTGGAGTCTGTCAAAATTCTTCTTGATGTCTGTGAGATCAAGTCCTGTCTGTAATAAAAAGAAAGATGGGCCATGCTGTTATCCTGGGGAAGGCCAAGGAGCTGGCAGGGGCTGCTGGATGCACAACAGTGTGAGATCCTTGCATGGTGCTGCTGCCACCAAGACCTAGTGAAGGAGAGCAGGAGGGGACTGGACTTCCCTTCAGTATACCAAAAAGCCCTGTATGGACTTAGAGAATGGGGATTTAGTTCCTGTAAGGTTTATGGAAAATACTCCAGATTGGCTGAGATGCTGCTGCTCTGCAGTGAGACTTTGCCGGTACGTCTGGCTTCAGCAGATGGACCCTTCTCAGGAGAACTTTCTCCTTTTGCAGGAAGAAGTACCCAAGAGTGAGAGCAAACCGGAGGGGGACCAAGACAGAGTGTACCTGGATCTCACCCCGGTGAAGTCCTTCCTACACTGTGCTGGCAAGAAGTCGTGTCAGCCTTCACCCCTTGGCTCACCAACCTTAGAAAGGGCTGCCAGCAAGGCTGCGGCAGAGAGCACACCCGAGACAGCCCTCGTGGCCAAGGAGGCTGAGCCCTGTAGTAAGGCCATGGAGACCACGGAGCAGGTACTGTCCTGAGCTGCACTGTGGGGCCAGGCTTCATCAGGGGGCCAGATCCCCTCCGTCCATATCATCTCACCTTGTTTCCCCTTCCCAGAAACACCCGGAGAAGCCAGAGCCTGACGAGATGCCCACACGGATGCCTGCTGTCAAAATCCAGACGCAGCAGCAGAACATCGCCTTCCCCCAGGCAGCCCCCGAGCCGCCGGCAGGCACGGTGACAGCGGGCAGTCCCCAGCTGCCTCCTGCAAACCGGCCCAAAATGCCACTGCCGGGTGAGTGGGCTGCACGGGGGGCTTGGAGGGAGGTGGTTCTCCAGCCATGAGTTTTGCCTGCTGCCACCCAGTAGCTTTACAGTGCCCGAGGGCCGATGAGTCTCCTGGTTCATGACTTTCCACACTCTTATTCATTTTGTTTCCAAGCACCCAAAAAGGGTTTTTTTCCCCTCCTGTTGTTTTTTTTTTCCCCCTGGTTTGAGCTTGTTTTGGTGGGTTGTGTTTCCAGCAGCAGCAGTGGAAACCAAGCTGGGCAAGAACAGGACGGAGGCGGAGGTGAAGAGGTTCACGGAGGAGAAGGAGCGGCTGGAGAAGGAGAAGGATGAAATCCGGGCTGAGCTCACCCAGCTGCGCAAGGAGAGGAGGGAGCTGAAGGAAATGCTCGGGGGCAACACAGGTAGAGAACAGGGCAAGGGGTGATGTGTGGGAACGAGCCAGGGTGACACCATGGGGCAGTGAATCTGGCCCACCTGGGACCAGAAGGGGCAAGGGGAAGACCTGGTGCTTGGAGCCCAACCATTTAGCCCAGATTGCACTCGAGCAAGAGCTTGCTCTGTCAGTCCCTCTTGGGGCAAAATATAAGGACATGCTCTAGTCCTTGCTTCCCAAGTTCCAGTATGGCACCAACTTACCCTTCCCTTCACAGACAAGAGCCTGGAGCAGAGGCTGAAGGAGATAGAAGAAGAGTGCAAAAGGAAGGAGAGCCGGAGGGTGGACCTGGAGTTGAGTCTGGTGGAGGTGAAGGAGAACCTGAAGAAGGCAGAGTCCGGCCCGGTGACGCTGGGCACAGCGGTGGACACCACACACCTGGAGAACGCAGCCCCCCGGGTAGGTGGGGGACAATCCTGGGCTGCACAGCAGCTTCCCAGCAGCTGGGTAGTTGCACCATCTCAGCCCACTTGATAATATAATAACTAATAATAATAATATATTATTACAATATATTATTTTTTATATTTGTGGTTTATATTTCTATTATAGATAGCAGGTCTGGGCCAAGCTCCTTCTGTGCTCAGCTGAGCCAAGGGGTGTTTTATGGGGGGTAGATTCAGGCATCTAAATCTCTTTCTGGGAATTTGGCTCCCATGAAACGGAGATGGTCATCACCTGAGTCCTGCTCTGTACCTCTGCTTGAGTCCTCACCACCACGCACACCATGGTATTTTGAAATCAGCACATCTCTCAGTGCAAGTGGATTTTCGAGCTTTCCTGGGAGATGGTGGTGAAAGGCAGCAATCTCTCTCCATAGCCTAAAGTAAAGTTAATGCAATTTCTATTATTTTTATTGTAGATTCAGGCAAAAAGTGCCAGTCCAGCAAGTAGCGCAGAGAACTCACCGGTCAATTCAGCAACAGCTTTAAAAAACCGGCCTTTGTCTGTCATGGTGACGGGGAAGGGAACAGTCCTACAGAAAGCTAAGGTAAGGTGCTGATTGATACAGGAGAAAAATCCTGGGACAGTCACTGCTTTTCTCTCCTGGCAGTGGAGAAGAGTGGTTGGGGTGGGATGGGGTTGTGGTGGGTCTCATGTCTTGGGCTGGGAAGAACCCCTAACTTGGAGCAGGACAGCCTGGGTTCCCTCTGGTCTTTTCACCTGGGCTCGCCCCGGCTGTGATTTAAATGAGTAAGTGTCTATATTGCTTATGACAGAGGGACATCCCTGACACCCACCCTGTGGCCCAAACCACTCGGGTAGCAGATGATCAGTTTGATCCTGTGACATTACAGCTGCTGTGGCTTGCCAGATTTGCCTTTTGTCTAAATTGCCCTTCTTCCTTGGCAGGAATGGGAGAAGAAGGGAGCTAGTTAGAACCACGTTTTTCAGAGATGGACTAAAGACTGGAATTGCCCATCCATGGCCAAGGGGATTCAACCATCTGTCGGTGGAGGTTGGGTGTGCAACCCAGCCCCACACCAAGCGCCTCCTCCGCGTCGCGCCAACTGCTCGGACGCAGCAATGGAGTCAACCGCTGCCGATACGAATTATCCCAAATGATCTTGCTCTCTCCAGACAAGTCCCAATCAATCACGTAGCTAAACCAGTAACAACCAGTGGCAATCCTTGCATCAAATTCCTAACCCAGTTGATGTACACAAGAATGTTACTGTACATAGGGGTGTTTTGTGTATTTCTACTCTGAAGGTTTATCAATGAGTTATTAAGGTTTCTATATTAGTGACAGTAGTGGGTTCAGAAGGGGACTCTGCTATTCTTTATACCCTGGTGGTTTTCAGTCTGTCATGGCAAATTTCAGTCAACTAAAGCCTCACCTGCCTCGCTGCCAGTAATCACTCAGCTGCAGATCATCCAGCCTTCAGATATATGTGATCATCAGATAGATACCCAAGCCTGAGCAATGCTGGAGTCACGAATGAGAAGCACACAGCAGCCTGTCCAGGGGATTTTCAATGTGTCCCGATGCATCCCAGAAATGTGCTTACCCCTACCAGCCCACTGCACATTCGCCAGAATATCAACAAAGATCCCTTCTCACCTTCTTGTGCTGTAAGCTCTGCTCCATACTGGTGGCACCAAGAGCTCTGGGCAAAGAAGATCTACCAAGCAGATTCAGTTAATTTTCTTGAAGATCTTGATCGACTTCACCTAAGGAGTTTGTTTTGGAAAAAAAAAAAAAAAAAATCATATTTGAATGCTTGTTAATAATTTGTCAAAGGCCCAGGCCTGCTCAGTTGTTGGATAGGGAAGCTGCACCCTTCAAGGCTTGCCCTTTCCCAGCAGAGGGGAGGTGGTAAAGCCATCCCTGTGCTCCCGCCCTGGCTGTGAGCTCCACTTAGCTGATGCTCTCTGGTCCCCACAGAGCTGTAGCAGGCCAAGCCAACCCCACAGCTGTACAATCTGCTGAAGACATCTCTGTGCTAAAGAGGCCCCTCCACATGGGCAGGGTTCTCCTCCAGGCCCAACAGGTGAGGTTGCACCACTGTCTCTCTGATGGGCTGCTGGCCATCTTGGTGCTGTCACCCTTATTCCCAACTTATTAAACTTAATATAGCCTTTGGGCCCTGGCAGTGTGACCCACAAAGCCCACCTCTCTCTGCCCTACCCAAGTTTTCTAATGAAAGATGTTGGACATTTGGGCCAGCTAGACTTAAAGACACGGAAATCTGAAGGGGTGTAGGGGAGGTGTCAGAAATTCATGTAAATCTCTTCCCTGTAAACTGCTGTCATGTATGATGGCCTGGAGACACATCTGATGGTCCTTCAGCCCTGGAGTCCAGCCTCAGTAACTGGGTTGAGTGTGGGGGGGCTGCAGTTGTTTTCCAACCCTGCAAAGCCAAAGCAGCACCAGGACCTTGGCTGGGTTGTTCCCGGGGTCCCACAGCTACACCAGTGAGCATCACGCAGAGCCAAGGTAAACACAGACGAGGAAAATATACCTTCCTAAACCTTGAAGACCTTTGACAGGCTTCACACAAAGCCTGGGGGGACTGTGCAGGGCTGTGACACTCAGAGGTGATGGTGGCACTGGGGTGAGTGAGGATGTGCTCCCAAGGGGCTCTCCTCTTGCTGCCACCACCATGGAGCTGAGGTGCGACAAAGCACTTGGTCAGGGTATCCTGGAGGCAAGAAAGGTGCCCTCACTCCCGTTGGGTTTTTCACTGTTGAAGTCTCTGCTGTGGTGCAGATGGAGGAACGTGCTAATCCCAGGCCTCAAGAGTTCATCAGCCCCAGCTGTCAGGCCTGTCCCTGTGCAAGGTTTGCACGTAGGGAAAACTCATGCAAATAAACCACTGAAAATTCTGGCTCAGGACCCAGGGGCCTTATCCTCTCCAAAGCTCAGGGAGGCCACAGCCACCATGAAGCCTTTGTTTTGCTCCATCATGAGCTAGCAGGAGACCCTCCCTATGCCCAAAGTGTAAGTGTGGTGCCATGCCCTCACCATATGTCCTGCTGTTGTCCTCCAGGAGTTGTCCAGACATTTCACAGTGGTACTGAGACAGCGATGGACGAGAGCAGCTCTGCTTTCGGCTCCACAGCCCCGTCACCTGCGGTGGTCCTGCTGGGATGTCTCCATCAGGGGGTGGTAAATGTAGGCAAGACCTGAGCAACACACATTTCCCCAGACACGAACCGTTAAACAATGTCTCTGTGTCCCCATTGTTTTCCTAACTCAAGGCATTTCCTCTGTTGTAACTGTGACCTATAAAGTGGCGCTTTAGAGGGTTTTATAATAAAATGTTGAGTATATAATGTTACCAGTGGTGGTTTTCCTTTCTAATATGGCTTGTCCCCGCTCTACTTTCCCATAGATTTTAAGCACATCAAACCCCTGTTAGTTACTACAAGTCCCTTAGCTACACAGTCTACAGCTGCAATGGACTATAGCTTAAATAATTTATTCCTCTATAGCGACTGCACCATCAATAAAAAAAATTTGGAGACAGCTAACCCACTAAAAAAAATAAATAGCAATAGCTCTTACGAATTGCATGACTACATGTAACAGGGTCCTGCCTGTATCTCATGTAGCTCAGTCCTCTTGCACAGAACCAGCAGAGAAACACATCCACTACCTTCCTCTGGCCACTAGATAGCCACCCTGGGCAAGGCTTGGTGCCTGCTGCAGCCACGGAAGGGAAAACCGGGATGGGGTTCAGCTGGAAAAGAAGGAAAAGAGTTAGTAAAGAAAGGGTTTGAGGCCAGTCTCTACAGAACAGACACCAAACCAGGTGTGTTTGTGACATAGGGTTTGATGGCTCTACCACTACTGGCTTCGCTTCTGCAGGAAGCTTGGGAAGACACCATAGCTACGGAACAAAGTCCTGTGAAAGGTCCCACTCTTCCCCTTTCCCAGCCCACCCATTGACACAAACCTGCCAAAATCCCATTAGCGTCCCACCAGCCTCTGAGCCCAGGAATCCCAGAAGAGCAACTTGACTTGGGATCGCTGTTTTTATGAGCTGAAGGGGCAGCAGTTTTTGTCAGCTCCAGCTGTCCCCAGCACACCTCTGCCTTACAATCCCTGTGGAGCATCCCCGTGGCAAACGCAGCTGGCCCAGGGTCCCGGCTGCACCCAGACCAAAGGGCTGGCTCACCCACAGCACCACAAAGCTCTCCAGCCTGACCCAATGCACTCTCATCCCACAAAATACCACGTTGGAGGATCAGACACAATGACACAGCTGCGTGGAAAGGCAGAGCTCCAGCTGCTACTGAACAGCTAACACACAATTTAATGCTCTTTGTTACTGCTGTGTTAGTTATTCTGGCTAACTCTCACCTGTGCACAATGCAGCCAGGCCACCACAGGACCTGTGGTGTGTTGCAAGCAGAAGCTTATATTCTTCTGGGAAGAAAGTTGCTGCTACAAACCATTTTTCTTAGCTAGTTTCTCGGACAAGAACCTTCACTTCTTGCTTTGGATACACGGAGAAACCCTTCAACAGCTACTGGAGGTCCTGCCTAGCACATCAAGAGAGCAAGTGAGCACTTTGAAATTTCCTTTACTTGTGTCTTAGTTGAAAAATCAAAGGAAAAAAATAATAATCTGGCTGTTATCGATGGAGAAGTTGGCCTAAATGTTTATGTAAGTTGTCTTAGGTATGAATCAAATTAATTCACTTCTACTGAAGAGAACAAGATTGCAGATGCTTTGCAAGCTATTTGTGGCACTTACTTAGATCCCAGCTCCTTAAAGGAGAAACAGGCTCTGCCCTTCAGTCAGCACAGGGCCCTCGACCAGCCAAGGCTCACCCAGCAATCCTGCAGAGCTACAGGAATTCACAGCTCCATTAGTAACAGCCCAGACATCTAACAACAACCTGGCACAAACGGCATCCTCTGGGCTCCCCCGATGCCAGACGGGATTAGTGCAAGCTTTGCGGGGACCCCACCTCCTCCGTGGCTGTGCCAGCCTCAAACACCGACCCAGCCTTAAGGGAACGAACTCCCATCAGGTTAAGTTCTCATTAAGTACTTCTGATTAAATCAAAGCAAGTCTGTGAGAGTGAATTTAACGAGGGACCATGTCAGAGACCCAAGTCACTTACTATTTTTTAATTAAAGTTTGCAGGAGAAATGGCCTAGAAATTAGCCAGGATCTTCAACTCCAATTTTTAAAAGGAAAAATAAAACCAACAGAAAACAGCCCCAACAACTGTTGAGCAATGTCCTGCTTGCCTGTGGGTTCAGCAGGTCTCTCCAAGACCATCCCACATACCCTGATGCTGTTATCAGCTCAGCTTTTCCCATCTCCTCCCAATGCCCCGACACCTCCTTACCTCCCAAAGTGCTTTGGCCCGTACAAAAGGAGAGCTGGTGGGTTCTGCCGCTGCCAGAGCAACCATCCACAGCTTCAGTGTCCAGCCACGTTGAGGAGGAAGGTCACAGTCACATGTAGGTCCCCGAAACATGGGGATCCCTGGGGCATTTTGGGCACTGAGACCTCAGCCAGATGCACCCAGAGTGCCAGGCTGGGGTTTAGGAACCAGCTTTCATGGGACTCCTCCATGAGTTTCAAATCTTTCGTACCATCTCTACTTGAAACACTGATGCACAGGGCCATATGGATCCCATCCAGGGTTAAAACGTCTCCAGCATGAGATTTCACAGTCTGCGATCCCTGAATCACAGAGAGGTTTGTCTATCTGGGCTTAAAACCAGCAGGATGGTACAAATGGAGAGATTTCCCCCAACTCAGGACTCAGCAAGCATCCTTTGGTCCCAGTAAAGCACATGCACTCTAAAATGCACTTACCAGCTAGGTAAATAAGCTATGTAAGTCAGCTATTAAAATAAAAAGAACTTCCAAACAAAGATTACACCCAAGCCACGTTTTCCACAAGGCAGAGTGCTGAGCAGCACTGAGCAGGCACCACAGGCACAAGGAGAAGGCTCTAAGCACCGGCGTGAGGCTGGAGAGCACGGCCCAGCTCCAGAGCTGCGTGCCAGGCAAGGTAAAGAGCCTTCATCTGAGAGGGAAGCCTGGCCCTGCAGAGGACAGACGACTGCGAGGGGCGAACTAATGACGCTGTTTGTCAGACAAACTACAGCAGAGAGATCTCCAGAAGATGCAAACCCAGCAACAAGAAGGGGGAGCGAGGGTGAGAAGTCACAGTCTCTCCAGGGAGACTTTTCAGAGCAGTCTGGCTGGAGTCCAGCCGGCTCCACGGGTGCTTCTGCACCATAAAAGACAAACCATGACTTTGGGTGTCAGCTCTGAGTCTGATTTAGCCAATTTTCCCTCCAAGAGGCGACTGACAGCCTTACAGCAGAGGCAGTGCTTAGCTACAGCCATGCCTAAGTAACATTAATAGATTAGCTTCTCCTTCTATCTCAAATGTCAGCCCTTCAACTAAGCCTCTATTTTGCCCCTGCCTTAGGCACAGAAGGACACAGACAATCTATAGCAGTGGCAGTGAAAAGAAAGAGGAAAACTCCTTTCTCCTAGCCTGGTTTCTCCCACAGGGTACAATAGTGGCACTCCTGTCTGAGTGCCAGCTTTCATCCCCCAGAGTGCTTTAGACCATTCTTCTTTTGACAACGAACCTGCGGAGTAATTTGTGTCTCTCTTTGTACCTCTAATGTTACTATTCAAACACGGGGCCAGGACATCTGGGTGAAGGGATTTTTCTTCTTCTGGGAACAACAGAGGCTATTTTCAGGAGTGCTGGCAGTCACAGTTAATGTCTCTGCCTCAGCCCTGTCCAGAGCTTCTCCTGCTCCCCAGAGGTGATGGACACCATGGGAAAGGCAGCAGAGAACAACCCCACAGTGTGAACCATGGGCCCCGGGGGAGCAATTACATAAATTTTACAGCTTCATGGGCAAATTGATCTAGTGATCCAGTGAGACTGATGCTCTGAAGGATGCGGGCACAAGGCCAAACTGTCTTTGGAGACACATGCGAACCATCACAGCCCACCAGCTCGTGCTGCAGAGACTGCTGCTGTGCTTGAGATCAGCTTAACAGAGCGAGGGGAGGCAGAAATGCTGTTCAGATCATCCCTCTGGGTTCAGGCTAGGACAAGCACCCTGTTCTCCACAGCCAGCTCCAAAAGGAGAGCAAAGCAACATGGTAAAGCTCAGAGCCATAGAAAGAGCAGAGTTGAGATTTGACTTGGAATGGTAAAAAAAAAGAAGGAATAAGAAAAAAACCATACACTGGCAAAGGAGAAAGCAAAGAGCTGGCCAGCAGGAGGAGAAAGGAAAGGGTGGATGAGACCTGGGAGGAGAGGTCCAAGCCTCTTCCTCCTCTGACCTGTACATCGCCTGCCATGCTCTGCTCCCATGCAGATGTTCAGGAGGTTGTCCTGGTCCTGTCCCCTCTAGGTCAGACTGTGGCTGACAGGTAACAGTGAGGCTGGGAGGGGTGGAATGGAGTTAAACCTGAAAGCACACAGACCAAGGTCCACAGACCAGCAGGATAGTACAAACCATGGCTCCATCCACAGTCTACAACAGCCCAGACATTTGTTTAGAAACAATGAGGGCATTGTCCTAAAGGTCATTGACCATTGAACGCTCTTGCAAAACCAACCCTTTTCAAACCTCTCCTTACCAAAAGTACGCAGCTACAAAATGCCACGAAGATAAACCATATCAGACCACTCCGATTAAATTCAGAAAATAAAGCAGGACGGACAACTTACAAAACAGAGTGAGGCTCATAGTGAGTTCTCCATCCTCTTCGTCTTATTTGTCTTCCTGCCAGTAACAAGCCACTCACTCCAGCACCTGGCTGACACTGCATAATCTATGTAATGCCCCTTCACCAGGAGCTCCAGAATTGCTCAGATTTATACATATTTTCAGACAACCTCAAAGATCTCACAAGAAGTCTGTTAAAAAATAAATAAATCACATGGCACTAGAATCTGGATGAGGAAATGCAAAATTCCAATAATAAATACTTAAACACGAATATTTACTTCAATTAAAAAAGAAAGAGAGCACTGGGAACCCCAGTTTGTGCAGTGCAGGAACTGGGAACGGCCTCAGCACAGTCTCTGTGCTGGAGCAATTCAATCACTGCCAAGGGCAGGGGTCACTTGTTGGATCATGGCCATGAGAGGCAGCAAGGGGTCCCAGACAGAGAACTGGGGCACTCAGCACACCCGTGTCAGTGTCTCTGTTCCACGTGCCTTTTGGTGTGCCGGGAAGCTCTGGAGAAGTGCTGCCGACCACTTGAGCCCCGCTGAAGATGGAAGTGTGAAGGAAGGACTGAGGATCTTGGAGAATCGCCCCGGAGAACTCCTGTTGTAGAAGAGAAGTACAGATGTGGGATAAGGGCTTTAGGACCAAGGGATAAGCTCACGCTCCATCCATTCTTGGCCTTAGAAGCCACGGGGTGGCAGGCAGAACTCCTGGGCTCAGATAGAGAACACAATACTGGGGAGGGGAAAAACACCTAAATTGAGAAATTCTCACCATGGGCACAGGGTCACCTCTAGGGAGCCAGAAGCTCACCACCTCCTGCCCACAGCTCCCCTGCTGAAGAGCAGGAAGGCAATGGGGAGGCTTTTGCACCATGGAAAGCACTGAGGGGGTCACACTGCAACAGAGACAGCTCCCTCCCATTAAAAGGGAGACAGAGCTTTCTACCCTGGGGGTCAAGGAGGGTTTGTTTCTTCTAGCAGGGCAGAGGGAAAAGAGGAACAGAACGGAGTGGAAGAAGATTACCAAAATTATTAGACCTTCTTGGGGTCCCCTCACAGTCAACCTGCTTAGTGAATGTGTAAAATGGGGCACAGCTCTTGAGAGGAGCCCTTGTTCTCCTCAGCAGCCCAAACCTCTCCACTTCCCATGTGACAGAGGCCACCTTAGCACCGAGACCTGGCCACCAAACAGCTGTCCAAGAGTTACAGCCACATCTCTGCTCGAGGGAGAGGTGGGACCCATTCAGAGGGGCTGGGCAGAAGGGATGGCATCTGCTGGGGTTGCCATCTGCTGATCCTTACTGCTCTCACAGTGGGGTCCTTCCCAGCCGTGGCACTCGCACCAGTAGCTCCCAGGCGCGAGGATGCACACACCCTGGTTCATGCAGGGGTTGGGTTTGCACAGGTTCACCGGGCTTTTTGCTTCTGCAACAAACACAAACAGAACAGAAGGCTCAGGCTCAAGGACAGAGTATGAATAGCCACGTCCACCAGGAATGCTGCAAAAATAACAGCAACTACATATCCCAGATATCAGAAAATGTCATCTCAGGCTAATGGGATGGAAAAACATCTTAACATGGCAGAGGGTGCAAACCCACAACCCTGTCTTGACAAACTCCTCTGTGTTTAACCTGGACGAGCAGAAGAATGGCTTTGCTAGATGTTCTGATCTGGAGGCAGTTATTCCTAAAAAAAGCTTAAAAGAGTGAATCACGTTAGGCTGAATGTCAAAGAAAAGCAAGATGGAGCATCCTTAGAGCTGTGCACTGAACGCACAAGCATCTTTAACCCCCCAGATCCAGACACTGCCAATGCAGAGCAATACTCATGCCCTGCTCCAAACCCCCTCTTTGCCCTGGAGAAGACACAAGTTTCCACCAGAGAGGAGCAGGTGCAAGAAGCCGGCTGGGAACCAGGGATGGCACGAATGGAAAACAACACAGGAAAAATTTCTGGGCTTCTTTTCTAAGAGGTTTGAGAGGAAAGCCTGGAAGCGCAGCCCAAGTTCTTATTAGCCCTGTTCTTGTGAAGTATGTGACAGCTTTCCCAACCCTCCTCACACTGCAGAGCCCAGCTGTCAGCGGGGCTGGCAGAGCTTCCTGCTGCAAATGCATTAGGTTAAGGAGCAGCATCCCAGAGGGATTTGCTTCCAGTCTGCTGGCAACTCCACCGCGGCGCTGGCAGGGGTGTGAAATTCTTCTGCTGAACAACTGCGTGGTGGAGACTCTGGACCTGCTGGCCTTGCCTCTTGCTCCGCAGAAGAAAAGGCACACAGATGGAGTCAGAAATGGGGGAGAAGGAAAGAATATAAATTCTATCACTATCCACCAGGATGGTTCCTGCAGCTTACTGCACGCTGTACTCCTTCTCACACCAACTCCCAAACTACACCTAAGATAGGCAAAGTTATCTTTCAAGTTCACCTTTTTGACAGTCAAATTCTAGGGGACATCTCAATCTTTAGTTCCTGTTGATTTTATATGAACCCAAGTTGGGTTCAGGAACGTTTCTGTTGTCATGAGAGATCCCTGATGGGGTCCTGCCTGACTGTATCCCCAGGAACGGGTGCTTTTGCTTTCATGATAGGAGCTGCTGGCAGTGAAAGCTGGAGGGATCACTTGGGCCACTACTCATCCACCAGGTGTTCTCTGCTCCCCAGAGAGCTCTGCTCCACATGCCATGAATCCACCTCCACAGCTGCCCCACAGCATAACCCTGTAGTCCCTGTTTGGGGGAATCATGCTATTCTGTCCAGACAGCATTTCTGTGAACTCAAGCCTACTGTTAACACAGTAACACCTTAAGTAAGGTTCTTGCACTTCAGGAATTATACCCTTTGATGATCCCAAGAGTCTGTATTTCCATTAATCATATTCACATATATTTAATGCTTGGGATCTTTTCTGCAGAGCAATACTCATGCCCTGCTCCAAACCCCCTCTTTGCCCTGGAGAAGACACAAGTTTCCACCAGAGAGGAGCAGGTGCAAGAAGCCGGCTGGGAACCAGGGATGGCACGAATGGAAAACAACACAGGAAAAATTTCTGGGCTTCTTTTCTAAGAGGTTTGAGAGGAAAGCCTGGAAGCGCAGCCCAAGTTCTTATTAGCCCTGTTCTTGTGAAGTATGTGACAGCTTTCCCAACCCTCCTCACACTGCAGAGCCCAGCTGTCAGCGGGGCTGGCAGAGCTTCCTGCTGCAAATGCATTAGGTTAAGGAGCAGCATCCCAGAGGGATTTGCTTCCAGTCTGCTGGCAACTCCACCGCGGCGCTGGCAGGGGTGTGAAATTCTTCTGCTGAACAACTGCGTGGTGGAGACTCTGGACCTGCTGGCCTTGCCTCTTGCTCCGCAGAAGAAAAGGCACACAGATGGAGTCAGAAATGGGGGAGAAGGAAAGAATATAAATTCTATCACTATCCACCAGGATGGTTCCTGCAGCTTACTGCACGCTGTACTCCTTCTCACACCAACTCCCAAACTACACCTAAGATAGGCAAAGTTATCTTTCAAGTTCACCTTTTTGACAGTCAAATTCTAGGGGACATCTCAATCTTTAGTTCCTGTTGATTTTATATGAACCCAAGTTGGGTTCAGGAACGTTTCTGTTGTCATGAGAGATCCCTGATGGGGTCCTGCCTGACTGTATCCCCAGGAACGGGTGCTTTTGCTTTCATGATAGGAGCTGCTGGCAGTGAAAGCTGGAGGGATCACTTGGGCCACTACTCATCCACCAGGTGTTCTCTGCTCCCCAGAGAGCTCTGCTCCACATGCCATGAATCCACCTCCACAGCTGCCCCACAGCATAACCCTGTAGTCCCTGTTTGGGGGAATCATGCTATTCTGTCCAGACAGCATTTCTGTGAACTCAAGCCTACTGTTAACACAGTAACACCTTAAGTAAGGTTCTTGCACTTCAGGAATTATACCCTTTGATGATCCCAAGAGTCTGTATTTCCATTAATCATATTCACATATATTTAATGCTTGGGATCTTTTCTCCTAGAGCCTGGAATGTTTTTTTTTTTTTTCTGGTCTCTTTTCAGCTGAGTCTTGGAATAAATACGATATTTCAGGTGTCCAGAGGCAGGGTGTTTTTCACATACTTTTATCATGAGTCATATTTTTTTTTAAGTCCTTTCTTTCACAGACAATGATTCTGTTATTGAGTCTTGGACTTGGAGTAGATGACTGAAGGAAGGGCTTATCTTTACATCGCCCTTGGTCCCAGCCTATCTAGTACAAACAGCCATTACCTGCACATGAAATGAAAGCAGCAATTCAGTCTCAGGAAATGATATATTATTACCCTGACTCATTGAACCTTGCGGTCTCTTCCCCTTCATCCATGGCCTTGCAGTTAATTTCATGGTACAGTAGATTGTTTTTACAATAACACAGCAGAAAATACCACTGTAATAGGAGCACATTGAAAAGTTTCAGGTAGAAACCATCTGCAGAGCTGCCAGGAGCTCGGCTCCTCACCCCAAAGAGATGGTGCTGTAGTTTTTTCTAACCCCAAAGGAGCCACAGACACATCAAGAGATGAAAAGGACCTTTGATTGTGCTGAAGCTCAACACGCTTCTTCATTTGATCTTGCAAATGGGTTAAAACATAACAAAAGCAAATAACCAGATGTTAAACTCGGACTATTTTGAATGAGAAACACGGCGTGGCATTTTATCTAGAAGCACTTTTGCCACCACTAATGTCCACAAACCAGGGCTGCTATCTTTTCAGAAAAGCTGATTTCCATCAAACACACACAGGCACTCACACTCAGCATGCAAGTGATTCAAACATGGTATCAGCATCAGTTTTTTCCCAGCTGGGGACTGGCCCTCAGGGCTTGAAGTTTTGAAGAAAGTACACTTCTTTTTTTTTTTTTGGAACAAACATGACCTTTTACATGAATATTTGAAAATTCTTCCCTCCCACTTTGGAGATAAGGATTTGGTCCTGCAAAGAAATTTAATCACAACATTCTGATTTTAAATCCTGTGCAACACAAATAAAATCTTCAGACCCTACATGATAACTTCAGTAGCAGGACACAAAGGAAGAACAGGAGTGATGAGGTTTCAGCCCCACCACTTCGCAAACACCTGGGCACAAACCTGTTGAACAAGACAGCAGAGACCTCACTCAGGGCCCCAACAGAGTTGGCTGCAGAAATGTGTCCCATTAAACCCCCCCCAGCACCACTGCAGGGGGTACAGCAATGCACAGAAAATTCTACAGGTCTAAAGCAACATCGGAAAAAGAGCAAACTTCTTTTTCTTTCAGGGAAGGTAGAACCTAGACCTGGCAGGGCTGGAAAGAGCCAGTAACCTAAGCTCTGTCTCACCCACTGGACTCAATCTTAGGAAGGTTGGTTTCTATTCCTATAGGATTGCTTTGGACAGTCACCAGATCTCTATGCCATAGCTACCCCATCTATAAAATGCAAGAGATAATATCGAGCTTACTCGGTAAAGCATCAGAAAACCTAAGATAACAACATCTGGTGGCATCAGCATAAAGAGCTGGGATGGGACGTTCTCTCACCTTCACAGATTCTTTCGATGATAAGGTCTTGGTAATACTGCAGGTCTTCATAGGAGGAGACGTGGACCAGGTAGTTGGGAGACCCAGCAACCCTCAGCAGCATGTCCCTCTGCGCGTCCCCAATGACAACCACAAACACCAAGATGCCGTTGTCCCTCAGCTGCTGAGCTGGGGCAGCTGCACCCTCCATACCTCTTCCATTTGTGAGCACCACCACCACCTTGTTGACACCAGGTCTCGCTCCTTTCTGCACGGTCATCACATCACCATAAATATGCAGCAAGGCGCTGCCAGCAGAGGCCGAGTCCCCGAGGAAAGGCGCCCGGTCGATGGCCTGGAGGAGAGCTGAACTGCTCGTGTGGGTGTCCAAAGCAAACACGGTGTGAGGTTTGCTGCCGTAGACCACAAGGGCCATTTGGGTGACATCTCGGTTGATGCTGAAGTGCAAACGGCTGCTCCTGACAAAGTCCCTCAGCCGCAGAAAATTCTCCAGGCCGACTCCAGCCGAGGCATCCACTGCAAACGCCAGATCAAGAGACTGTGCCTGGCAGCCTGCATGAAAGAGTGCAAACACGGTCTTTTTCAAAATATATACATACTCCTCTCTGACAAGAAAAAAAAAAAAGCAGGGGGAAAATGGTGGGAAAAATCAATCACTGCTGATCACTTACTGCGAGGGGTGACCTATGACCCTTTAACACCAATGGATAGATATCCATCATCAGAAGCAGTGATGGAAGTTTAGTCCCTGGATCTGTGACTGACACAAATTGAACAAGGACATTCATCCTTCTGTCCTTCCCTCCTCCCCAGGGGAGTTCAGAAGACCTCCTCACGGTTTGACAAACTCATCCCACAGTGCCCGTACCACAGCCTTACCTTCAGGACTGTCCACGCTGCAGATTCTTCTCTGCAGCTCTGGGATCCTGTTGAACAGGTCCTGGGGGTCCGAGTAGACAATTGTCTGCTTTGGATTGCCAGTTACCTCGGCCAGCTCTGCTCTCACAAAGCTGCTGCCTACACCAATCAAGAAGAGATCTCGGTCCCTCGCATACTGAGCAGCTTCTGCCACTGGATCCTGGGACTTGGAGTCAGTGAGCAGGACAACCACGCGTGGGAGATCATCCTGCACATCTGCAAAGACTGGGGTGCTCCTAAAACCGTGCTGTGCAACGTACCGCAGGGCTCTGCCTGTCAGCGTCCCTCCACCACCAAAGTTCAAAGAATCAATGCTCTTCATGAAACTGAATGCATCCTTGTGTTGCCCCACTTCAATAGGTATCCTGACATTGTTATCATACTGGGCCACTCCCACATTCATTGGTGAGTCCCGGCCCATCACTGCTTGAAGGAACCTCTTGAGGAACGCTTTGTAGCGCAGGAACCCTTCCAGCGTGACCCCCGCCGAGCTGTCCATCAGGAAAAGAAGATCCACGCCACACTCAAGACTCAGCTTTGGTGCTGAAAAGGGAGACAATTTGTCACTTGCCAGGCACCTCAGCTGGGGCCTGCTGGAATCCCTTTGGTGTGGAGAACGGACGTAGCGTCCAGTAACCTAAATGGTTTGCCAGACATGTCATGAGTTGGACGACAACTGGGCCAGTAGTGCGCTTTATTTTGGTTGGATGCCACATTAGCCTTTAGAGACAGGAAATATCTGTGGAAGTCTGGGGGCATTCCTGAACTTTGAGATGGAAAACTTCAAATTGGAAATGACAACTCCACTCTCTTACTACTTTGGGGAAAACACTCTGGGTTTCAGTATAATATGGGGAAAGGAGAGAGTCCAAGCACCGGACCCTCATCTGTAACACCCTAAGACACTCTGAAGTGAGAGTCTTGATTCTGAGGGAAGTAAGTACAAAAAGCATTTTCTGAAGATCAGGACCTTCTTGGTCCTTGAACCCCCAAAATCAGGAGTCCCTCCTGGGCTCATGTGTGCAGGGAGAGGACCAACAGACATATCTATGTGTCTCTCCCAGTCTCTCTGCTCTCCAGCTCACATGGCACCTGAATTTAGACACAAGGGCAGCCACAGCAGGGTGAGACTGTCAGTACTGGTGCTATCCATCTCCACGAGGTTTCTGAGCCACGAGACCCTGTCACTGGACCCGACACAGTCATAACCAGCACGAGAGAAAACTCAGCCTGTCTCCTGGAGAAAGGTCCAAAAGCTGCAGGCCAACCCCAGTTGTCCCTGGGCAGGATGCAGGGAGAGGACACAAAGGCAGGACCTAGCTGAGAAGAAAGGAGGGAGAGCACAAGTTCTCACTTACCACAGTTGATGTCTCCTCCATACCCCACCGGGCAGAGGCAGTGGTATTTGTCCAGCCCCTCTGGGACACACGTGCCCCCATTCTGGCATGGTTTGGAGTCACAAGGCTCTGAACAGGACCAGGGATGGGAAAGACACACAGTCAGGAGGGAGCTTGTCCCTTCCCATCCTGTGCCAGTGTGAACACCTACATGACTGGAAAAAAAGGTCAAACCTCTGCCCATCTTGCTGCAGAGTTTGAACTAAACATAGAATCATCTAGGTTTGAAGGGACATTTAAGATCATTGAGTCCAACCATCAACCTAACACTGCCAAAACCACCACTAAACCATGTCCCTAAGCACCACATCTACCTGTCTTTTAAATGTCTGCAGGGATGGTGAATACACCACTTCCCTGGACAGTCTGTTTCCAATGTTTGATGACCCTTTCTGTGAAGAAAATTTTCCTAATATCCATCCTAAACCTCCCCTGGCACAACTTGAGGCCATTTCTTACTGAAATAAATCCCTGAGCATCCAACCTAACTATGAAGCTAGAACTGATTTAAGCTGGAGATGAGAGTCAGTAACTTCCAGAGGACCTTTACAACCTAGTTTTTTCTCTAATTAAAAGTCTCACCTTCCCTATATTTGGTCTTTCTGGCTGCCCAAAGTGCTTGTACAACCATGCAGTGCATCTCACAGGACTGGTACAGCTCTTTTTCTTAAAAGAGGCCACGTGCAACCTCACTCACCTCCATGGCATTTGGGACGGCTCTCCCACAGGGAGTGGTGAAGAGAGCAAACCAGACTGTGACCTCACTTCACTTCCTTTGGAGTAATGCCAGTGAAGTTACGTTTGTGTAAATACAGAATTGCTTAAAGGTCACACAGCCCTTACAGATTTACACCAGCAATTAAGGGATCAGAGTCTGACCCGCTGCTTGGACAATGTTGTGATGGCAAAGAAAAAGCTACTGTCATCTGAAGCAGCAAAAGGATGGGGTTAAAGGCAGAACTCAAGTATCATAGCTATTTCCACAGCTACAAAAACAGTCTGACAACCAGCAAGAGTCAGGTTCCCTGCCAAACTGACGATGTTCATGGTACCAAGTGGAAGCACCTCATTGCTCCTCCCCTAGCTGGAAAGCAGTGAGCCCCTGCAGGCATCAGGAGCAGTGCAAGCCTCTGCCCCAGGAACACGAGCAGAGGAGAATTAACTGGCTTCCCAAATGGAAGGAGAAATGACAGGGAGATATTTTAAACCAAAAGAACCCTGGTCATAGATACCCATGAGACAACAGAAACAGGACATAATATCGACTTCTTTCTAAGGATCACAATCTCTCACTCAGAATAAAATTTTTAGAAGTGAGAGTAAAAACCCATCTTTTTATTCTTTTCTGCGTTGTAAATAAAATTTTTAAAAAGGCCAAGTCCTACCTGGACATACAGTTCGGAAGCATCTGGATGGGTGTTTTATCAAGACTCTCTTCCATCTGAAACAGGAAGAATAAAACCTATCATGAATTTAAAGATTAACAAGGTGTCTTCAAGGTTGACCTTACTGTGTTTTCAATGGAACGAATCTTCCTTTGACAAAGCAATTTTTCAAAACAAGTATTTCAAAAGAAAATGTCCATTCTGAGTGGGGTGGCAAAAGAAAAAACATCATTTCATCAAATATACTCTTTACATTTAAAGATTATGTATGTATTTTTAAGGCTCCAAATGATTGTGGTTTTTTAGTTGCTACTGAAGAGATACTAAACTTTTTGCTCTAAATTGGAATGAAAATAATATTTTACAGCAGTGAGAACTTCTTATTCAATATTAATTCTGCCATTTAAGTTATCCAGCTGTAACCAGTGCACAAGCAAGGTTTAGATTGAGAAGAAATCCTGAGTCCTCAGCTGTGCCTCCGTGTAGGATTTTTGAACTTCCTCCATCATTTCCTTGCCCTAAGGTGACATGAAAAAAACCACCAAACCCTACAGCAGAAGTGTGTATTTGTCACAGGTCAGAAGGGAGGTAACATTGGTACCTGACAGCGTGATTTCTGCTTTTTTTTCATCCCTATTAATGAGGTTTCTGTTTCTCCAACACCTGCAGCTTCACCATGCCACTGATTTCCCAGCGCTCTACATTAGAGGTACTCAAAACTGCAGCAACTGCGGCCAAAACCATCACTTTTGGGATGCTGTAAGCAAACCACGAGCTGCTCTGCTTTCCCACATCGGCTCTGAGGTACAAGTATCTGGAAACGCTCACAGCCATCAGGGTATGTCTGCAACTACCCAATCATCCCCCAGTGTATCTGTGCAGCAGGCTATCAATGCACAGCCCAGATCTGGCCTGATTTTCAAACACCAGTCTGACCTCCTGGTATTAAAACAAACACATGAAGCATCTCTTCAGAGGAAAAACAATTCCCCCTACTGATTTCTGTACAGCACCACTTTCACTCAGCTATTTTTATCATCAGAGCATGAAGCTGCCTTTCCCTTCACAGTTCATTTTTATGGCATTTCTCCCGCTGTACCAACCGCGGTGACAACACTATTTGAAGGACCTGACAAGCTTCAGGGGTTTTCAGCTCCAGCCTCCTGTCCCCAAGCATGAGGACATTTCCCTCATGCAGCTCACTGCCATCGACCTGACAACCCAGCTCTTTGTGTGCACCCCAGTTTTGGCACTGCTGCATGATAACTGGGGGGTATTTTCTGCCAGTGACTGGAGCCTCTCCATAGGACAGATCCTCCCAAACCCCCCAGGGCAGCCAAGCAAAGAAAAAGGAGCTTCTCTGAACAGAAGAAATCCTGTGTGGATGAAAACATGACTAGCACCAACACAGGGAGCCAGATCTAGAAACTCTCTGCAGCACATAGTCGGTACAGAGGGGTAAACTGCAAAGCATCTCCATTCAATAGGTAGGAAACTAATCCCAATTCCATTTATATTTATGGTGCTCTTGGGCTACTCATCTTCAGCTTCTTTGTCTCAGTTCCTCCTCTTACCCTCCGCTTCCCAGACCAGCCAATGGTCAGAGCAGGGAGAGCCTCTTCCTAGGTTTAGAGACCATGTATGCATCACTCTCCTGAGATGCCTTCATCCCAGTAAAGAGGTATGGTCAGATAAAAGCCTTATGACTGTATCTCTCATCTTCTCTCAGCCCCATTCACTTTCAGAGACGCGGGTGTCCAACTCACCTGTAGAAAGGACACAGTGAAGCCCGCACTGCGTTTGGCTGCTGTGAGCCTTTCCAACACACATAGGTCCCAGCCAGCTCTTTCACAGTCTCCAGGGTCCTGCGTTCACAAGGGTGGGATTCAACTTTGCAGCCTGCAGCAAAGAACAAATCCAAACCGGGATCAACTGCCTGACAATACAAAGTCTGTGTGGGAGGGGAGCACCATTCAGAAATGGGTTAGCCTTTCTGATCTACCTGCCAACAGCATCCAAGCAGTGCTTTAAAGAGCCTTCAGGAGACCCCAGGAGAGAAATGTTTTGTCTCCAACCTCACCAGCCTATCCCACTTCCTGAGGTGCTCACTATTCAGCCTCTTTTGCTTTGCTCTTAAACTTGCACTCCTGGGTTCAGGATTCAATGACAACTTTTCAGCCCCCCTAGTGCCTTCATCACTCATGTATTTGATTTTTTTCTGCCTCTGGACCACTTCCTATCTTTTCTACCTCTTTGGAGCTCCTGGTGGCCTCCCCTTAAAACACAGCCAAGTCCATTAGGAGACTTAATGCAAATGTGTTTATCCCTCCATTCCCCACAACAGGAGCAAGGACCAATATTCCCATTTTTAGAGGTGAACCAGGACACAGAAAGATGGAGGAACCTGCAGCTGGCAGGTATTTGGAGAGGCAGTTTGGGCACCAGAAGCAGGTTACCTCAAAGCGCCACATCTGCCAGTTCCCCTGTATGTTTTCTGACACTGCCTCATCTTTCTCCCTCAGTGACATGGTCCAAGCTCAAAGCACGGGGGTGAAGGAGGAGCCAGGACAGGGGTTACCTGGAGCGGTGGCACCGCAGACAGAGCCGGTGAGGGTGCTGTACAGGCCGTTGGCAGCATCGTTGGCATCTCCAGCAAAGAACACGTGCTGGTCGGTGGGCTCACTAGCCAGCACGTGCAGTTCCTCCCACCTGCCGAGCATGGAGAGGTTCAACCATTTGTGTAACAAGACCCTTCGTCATCCCCAAAGAATTCAGTATCAAAACAAGTCCTGTGCAGCAAACATCTGATGCAGAACCACGACACCCTTCAGTTTTCAAGGTCCTGGTGTATTTAGCCTCAGGCAGTAGCGCAGCTCTATGCAATGGAAGAGATTCCTTCACCAACTTTGGTCCTCCTTCTACACCAGCTACCAAATTAGCGTTTCCTCCATGCCCACAAATTCCCCTTTTCTCTTTCCAAAAATCATATCTAGCACAAGACCACCCCTCACACCCTAGGACTTGCCATTTGGCTAGATGGGCCTCCCTTTCCAACTCTGTCGAAAGCTTCCTACCTTGGAAACTTGATTCCCACTGCAAAAACTGTGATGTGCCTCTCCTTCACCTGCATTGCAGGCATTGTGGCGCTGCCCTGGGACTTCCCATCAGAAATGATGATCAGGACTTCAGGGACACTTGAGTTTCTGCCACCAGGGAACCCCTTGCGGAGAATGTACTTCAGAGCCCGACCTGTCTCTGTGCTCCCACCTCTAGGAAGAAGAAAGATAAAATCAGAAAAGCAGAAATCAAAGCTCTTCTGCTAATGAATTTACCATTTGATTTTCAAATTTCACCTTCTGGTAATGGGGAATTTAACATATTTCTAGCTGTTGACATAGATGTCATTCTTGTCGTCTTTCTATCCACAGGTCCCATCTACTCACCCCTTACCTCCTTCCTCTCCAACCCAGGGTGGTCTCCAGAAGACTTTTAACACACAGCAGAGTGTCTCTGCAATTGGAGCAGGAACCAGAGCTCTCAGATGTTTGAGTTTTATTTCCAGCTTCAACAAATGTCTCAACTGCTTCTGTTATTCCATCTGAAAATCGCAGTCAGTTCTTTAAGAGTTGTGTGGAAAAGCTGTTTTACAACAACCTCATGTATTCCAGTCAGAAACACAAAATAAACGGAGACCAGCATCTCAAAGTGGTTTCCTTTCTCTTGATACATAAATGTGCTATAAATTCTTGTCACGCATCACCCCTTTCCCTCTATGGGACCTTCTGCTGTTCTTAGACCAAGACCTAAGGCAGGGAGCTACACGTCCCAGCTTGTAGCCGAGAGTCTGCAGTCCAGCAGTGCCCAGAGAGTCCTTGCCTTTGCACTCCACCATTTCAAAGCATCCCCAATGACCATGTTCTCATAGCATGTCCAAATCTGCCTTTTCCTGACCAGATGTCAGTAGCTGTCAGACACTTCAGCAAAAAGTGCTGTGCATGAGGGAAAATATATCGTGCACAGTCAGGTTGATGATTAAATCTTGATGAACTCAGTAAGACGTGTCCATTTGAGCCCTGAGGATTAGAAAAAGTTAATAATAGAAGTTTCTGCACCAAAGCTCATTAAGTTTCTGATTGATTTGCCATTGGAGGTTCACGGTTTTTTGACACAGCGGATGTGTGTTTAAGGCATTACTCCAACAAGGATTTTCTGAAGCCCAAGGAGATGTGGACTTTACTTGCTGCCTCTCCTCAGGAACAGCACCAAGAAGGTTTCTCTCCTGTAACCAGCCATTGACTTGTATGAAAGAAACCGGTCATAAATTTAGTTCTGGAGATCACCACCAAATTTGGTTGAAATGAGCCAATGAACTCACAAGCTATTTGAATGAGATTCACAGAGACCAGCAGTTTCCAACTAAATCACAAAAGCTTTACTTTGGTCTGGTGCTGCCTCCTTTTCACTGCCTCCGCACCCGCAGCGTAGGGCTGAAGTCAGGAGACGCCTCGCTGGCCAAAGGCTCATCAAAAGCACATCAAGGAGCCTCTCAACCGAGACGTCAAACACCCTGTTTTCCCGGAAGCCAACTGGAATCCATCCATAACTATTTTATCTACTTTGAAATGTCAGCTTTTCATTTAAACTAGATGAAACGGCCGAGCACAAGGTCATTATTTCTGTTTGATCTGTCAGCGTCCCTGTGTTGTCATCAAGGAATTTCAGTGCCAGACACCAAACACTGCTTTGCTTTCTCTGCTCTCACAGACTTTCAAGCAACAGCCAAAGAGGAGGAGTGCATCTTGTTTTCTGGTAAGTTTTTCCTGTAACATTACACAAGAAGTTTTCTTGTTGTATTGCTATGATAAGTTTATTAAATCAAATACCCAGCCAACTGTTCCTGCTTGAAAAAGTCAAATGTGATCACATTTGCTTGCAATATGTGCATCGTGCTGAGAGCAGCAGACATCCACGAGAAATGTTGAGCTAACCTTTAGCCCTAATGCAGATCAGCTAAAGAAAGAGTAGACACTTGCAGGCCACACCAGTATCTCATCTATCATCAAACCAAGTGTTATTCTGGGGTGGCTGTTAGAGTCTCTGTAGATCCAAATGCATTTCTCAGAGATGAAAAATTTGGATTTTGAGAGGCTCTAAGGACAGGGCTTCTTCGGGCTTCTGGCTTCATTTCCTGAGGTCATGGGAAGACATCCAAGTCTTAAGATTCAGGAAGAAAAAAGATTTCCATCTGAAAACTCGATCCTCTTGAATTCAGCAGACACACATGTACAGATATCTAGAGACCAGCAATTCATTACTACCTCATAGGACAAAGCTGTAACCACCAAAAATGAAGATGCGTGGTCTCCTGCCTTGGCTCAGCCACACGGGAATGCCACACTTGCTCTTTCCTGGCACGACCTGGCACAAACAGCCAGAAAAGCCTGCCAGGAGGGTCATGGAAAACTCTCCCCTATTTACTGCATTATAGTGGGACACTGAGAACCTTCTCCCCTATCAGCTTTCACTGACAAAGAGAGACCAGGTTGCACATTTCTAGTGGACTGTGGATTATGGACCACAGACAGTGTTCATCCACCTCCCTCCCTGGGGGCATCATGATGGTGTATGCACAGCAGAGGCAGAGGTGTCCGGACCTCAAAAAACCTTCAGTCCAGAGATCATTCATAGCCCAGAAAAAGAGAAGAGCTGCAAGATAAGCTGACCTGAACGCAATCCTCTTGATTCTCTCTTTCACCTCCTGTTTGGTTAAATATGAATCCAGTGGGAATTCAAGGTGGGGAGTGGAGCTAAACTGCATCATTCCCACACGGACCTAAAAGAAAAGGTTAAGCATTACAGAAGATGCTTGTGAGAGTTTTACTCTTTTGATCAGTTTACAGGTTTGGGAGCAATATACTGTATCCAGACAAATGCTGTTTTGCATGTTGAGCCACTGGCAACCTAAATGAACTTCAAAAAAGAGAAAAAGAGCATAAATCACAGCATTATCTATACAGACTATAAACAAAGCAAAAAAGTTCATCTGCAAACAACGCAAGCCTCTGCTGCAGCTACAGGCAGCTCCAGATCTGTATTTATCCATTCAGAGCAGCTAGTAGCCTCAAGGATGGTAAGTTTATAAATAACACCTTTTATACCGAGCCATTTATACACCATGCAAGCAATCTTTCCATTACTAAAAGCAGCTCCCTCTGGTATTGGGCACAGTAGGCAACACAAACCAATTATTTTTCTCACTACCTCCTCTAAAACCATTCTTTATAGTTGAAAATGCAAACAGATTAAATGGTCTGTATTGGCTAATACATCCAGAATATTTCACTGAAGCCTTACAAGAAGTTTTATGGAATGTGACAACTTCAAAGGTGAAAAGACTACTGATTTTCAGTCCAGTCTATGCCAGAATTAAGAGAAAGACCAGGGGAACAGCAGTATTTAAAAAAAAAAACAACCCACCAAATTTGCCTCAAAGACAATTCCAGGAAGCAGGTAAGACCTGAGGGAGCCTGGACTGTGGTTATAGCAGCACAGCTCCTACCACTCCTTCAAGACACATAGCACCCAAAATTAGCCTTTGATTTGAGCCAAGGTCTGTAATTGGAGTGGACAAGAGAGAACCTGGCACAGATACACATGTCCATTTATCTTAGTGTGTTTCATACTGGGTATCTGTAAACACCAGCTGCTTGGACTCCAGCTGGCAAGCCCCAGCAGGCCAGTTCTGTGCTCTTCTCTCTGGTGGGCACCATCCACCACTAGCAGGCAGGGAGTGCAGTGATATCTTGGAGACCTATGGCAGCATGCAGGTCCCCAAATGTCTCAGTATACAGCCAGTGCCTTGCAATGAACTCCTTCCCTTCTGCCCTTTCGGCTTATTTTGGAATAGAGACCACCTAGAAGAAGCTCAGCAAGCAGAATGTATCATTTACCTCTGTACAGAAAGGTGATTAACTTCCCAGAGACTAATTCTGCAACTTTCCAGGGACAAAGAACAAAAAGATCCAACCATTTCAATCTATGAGCATCCAAACCAAAATAAAAATCAGTAAAAAAACCAACCCCAAATCTTAACCTTATCCTGAAAAATTACTTTTCTCAAGACCAGATGGAACTGCTTAAAATCTGTGAAGAATCAAGAAGTTTCCTCCAACTCCACTGCCTCACAAGGAAATTTTCACTGCACCTTTCTGAATCAATACTCTGTCCCCATGGTAGCTGCTAGGTTGAATTTTGTAATTTCACTCAGCACGTTATCACTGGCCTTTCCACGCATTGCCAAGCTGCTTGAAACTAAAATGAGACATTCCTGAGACTCACCCTGTCTGGACGGATGTCCAAGGCATCACAGAGCTTGCCTGCAAAGCGCTTAGAGCTCTCAAAGCTTCCTTTGCCAATGCTGTAGGAGCCATCCAAGAGGAAAAGGACATCTAAGGAAGCAGAGCACTGCATCACTAGGAGAAAAAGATAGACACTGTGAAAATGCACTTCATTAGTCTCTCTCTCTGGAAGCAGACAGCCAAGAGCAGAAAAATCCGGACAAACGGAGTTGCAGAGGACGGAATGGGGGAGCCCAGCGTTGACAACCCAAAGCCCACGTGCACTCCTGCTCTGGCCTGCAGCAGCGCCAGTTCAGCCCTCACAAGGGGTTGAAGCCCTGCAAGACCTTCACCTGAGGTCTCAGGTCCCCAGCCTGGCTTCAGCAGCTCAGTGAGAGCACGGGAGCAGCCACTCTGATGAGGTGACGCCGTGCAGTATCATTAGCCACAGGGAGAGGACAGAGAGGTGAGGAGTGGGGAGAGGTGGCCGTGCCCAGCAGGACCCGCAGGCTCTCCCAGCCCAAGGCATGGTCAAGAATCCAGAAGGCATTTGCAAAGCTTGCAGAGTCCCACGGAGCCAGATGTGTTTCATCTGCGGCACATTTTTCAAAACACGCTCTTATTTTTCTAAACACAAACTCTCTGAACAGCTCCAAGGCACTGACAGGAACACTTTGCACAAAAATCTGCCTTTTATCCCGTCTTCAGAGAGGTGTCCTTGTGTCACCCCTGCCTGCATGAGCATGACCGCTCCCAAGTACAAGTTCTTGAGGTGCTTATGCTGCAGTGAAAGCCCCAGATTTCACTGCCACAAAGTAAAAAAAATAAATAGGCAGCCTGCAGACTCCAAAGAGACATTTTCAAAGCATTTACACAGAAATTTTAAAGCAGCATTTACCAGAAACAACTTAAGGGAAACTGACTCCAGAACCTCAATACAGGGAGCAAGCAGACCAACCTTCTAAGAGCCCTTTTGGCCCATGCCCTTTCTCTATCCCCATTATTATCGTCCTCTGTTTTATTATCGCTACTTTTTTCCAAATCATTCCTACTAGCAAAAACCTCAATTTATAATTAGGGTTTTCTAACACCAATTATGAGGGACTGAAAGTTGTCGAGCATTCCCTTCTGGGTCACTGGTTCTCCTAACACAGCAGCCAGCCCTGCCCTGGAGCACCACACCGGGGATGAGATGGAGCACGGTCTCCTTGCCCGCGCCGTCCCGGCTTGTCCACCCTGCCCTCACAGCCGACCTGAACGTGGAGATGCAACAACCCTGGTGCTCTCCCACAGCCACTGACCCCGGCTGCCTGCCCCTGCATGCACAGAAAAATCCCCTGTGCCCCCATCCCAGTTTGGGCTCCATGGGGAGAAATGGTCTGCAGGTTGCTCTGGTTCGAGGAGAAGGGACCTTGTATCGCAGCTGCAGCGATGCAGTTCTCTGACAGAGACCTGTAGGCAGGATGTCTGCAGCCCACCCAAGGGCTCCTGGGGATGTGCCTCAGTGAGAAACACCAGAATCCAGCACATCAGGATGGAAAGTCTGAGCTGAACACATGGTGCTGTGGGATGGGGCTGGAGGGAGTGCCTGGCACAGGAAAAATTTTAATTTATCACTTGACAGAGCAACAATAGAAAATAAAAACTAGTGGGAGAATGCAGGATAGAGTTTATAACTAACCAACAGCACGTACAGCAGGGGAGCTGTGGGTGAACATGGTCTGCTGGCCAGCCAGAGCCCAGTGTCCCTGCTCACAGCACCGTGGCTTTACAGCCCAAACACATCAGCCGCATGAGAGGTCGGATCACAAGTCAGGTCTGCAATTAAACACAGCTCCTTAAATCAGGATTGCTACAAACAGGCTCTGAAAGGGCCGACAGAAACACCAGCCAGCTGGGAAACAGCCAATTTGGGCAAAAGAGAGTAGCCTGGCATCCCGGGAGAGCTGGTACCAACGAGGGGAGAAGCCAGCCTGGGGCAGAAGCAGGCACAACACTGTGCTTGCCACAGCATTGCTGGGGACTTCACGGACTGAATGGCATCCAATAAACAAAAATAGTAAAAATAAAAATAAAAAACCTAACCTGAGAGAAACAAAGAAAGAAGGAATTCAGAAAGTAGATGACTTGCTTCAAAAAATTATACTTACGCTGGCCAGCAGCTGAGATCTTGCCAATCATCTCCTGGTCAGCATGAATTTCTTGCATACCCAGCACCAGCAAAACTGTGGGATCAAACAGATAATCATTCATCAACACTAGAAACTGCCTTAAAAAAAAAAAAAAAAAAAAAAAAAAAGAAAGACATGCAGTCTTTAATCTATAGCAGCAAAAACACTGTTTTGCTGTATAGATTTCACACTTGCAAAAAATAATTTGGTGACACAGCACAGCAGTGTATCTATGGAAGGAAATTCCTTCCAGCCAGGACACAGAGAGCATGAAAAGTGCCAAGGACCTGACTCCAGACCTGGGAGGACAGTCCCTCTGCTCACCGCATGCCGGGAGGCAGCAGGAGAACAAGAGCTAGGCTGGGCTCAGGCTCCAAACATCACTGTCATAAGCACTGGAGACACCAAATATTTGCACTGGAGAAGTCTATGAACTTCTAATACCATAATAGTAACATCAGCTTTTCCTGTATCAAAGAGACTTCGCATACAGATCAGTCTCCAGGTATTATTTTCTCCCCTTCTGTGTGAAATTATTTTTCAGAGGTTTATCCGTAAAGCTCCTGCAGAGGCACCCATCTGGCTCTTGTTCCAACTGGAGACGTGGAAGCATCTGAGGCAGAAACCACTGATGGAAAACAATGACTTTAAACGTACCTTGGGGAAGCAGGAAAACGCAGATGGACTCAAAGGACAGGAGGCCCATGGTGACAAATCTGAAAGGAAAAAAAAAAAGGAGAGAAATATTAATTCAATTCCTAAAGCCTGTTTCTTTACCTGCAGCTGCCTAAAAAAAAAAAAAAAAAGAAAAAAAAAGAAAGACATGCAGTCTTTAATCTATAGCAGCAAAAACACTGTTTTGCTGTATAGATTTCACACTTGCAAAAAATAATTTGGTGACACAGCACAGCAGTGTATCTATGGAAGGAAATTCCTTCCAGCCAGGACACAGAGAGCATGAAAAGTGCCAAGGACCTGACTCCAGACCTGGGAGGACAGTCCCTCTGCTCACCGCATGCCGGGAGGCAGCAGGAGAACAAGAGCTAGGCTGGGCTCAGGCTCCAAACATCACTGTCATAAGCACTGGAGACACCAAATATTTGCACTGGAGAAGTCTATGAACTTCTAATACCATAATAGTAACATCAGCTTTTCCTGTATCAAAGAGACTTCGCATACAGATCAGTCTCCAGGTATTATTTTCTCCCCTTCTGTGTGAAATTATTTTTCAGAGGTTTATCCGTAAAGCTCCTGCAGAGGCACCCATCTGGCTCTTGTTCCAACTGGAGACGTGGAAGCATCTGAGGCAGAAACCACTGATGGAAAACAATGACTTTAAACGTACCTTGGGGAAGCAGGAAAACGCAGATGGACTCAAAGGACAGGAGGCCCATGGTGACAAATCTGAAAGGAAAAAAAAAAAGGAGAGAAATATTAATTCAATTCCTAAAGCCTGTTTCTTTACCTGCAGCTGATCATCTCCTTGCTGGTTGTCTCATGTGATGAGTTCAGAAACATTTGGTCTGAGGGGCAAAAGCAACTCCTACCCTGGGGAGAAGGCTGGGAAACAGAAGGAAAAAAACCATGAAAACAAAGGAACGATAGAAGAAGTCTCCCTACTTACTCATCTCCTTTCCTATCAAAGCTGGAGAAAGCAGGGGAGGGAGGGACTGCCCAGGCTGCCCTCCTCTCCTCTCCATGGCCACCCAGACAGCTACCCTCCTCCTTCCTTCCCTCCCTCCACCTCCTCCTTCTTCACTGCACCTCCTTCCCAAAGCCCAGTCCCACCAGAGCCCCCACTGCCCTTGGGGACCAGGTGGAAAGGCAAACACAGCTCCTCTGGGGGTTCACCAGGCAGAGCCACGTCCCCCCCAACCCCACCATCGCTTGGGGCTCTGGCTGAGACATCCCTGCTGTGGAGCACAGCAGAAGGGGACACGTCCCATGGGACATCCCATGGCCACCGCTGCTGTCCGTCCTCATCACGGGTCTTCAACAACACTCAGCCACAGGCTCTTTCAAGCCTTGCATTTTGAGGACTGGCTTTCTGAGGAGATGTTTTTATGTACGTGTCCAGCAAAGTCAATTTTCTGCTCATTTTTCCTTTGAAATCGGCAAGGCTGCCATCACGTCGTAGGTGGACTTCAGTGACACTTTCAAGCATGCCCAGATTTAGACCAAGCATGTCTGGCAGAGGCCTTGGCTTTCTATTTAAAACATGTCTATTTATTTTTTCTCCAGATTAAAAGCACTGGGTGCCCTCACTAGAGCAAATCTGACCAGATTCACACTGCGTCTCCGCCTCTCCCATTGCAAAAGCAGATTTTCTTCATGTAAAGACAAATAAATGCATTTCTTGATAACCAGCTCTATTAACCGACTGTTTTTCCAAGAAAACAGAGAGGCCTTTTTCTCAGGAAAGACTTGTCTCTGCAGCAAATGGTATCTTTAAAAAGCAGCTGGGAAGAACTGATGCTTGATAGTGAAATTGCCAAAACAGGCCCATTCCCATCACTCCAGGTGCCAATTCTTTGAAAGCATAACCCAGCAAATCTCGTGTGTCGGGGGTCAGGAAACATCTTCCTGGGATGTCCCATGGGGCCCCCAACCTGCCTGTCCCAGTCCAGCCCCCCACTGCCCCCGGACACATCTCCGTGCATCGGCTGCTGCAGAAGGAGCACCCTGAGTCAGAGGAAGGAGCTGAGCTGTGGTTCCTCTCTCTGTCGTGTTGTCTGGCCCTGCAGTCCATGTTCAGTGCTGGTGCCTCGCGTCCTCAGTTTCCCCGGTTTTTGAAATCATGTGTCAGCTCCCCAGAGGTGGGAAGACTATGGCTACTCTCTGGAGCCCAGGGGCATGTAACACTTCAAACCCCAGGACACAAGCCAAGCTCTAAGCAACAGAAACTTCTCCCCTGGGCAGGCTTTTCTCTTCAGAAGAGCAGGCGAGACACCTGAAGCTATGGGCATCCATCTGTCTTGTAAGAGATCATCCGTCCCTGACCCTTCCCTCTGCCAGGGGAACCCCTAGCACCCATCCTGGTCAGACCAAGGATCCCATGCAGCTGCCTGCACCTCACACCCCCCAAATCAGACAAAGCAAGGTATCTGCACCAGGCCATGACCAGTTACCTGCACGGGTCCAGCATGAAGAAGAGATCAAAGAGGTGTCATCAGGGATCACAGACACAGTAACACTCTGTCTTGCAGTTCTTTACCCAGTTCCAGGTGCTTTGCAAGCATCACGCTTCACCCCATCCTCCCAACACCCCTCCAAGACTGCTGCTGCCAAATTGATAGATCCCAAGCTGGCTTTAGTAAAGGGAGGTAAACATAAAACATGACATCATCCAGGAAGCCCTTGTGTCCCTCAGTACCTTCAACCCCTGGCACATGCCATCGAGGTAAGGCCATCCTTTTGCCATGCCCCAAGGACATTATTTCTAGGAGCTAATTCTAGAGCACACAACACCCAAAGGAGGACAAGCTTCTGCTTGTAACCAGATGTGACAGGTTGGGGGGGATTTCAGGATGTTTTCATATAAAACATTGACAGGTTGAGATGTTTCTACAACTTGGTCTTATCTTGGGCTCAAATCAACTCATTTGCAGGATGAATTCTTTGTCTTTCAGCCCAGCAAGAGGAACTGAAAGAAAGCTTCATCATCACCTGCTACTCATCAGCATTCGCCCAGGAATGGCAGCAGCTGAGCAGCATTAGACAGCAGCTTTGCTGGGGGATGGTGTGGTGAGTGAAGGACCTTTTCATTTTATCTTCTTGGCCATTAAGAAAGGGAATTTCAAAAATGTCTACATTAGTACTGGGTCAAAAAGAATTATTTTATATATTTTTTTAGTTACACCCAGTCAAAACTCCTGTTCTTTGTACCCAGATTGTTACTTGGCCACGTAAATACAATGATAACTTAAGAAAAGCTAAAGTAAGAGTGTAAGCATGTGTGCCTTGTTTGGAGGAGTGAAACAGGAAAGGGGAGAGGTAGAGAGGGGAAAAGCTCTTCTTGACAAGCACCTTTCCAATGTGTCTTTCACCATCTGCAAAATATCTGAGCTTGCTTACTCTCCCTATGAGATAGAACCAAACTGTGAACAGAAAGCACAGTGAACCCTACACCCCCAGCCACCATGGCCACCTGGATGTGGAACAGACAGCTGTATCACCAAGAGCCTGGCTGGGAGGGGATCCAAAAACTACCACGGGCTGGTGTCACTGTGAGAAAAGGAAAACGGGCTTCCAGGTGATGATACGTACCTTGCTACACTTGCCTGGCACAAAACACCACCACGAGATGCTGTCCTGTGTATATCCAGAGGAACACACCCCATTTCTACAGACTGTGACCAGAACAGTGGGTATCATGGGGGCAAATGCCACGCTTGTACTGCGACAAGAAGAAGAGACTCAAAAGCACCAGTCAGCTGCTTTAATTAATAACCACCACTTCTCACCTCAGAGACCTGGCCTGCAACAAAAGGCATCTCCAGCCCATTTATCAAACTATCCCCCTTTAACTTAGCAGCAGGGGAGAAGGCAGAAATAATAATACTGCATATTCATTAAAGCATGTTCTTAACGAGCCAAGCAACCCCCTGTCACTGCAGCTGTAAATCCATGGGCAGGATGTGGCACCAGCTGGCTGGGGGGAGCCCACTGCTCAGGGCTTGACTGACCTTTAGGTGTAGGGAGGGAAGAGAGGAGGGTAATTTTGCCATCCCCCTTTTTCAGGCTTCCTCAGCCCATTTTCTCTAAGTAAATTTTACTTTTGTCCTTCTTGCCCAGGTTTGGAGGCAGTGGGCCACCTCTGCTGGGAGCTCCAGACATCCCCTCTGCCCTGCCACGGGCACTGCCTGGGGCTGGGGACCGCCAGAACTGAAGGGGGGAGGGAAGAAGATGACAGGGAAATGTTTAAGTTCTTCTTAAAACAAACATCACAAATTTCAGTCTAAAACTTTTGACAGCTTTTTTTTTCCACCAAGAGATAAACAAGATTAAATTTCCATAAGATGTTCTGCAAAACCAGCTTGTTTATTCAACCCCCCCGGTTCTGCGGCGAGGAAGAGCTTTGACAGGCTCTTTTCCCCCGTGCAATAAGGGCTCCTGTACACAAAGAGACCTTGATCTTGCACCTCACACGGGGTAGTGTCAAAATCAACACATCGCAGATCAGGTCCTGCACGACCCACGAGTTACGGAATAAAAGACACTTTTGTGACCCAAGAGCTTGTGCTAAACTTACTGCGTAGTTTGCTCTGACAGAAGTGCTCCTGCTGCTGACTTTGCCCGTGGCGAGAACAGCGGGAGCGTCTCCATGAATGTCTCATCTTTTTTATCCTTTGCCACGTGCCAGACCACCCAAGGGAGCCGGAGCCTGTCTCAGCACGGCAGGCACTTGGGCTCGCTTGCAGCAGCCGGTGTGGACACCGGGGAGCGGCTGAGAAACGGGGTACAGGGACCTGCAGGAGCCACCACCAGCATCAGCAAATAAATACACCAACTTCATATTGAGGTTATCAAAGAACGCAGGTAACTTGGTCACATTCCTTGCTGGGAACTAAGTCAAGGCTATGGGATCCAGTGCAATTATTGTCATTGTCACCCCTTGCCTCGAGCTGTGCAAATCTGGAAAGGTCACAGCTGGGTAACCAGCTATACAGCTGGGTGCTTGGCTCGGGGCACCACCAGCATTGCCTTGCATCAGCCAGAAACAGCCACACCTGAGGCAGATCAACTACTAATCTACCCACACCGTGAGCAGGTGTGAGTGGGTTCCAAAGAATGAGGTGGGAGAGGATCAGGCTCCCTGCAGCAGGCAGCTTTCTTGTAAACAAGCATCACCGAATGGTTAGATTTGGAAGGGACCTTAAAAATCACCCAGTTCCAACCCCCCCAGTTACAATACCTCCCACCAGCCCAGGTTGCTCCAAGCCCCATCCAGCCTGGCCTTGAACCCCTCCAGGGATGGGGCATCCACAGCTTTTCTGGGCAACCTGTTCCAGTGTCTTACCACCCTCAGAGTGAAAAATTTCTTCCTAATACCTAATCTAAGTCTACCCTCTTCCAGTTTAAAGCCATTACCCCTTGTTCTATCGCTAAATGCCCTCGTAAACAGTCATCTCTCTGCTTTACTCCTTTGAAGTACCACCACGCCACACAGATGCCTTTGTCCAAAAGCTTCCCAGAGGGAAACTTATCACCTTGTCTCACAAGACAAAAAGCCTCCGTTATTTCACTTGTCAGCATCACTGTCCCCCAGCCTCCCCCACAGGCAGAACACGGAGGTGATGTGTTCCTGGCAGCTCCCTGCCCGTGGCAGGAGCAAACTGTTGGCCAAAGAGCATCACGCTGGTTGCTAACGAAGCCAGGCCTGCTGGTTGGCTGAGAAGGACACATCTCGCAGGACCACAAGCAGGAACAAGGACTTAAAGACTGCTAGGACAAGTCTCCTTCTGGAGAAAACAAAATTCTGGTCTGTCCTTCCTGCAGAAGAGGAGGAACCCTACCTCTCCCAGCCAGTCAGTTGCTGAGATTACCTACAGCAGAGGCTGGAGGGAGGAAAAAATCCTTTTTTGACATCTTTAGTATTCCATTTAGTTCTCAGAATGTGAGACAGTCTGTCCTCACCTCAGCATGCGTGATGCCAAGATCATCGCGTACCCAGCCCTTTTTTACAAAACTAACCCCAATTCACACCTTATCCTCCTGCTGCATCTCTGGGAGCCCCAGGGACAAGCCACAGCCTGGCAATTTTCTCCACAGCACCACTCCTGCAAACACGTACAAGCTGTGACCTGCCTGCGTGTTCAGGACAGAGGTCTGTGGGCCCTTCCTAAAGGAGCTTTAGAAAGTAGGAATCTTCCATAGTTTTTCTTCTGCAGAACTGGGGTAAGGTCAAAAAAGTTGGTTTTTTTTTTAAGTCATTCTGTCTACTTATTCCTCTTAGAGTCCTCCTAGACATCTTCAGGAGCAAGCATTGAAGATGATGGAGTCAACCACCCCAGCACACCGTACGTGAGGAGAGGGTCAGCACACACACAGCCCTGGAGGGGGCTTCCTCCACGCAGCCCTCTCTGAAAAAAGTGGGAAAATGCAGTTTTATGTGGGACCTGTCTCCCAGTCCTCATCCTCATCATGCAAATCGACAAACAAAATGGAAGTCAACTTAGCAGAAGCCCCTGTAAAATCATTTTCACAATTTCCAGGTCACATTTTAATGTCTGTTCACATTTTCCCAGGTAACTTGGAAGTTCCCCATTTCCCTTCCATGCCAGGCCACTGGGAAAAATATCTCCATCCCTCTTTGATGTACACAGAAACCAAAATACCGAGAGACGAAGTGACTTGCTGACAGGTGCCTGAATCTGTAGCAAAACCAGGAACCAGCCAGAAAGTCCTCCTCAGGCCATGACCTCACATCAGGAAAAGCTGCTGTTGCACATACTCAAAGACAGGAGCTATGCTAATTTCTTTAATGAAGTCCAAGTGCCTGGGCATATTACAAGTATCATTCCAGGTCCTTCAGCCATTGCTTGATCAAGACTTGATCAAGTCTTGATCAAGTTGCCATTGTGTCTTCTAGAGAAAGCTTTTCATTGATGATGTGAGATGCAACCTGTCTGAAAGCCTGCCCTGGCAAGTTCAGCCCTTTCCCCCAGCCGCACCCCAAAAATGCTAGAAACAAGTCAATTAAAGCACTACAGCACGGGTTAACTCCGGTTTTCTGGTTGGTAGGGCTTTTTCTTCTTTTTTTTTTTGGTTATTTTAATAACAGAACACGACACTAATTATTCATTACAGTGAACAAATCCATCCCTTGTTCAAGATGAGCCTGCCCCAGTCCCCGTTACTGCGCACAGGAGCAAAGCGTGTGCTTTGGGGGCACTTTGGTCCCACCAGAGGCAAAATACAGAGGCTGGGGCTCAACTTGCCCGGGGTGCCGGGTCTTCTCCTGGCCTGGGAGAGGACCAGGGACCGGTACCGACCCGGCGCTACCCCCGAGGGTCTCCCGGGCCGAGACACGCACCCTCCCCCCGACCGGCCCGGGGAAGACTCGCCCCCTCCGCGATCACCCCCCGTCCCGCTCGGTGGCAACCACCACCCCCGTCCCGCTCGCCCTCCCGTGTGCCGCTTACCCGGGCTCCGCGCACCCCGTGGCGGCCGCCAGCCCGTCCCGTCCCGCCCGGAGGAGGAGCCGGGAGGGGGCCGCCCGCCCCGCCGCCCCCTCCTCTCCGCCGGGACGGGGGGGACCCGCACCCCCAGCTCCGGGCTTACTCTCGGCACCTCTGCTCTCCCGCACGGTGCCTAACCCTATCCGTTAAAAAAAGGGGAAAAAAAAAAAGAAAAAGAAGCGGCTTAAGTAGCATTTTACCTTTTCTCTGCAAAGCCCTCGTGCACCTGATGGGTTTAGGAGCAGCCTCCTCCGCGCTTGGGTTTAAATTGCGTTCAGCTGTGACAGCCTCGCCTCGTCCATCACATCCTGATTGCGATTTTGGGGGGGAGAACCCAAACCCAGGAACACCCACGTTGCTGTGGGGTACGTTTCAGAGTCACACTCTTGTACCCCCTCATCCAGAGGAGCATATCAAAACCCCAGCACCCCTGGAGCCCTCCTGGGCACAGCCAGGAGGTCCAGCAGCAGCACTGAAACCCCCCCACCACGGGTTACACCACTGTCCCACCAGCACCCATAAAGTACCTTCCTTTAGGAACCCACACGTTGATGAGAATGTTTTCCCTCATGCTTGTTTTTCCAGAGAAAACTATTCTCTGCCCGTAAATAAAAGTACCATATTCACACCTACTACGCCCAAAGGAATTATTTGGCGAAGGCAGGGGGGCATTTTGAAAATTATGGGGATCTTAGGGGGTGAGGTGGTGGTGGTTTTTTTGTTGTTTGGGGTTTTTTGATTTGGATTTTGCTTGTTTTTGTTTTTTCCAACTTAACTGTAGGAGCAGAAAAGAACTCCACAAGTTAATACTCTTTGAAAAGCGTTAACTTCATACATCTTGGAGTTATAAATAGCTATACTTAAATTCCACTTGTATTTGTGGAAAGTAAGCAATAAACTTATTTCGCTAACGCTATACTGAAGTAGAAGATTCCCTTCCATAAATCAGCTTTCCTTGTCCTGCTGGAGGAAAGTAGTAGAATATTTGGTGCCCACCGTACTCACCCTGCAACCAACCCCTGCCCTTGGGAGGCAGGGACCATGCACTGATGGTTGGACTAGATGATCTTTAAGGTCCCTTCCAACCTAGACAATTCTATGATTCTAAGACCTCCACAGCAAGAATAAGGACACAAGAAGAGGAGCACCCAGCCCTTGCTCAGCTGTTCTTTGACAGTCTGACTGGGGGTCATATAAGAGATTTTTCAGAACAGGAATTTTTCCATTCTGATGTGAAAAAACCTGATGAGGTAGAAATCCTGACAATATCCTACATGTAGAACAGCTCTAATACAATTTACTTCAAACCATTATTCACAAATGGATATTTACACTTGCAGTGTGTGATAGAGAATTGGGCGCATTTCAGTGTTCACTGATTTTAGAGAGAACTACCCATTATCAGTCCGAGACAAGATTCAGCTTTTAATGATACTGAAACCAAGGGTGTGAAGAACAATTTTCAATCTAACTTTAGACAGGACATGAAGCTGAAAGAAGACTAATCAAGATACAGTTTTTCAAGTAAAATTAATGGTACCAAATGGTTGAAAAATAATGGTACCAAAGTTGAAGTTTTATGATTATGATAATTTCAAATGTAAATTTGCAGAATAGACTCTCAATGCAATGGCCATTCCATAAAGTTATGTGCATTCAACGGCGAAAGTACAGAAAAAGCTTAGCAGCACATGGTGGTGGTGTAAAACAAAAACAGACCAGAAAATTTAGCTTTGCAATCCTTCAAGTTACATATTTATCTCACAGTAACAATCCAAGCATACAGAGAAATACAGGTACAGAAAGAGTAGAATTTCTACAAAGCGACTCTCAATCTTAAGCTAATGAATACACTTGCTCTTCCAAAAAAAGGAATGGCAACAACCTGCTATACACACAAATGGAATGGCTCATGTCAGAGTCTTAGTGCTCCAACAGTTGTTTCATTTCAGCGAATCCATCTGGATTTCCATACTTGTTTAAAAGGAAGAGTAGGATCTGTTCATGCTTTTTAAGCTGTGGGATAAGCAGAAAGAATTAGAAATGTACAATTCGTTTTTAAAAAATGCTGATTTCAGATTAGGCTAAATCCTAAAAACCACCAACTCAAACTTTTGTTTTGTGTTTTTGTTTGTTTGTTTGTTTTTGTTGTGTTTTTTGTTTGGGTTTTTTTGGTGGGTTTTTTTTCCAAAAGAAAAAAAATAATCTTGCAACTGGCAAACACAGTTACAGATTCCAGTATCTATTGCACTCAGATTCTCAGCCCTAGTGCCATGACCAAAACTGTGACACCTATTAATATTAATCTCTGCTACCTGAAATAGACATTGTAAGAATTTTCTTACATGTGCAGCTGTCTGCCAAGTTTTATCAACAGCAAAACACAGCCGTATCACTTAAAAAAAACCCCAGCTGTCCCTTTGTCCAAATGACACAGTTTATGGAAAACACCACAACTACCTTTACACAACAGTTGACAAAAGCAGATCTCCTGAGCCTACATACTCTAGGAAAAAAATTTAGAGCTGCATGTGTGGCAAAATATAGACTAACAGAGTCTGTGTGATCTATACACTATCCTCCCGCAGTTTTGGGGTGCTCTAATTATTTACCACATATAAAACAAACTCAGAAAAAGCATGGGGAAATTCACTTCCCTACTCCCATTTGCTTCCCACATAAGGCTTCTTTTAAATTCTGGGAACATAAAAAAAAACTAGTATTGCTTGGACTAAACCTTACTTGCATTTTTAATTCTGCGCAGCAGCATTTGGTCTCACCTCCACTGCCTATAAAAAACAAAGCAAGTGAATGAACAAAATACACATGGACACCGTTTCCCTAATTTAAGGGGTGATGTGTGGAATTCTCTAAGGTTTTTGGAAGGAAATGTCACTTAGGCATTCCACAGTTCCCACACCCCACAGTTCTTAAAATTAAGTAATTCGAAGTAATTAAGTGAAAACTAAGTGTACCTTGATATTCAGTATGTAAGTTTTCAGCACTGCTGGATTTTACCAAACCTTCCACTGCCGGTTTGTCAGCTACATTCAGACTTTCATTTTCAGAAAGTTTCTCCACTGTTACTAAATTAACATTTCCATTAACCCCTTTCACTGTAATTGTGACGCATTTATTCAATAACATTTCTTTCAACTTGTCAAGTAATAATGGAGACCGCTCAGCTTTCTCTATTCCTGAAAAAAAAAAAAAGTCAAGTTTCTTCTATAAAGAATTCTTTTATAATATGACTTCAATCTTCCTAATATAAATAGCTTAGATTCTACAGATAATTAACTAGAAACATACTTTCTAAAGCAACTTTCCCCGTATTAACCAGCATACTATTTCAGCAGAACATCGCACTGTTTCTCAGTATCAAGGAATGAACACTGTCATCAGAATAGGTACAGATTTATAATGTTTGAGAAAATCAGTCAGGGCTTTTTAGGGGGGATTGTTGGTTGCTTGGGGGTGTGTGTGTGTGTGTATTTTTTGGTTTGTGGCTCATTTTTGGGGGGGGAGTTGTGGTTTTTTTGTTTGTTGTTTACCTGCAAGTGAACATGTAATTGTTTGAAAAGGCAGCTTCAAGTATGAGTCAGTGATTGGCAGCACCTCCGAAAGTGGTAAAGTTTCTGTGTTCCCATAGTCTGCGAATAGTACTTTCACTGCAGACTGAGAAGCTTTTAGAACAAGAGCTCTGTACCAACGGCCATCACCTGAAAAGATTGGGACAAGAAGAATCACATGTACCATCTCATAAACACAGCTTAGTTTTCCAAGAATTTTAAAATACTCTAGTATACACAAAAGGCCACTTGACAAGAAGCAAGCCTATAGAACAAGGAATGGTTTCCGATTGCTGTATTCATAAAGTTTAAGTGTTGCTTTCAGAATTTTGCTCAAATTATACAGATACGATTTTTACTCCAATACCGTTTTAAGGATGCCTGCACAGTGTATTTGTAGCTACTTGCTTTTGTTTTCCAACACATATCCTCTCTTAAAACATAATCAAAGTTAAAAAGAAAAAAACCAATCCTTTTTCCTCAGTTATTCTGAAGAGCCAAACAAAAAATATAAAAATGAAAAAAAAAATATCAGTGGAAGTTAAAAAAAACAACTGTCAACCCCTTAGATACACTTTTTTGGTCTGCCTATTTTGCTGGGTTTTTAAAATTTATCTGTCCTGTTTTCCGTGAGCTGTTACCTGATCTAGCAACCCAAGTTCATTTGCAGCACTTAGCCAGATATCCTGTAACAATCAACATTATGAGTCAACACTTCTTTTTTAAAAAAAAATATTGAGCTAATCTATCAGCCGAGTATCTCTTCTGAAGGACTACGACACTAAATTAAGTTCCCTCACTGCTAAGAATGCATTTGACTTGAACTAACAGTTCCCTAAGCCTGGACAACTCGCTGAACAACCAGTTGTCACAGCCAGTGTCACTGCCTTGTGCTCACACAAAGCAACAACAAAAAACCCACCCAGGCACCCACAAACGGGAAGTGAATCTGCATAGATGTAAGCACACTACTGCTCTGCCATGAATTTCATGCTCCTGTGACTCAAACACAATCAAATTTCAGTTTAAACAGTAACTAGCTTGCTTTCCTCTTAAAGTTCTATATATTTTGCAGGGCACAACCTATTCCATTCCTCATTTTCTCTCCTGGACTGTCAGACAGTTTCTTTGCCCTAAAGATGCTGCCAGGCTATCCTTTGTTACAGAATTAAGAGATCTGGAAGAACTTTAAAGGCAGCATTTTACCTTTTTCTAAAGCAAAAAATGAAAGTTGTGTTTTACCAGTCAAGGAAATACACGAGCCAACGATTGCCTCACCTGGAAACCTGGCACAACAGGCATCCCCCAGTTTTGGTTTGAAGGGCTGGTTCTTACAAGATTTACAATAGCTTTCTAGTTCAATCAACTGCCTCTGTAGCTTCTCTTGATCTACAGAAAAAAAAAAAAAAAAAAAAAAAACATTTAATAACAAACCACTCATGCGGGAACCGGTCTTTGACAGAAGGGAAGTGGGTGGCATGAGGGTTTAATATTTTTCCTAGAACTTTTTTTTTTTTTTTTTTTTTTTTTTTTTTTTTTTTTTTTTTTTTTTTTTAAAAAAAAAAAAAAAAAAAAAAAAACACATTTGATAACTAACCACAATTGGGTATGGTGAAGAGCATTACCTACTTTTAAGCTCCCCTGTTCCCACCTTTTCCATTTTTTACATTTTCCTACTGTCCAAGCTACATTTCCACATGGTTCAGTTGCTATAGGCATTTGTTTTATTGACTAGCTTGCAATAGTGACTTCTTACAAACAGTGAAGACTTTTCCTTACCTTTAGTTTGAACTGGCACAGCGTAGAACAAGTCTGGGCTTATAACCTCTGTTACACAGACAGATACAGTCTCATCTACAGCCAATTCAACCGGCTTCCAGTGCCCATGTGAGGTTTCTAATAGAAATAGTAAGAAAATACAGTGTACCGCTTTCCTCCAAACACATACATATTATAAGTAACTGTTAGAGAATATATTTTTGAATTTTAGAGACAACTGCATGGCTTCACTTCAAGAACTGAAATTTAAAACAAGGAAATTCTTAATTTGCTCTTTCATAAACTGTTAGCATGGAAAAGTGGCTAAAGTAAAAAAAAAACTCAGAAAAATAAGATATTTGCAAGCAAACAAGGGAAAAGTTTCAGTTGTAGCAAATTTGTCATTCTCTACTATCAAATATTCAAACAGCATTCATTTAAGACAAACGCACCGATTTCTATCTTTCTCTTTTTGTCTATAATGCCACCTGCAGGGCAGCTTGTGTTTAACTGTAAAAACTGACAATATATTCAAGACCACACATTTATTAACTACAGTTAAACAGCAAGATCACAGTTAAAGGCTGGAATAGTGAAAATCCTTGCTCAATCTACAAGTTAACATTCGCTTAATTACCTTTTTTGTTGTCAGACTTATTTGGGAAGTTTTTTTTATCTGGTAGAATTTCCTTTACAGCCAATTTTTCAGAAGTTAGTATCTCATTGATGACTTTTGGGTGACCTGTGGAATTGTCAATAAGCTCTACACCTGCCCCATCGCTGGAAAGGGAAGTTACTCTGGCTTGAAGCTTTATCCCTGCAGTGTACCTATGAAATCTTGCTGTAGCTTCTGGAATCCACTTGCTGCTACCAGGCTTTATACCTAAGGAGGGAGGAGAACAGTTCAAAATACCTCCATCAAGTGACTTGCTGCAACATTGTACTTTTGTTAAAGAAAAACACAAACTTTTTTTTTCTTTAAGGCACAATTCCAATAGCAAGGCTACTTTTACCATCTTAGCGGTACACACTGTACTTCCCTCAACTAGTCTCCTGCTTGCTTTCTTCTCAAATAACACATTCCCTCAGCACTCACAAGTTTTCTTTGCTACGTATTATGATATTCTACCAAGTATATCCTTGTGGACAAACAACCCTGTTAAAACTGTTTATCAATCAGTTTAATACAGCCTTTTATCAAAGGAACAGAAAACCAAAGCGTTTTAAGAGACAAAAAAACCAAACAGCAGAATACACCTTGACAAACTGTGGTTTTGAGCTTTTTCCTGTTTCCACATCTTTTATTTTTAAACCAAGTAGACTACGTTAGAAAGAAAGAATAATTCTTTAGAATTCTGAGTGATTTGGTGTGGAAAAGGAAGAGGCAGAGAATTGGTAGAAGACTGAGAGACAGCAGCACAGCACCAAACTCCATAGGAATCAAATGAAACGAAACATCCCTACAGAGAACTGAAATATCAACTTGTTTCATAAAAACAGATGAGCTCCTTTGCCTGCAAAAATTTCGAGAAATAATTAAGTTGCACTAAAGCACATTTATTCCTAGCAAAGCAGCATCCAAAGCTAGTAAGCTCTACAGATGAAGCAGAACTAAACGACAAGTTCCCTTTGACTGGTAAATCAGTGCATAACCTCCATGCAGATGACTCCACAGCACTGTCAGAAGTTCAGGAAGAGCCACCATAAATCCCAGTCTGCTGTGTAATAAGGCTAAAACAATGGGTTCCACAAGCTGAAAGCAACACAGACATTTACTATAAAAACAAGAAAAACCCCACAAAATTAAAAAAAAAAACCAAAACCAGTTCTGTGAAGTATACCCTACCACCACCTCTTCCCCTGAAAGCAGCAAGTCTCTAAATGCAACAGCTATTATAAAAGAAAGAATCCATAAGAAGTTCTACCTGAGAGCCAGCATTTAATTCCTTGAAATGGAAGTTTTAGGAATGAGGATGAGATCGGCCGTATTTTATCCAGTGGTACTTCCTCAACATTTCCATAGTCCACAAATAATACTTTCACAGTTCCATCTGAAGTAACATTTTGCACCAAAGCACGATACCAGTTACCATCATCTGTTTTAAAAAAAAGTTTAAAAAAGAAAAAAATATTACTTCACACATTTAGTAAGTTTACCAACGTGCACTTCTTAGTAAATAAATCTAATTCTTTGGTATCCTCTGCCAATGCAAACTATCCGCTCTTTTTTTTTTTATGTTCACCCTGTAAAAAAAAAAAAAAATTAGTCTTCTACTTACCAGAAAATAAAGCACAGCAAGGATCTCCATTCTCAGGCTTAATAATACTTGGTGGAGTCTTCTGACAGTATTCAGACAATGACTTGTTGAGTAACTTTAAGGCAAGTAACTCTGAAAATTAGAAAGAAAAAAAAACAAGAGCAATGAAATAAGGTGAAGTTTATCGATACTGTTTGCTGTATAGCTTACTTATAAAAGATCTGATGGGAGATCTCTGTGAATTTTAGAATTTCACAAAAGAACTCGACACTGAGTTGAACTATTTAGAATCATAGAATTGTCTATGTTGGAAGGGACCTTTAAGATTATCTACTCCAACCATCAACCTAACTCTGATAAAAAAAAAACAACAAAACACCATCATCACTAAACCATGTCTCTAAGCACTATGTCAACCTTCTTTTGAATACCTCCAGGGATGATGCCTCAACCACTGCCCTGGGCAGCCCATTCCAATGCCTAAATGCTATTTAACTAAAATGCTTATTAACAGGAAGAGGTGAGATAGCTGATATTTACTAACAAGTTAGTTCAATACGATAACAAAGTGACCAGTAATTCTTCCTGCTAATCCATCAAGCATCCTTCATTCCAAAATCTAAAGTGTATTTTACAGCCAGGTAACACCAGGGGAATTCTCCAGTTTGGCCAGTGCATGTGACACGTTATGGGATCTCACTCTGCTTCTGAGTGAAAACTCAGGAAGCAAACAAACTAGCAGAAAAAAAAAAAAAGCTGAATAAACTTACCACTGTTATTTGAAATCTGACAGTAGAATTCTCCAGGATTGTACAGCGTACACACTATGACGTCTACTGTTTGTTTAAGAGTTAATTTGCTCCACTTGCAAATGCTTTTGTTCATTGTGTCCTCTACAGAGGACAGAGAAGAGAGAAGTAGAGGAAGGAAGATAAATTAGAGGATTTTTAGAGGGGAAAAAAAAACAAAACAAAACAACAAAAGCATCCTGAATATTCATTCATGTCCTCAAACTTGCTATAAATAATCCAGCAGACTGATTACCAGCGAGGGCCTCTTCGCAGAATGAAAGCAAGACAAAGAAATGTGCCAGTTGCTTAATGTATTTGATCACTACTGAGAAGGGCAGGCCACAGATGAGCAGGGAAGAGTAAGGCTGAAGTCCAAGTGGCTGGGCTCTGATAAATCTTTCCAGTTTTAAGTGTTTGGGCTTTTTTCCTGAAAATGAAGCTCAAGCAAGTTTTGAACTTCAAGTATGGCCACAATGAGATGCTGTTCCACCTACCCAGTACTGCGGCCGCCAGCAGATTACTGTAGGAAGTCATATTGCCAATAGACAGAGAAAATGAGCCACAAACCAACCCCACCCCACCAAAAAATAATAAAATAAAATTAAAAATTCAAAAGAAGCTCTCAATTCTTCTTGGTTTTCAGTGGAATACAAGACTGCCCTTCACACGGTAAGCAACTGCCAGATCCCTACTGGAAGGGACAAAGCACAGTTGGTATGTTTTGAGAAATACACTCAAAGAAGCAGAAGCTGATTGAATTTTCCACTTCAGAAGGAAGAAAGATTGATGAGAAAAATAAAAATTAACAGCTCAAAGTTTAGAGAAAGTTTTAAGATGCTTAGTAACTGTGAAATATAATTGTTTATTCTTTCTTGTGATGGCGAGTAGTTCTCTAAATGGAAAAGATACATTGTTTATTAATTTCTGGGAAGTTCACTGAAATCTACTCTTATACCATGCTGGATTACAGCAATCACTAAGTTTAAAATAAAGCAAACAAGTTAATGAAATATTATTTTGCAAGTTGACAGATCAATGTAGCTGTTGAAGTTCCAACATAAAAAGAACAAGTTTTAAACCACATAAGACAAAAGTTGATAATCTGTTTAGAACCTGCATTCAAAAGCTCCCACTTGGTGTAAGAAATTTAAATGAAGGTGAGAAGAAACCAAGAAACCCCTGAAGTATGAAACAAGTCCAGGATGGTGGCAGAGATGAACATGTGCTTGCATATAACCATGAAAGTTACCATTCATTTGAATTGTATAAAAGATTCCTTACCCTTTGAAGAAAGATAACAAATAAGCACGACCTGGCTACAAAGCATTTAGTGAGAAAGATCAAAATTAAGGGATTTGGACGTAGCCTTGACAAAAAGACTTCCCCCAGTTTTCATTACAGACCAACAAGGAGAGAATACAAAGTTTTACCAGAGATGGGATAGAAAAGAGGGGCTTATCGTGCTTCACATGACAGAAGCTAGGAATCTTCCCACAATACAAAAAAATCTGACATAAAATGTACAAATCTATCAAATTGAAGCTTTGGTAATCAAATGTAAAAAATGCAAGAATGAGCAGGTATTAACTAGTCATATCATACTTCAACCAGAAACTGTAAGGCTTCTAACCAGAGAAAGTGAAATTCTAGTATGATCTTCCAGAAGTAAGCAACTGCAACTTTGTTATGTATGCACACGTATATACATATACACAGACATATAGACACACAAACACACAATTTCCTCATGGCAAAGTGGCAAAGTTGCCACAGCCAAACTGTGAAGGCTAGACTTCACGACTCAGGCTGGAGAGTTCTTACCAGTTCAGAACTTGCATTCTCTGTACACACTCCAGTAGCAGGTTAAATAACACCAGTTCAGCGGGATATACTTGTACTCACCATTTGCTTTAACATCACTCACTCCGATTGCCGGTGAGGCCATCCTCGATTCCTCAGCTGCACAGCCTTTCTCTATGAGACAGCTTGATACATTTATTACTGGAGTCACTGATGTATCTACAAGCTCCACCACAGATCTAACATCATCTTTATCCACCACTTTTACTGTGAACACTTTGTCTTTCACCAGTTGGTTCATTAAAAGGGTAGTTTTTGAGGTCCAGGCTCCTAATGGTGGCTTTATACCTAAAGAAGTCACACAGTAAGGAAAGGTTCTGAGGACAGTCCAAGTCTCAACAATATGTGGAAAGGTACAACGACACTCTTTAAAACAATAGATTAAGCAGCAGATATACCAAGTAACTCACCCCAACTCATGCCTGTAACAAGGTTGCAAATCCAATTACACAGATTCTGAACTTCATTAGTACTTGGATTTAACAAAGATCTAGCAAAGATCATGTATAATTAGCCTATTACACAAAGAGAATTCAGATTTAATTCTTCCTTAGTATGAATGTCTAAGAAGTGTCAGTCTTTGGGCCTCGTGAATACAACCTATGGTTTTGAACAATATTAACCATCACTCAGCTAATGCATCTGCTACAGTAAGCTCCTTCCTCCTCAAACGTTTAGTCTTTATGCTACTAAATTTATTTCTAAGATACAAGTTATAACCAGAACTTTATACTAACGGATTAGCAGAATTTGCCTTCCAGAAAGATATATTTTATGCAGTAGTAATCTTTGACTCTAACCAGGAAACATCTGATCACTTTGTGTTCATGTTGTGTTTAAAACCTTTCTTAGTCCTAGAACACTCATTAGCAGCTACAGGCATCATGATTTGCCCCCAAGAAGAAATTTCTTTTGGTCACATGCCATATGCATTGGTTTCACCTCTACACACAAGGGAGGCATTGTTTTATGTTTTCCTCCAAAGTAAGAAGCTAGAATGCTGCTCTGAATTTTACCAAAAAATTTCAAAAGCAGGTTAAATAACAAGTATCATAAAGGAAAGACAGACATCAAAAGTATTCTAAAGGAAGGGTATGGAAGCAAAGGGGCGGCCTATCTCGCATAGTGATGGCAATTAACAAGGAAAATAAAAAATTTCCAACAGCAGGTTATGCTGTTCTATGTATAACATACAACAAGTAGGTCAAAACCAACAGATTGTGATCCTGGCTTGAGACAGAAGGATGAACTAGAAAGAGTCAAAGTCCTTTCCGACTTGACAGATTTCACAAGCCTACAGAGAGGAGTCTACCAGCAGTTTCACTAGATTTGGCCCAGAGGAGGGACACACATACAGTTCTGAACTTCAATATATGAAATGAAATTTTACCTTCCCCTGCACTGTTAGAAACACAACAGATTTAAGAATTCCACAAATTCAGTAGGTGACTGAGTTTTACTTAGAACAAAAGCACATGCAAAACCTAACAGGTATGTTAAAACAGCAGTTTTCCAAACATGTAACTGCAGGTCACCAGGTACATTAGGAAAGATTTGTTGCATACAGTAGATATGCTGCAACAATTAAGAATTCTGGAAATAATGCTTACTATTACCTCCACCCTGCCTCGTACTCCAATATAAGACACTACAGATTGTTATCTACCCCACTTACTTGGCCTCTAGACAGTTTGAAACAGTTTGCAATTTATTTCATACCTGCCAAGGTACATTTTATGGCCTGAGCTGGCAAGTCCATTAATCTTGGAATCATTGGACGGAGTTTAGTCAATGGAAGAACTTCACGATTACCATAATCTATATAGCCCACCAAAACAGTATCTTCAGAAACATATTCTACAACAGCAGCACGATACCAAAGATTGTCCTCTAGAAAGGAAAATACAGAGGTTCATTGTACTTGCTTTTAACTTCTGAGACCAGAATGATTTTTTGGGGCAGACTACTACAAAAATACATCAATCTCAGCATAAAAACCAGCAGCATTAGGGTTCACCCAAACCTTCACAACAGAGAGATGTCATTTGCTACTAATAATTTTTGAAATCACTACCAAATGCTGTCCACTGCTAAAACAAGACACAAATAAATGAAATCTATATGAAACATTTCTAAACTTAATTATAAAATGTGGGGGTTTTTTAATAGTAAAGTGACATAAGAGTCATATTTTCACTTCATTTTTACCTGTGAACTGGGCACAGCACACATTTCCAACAGCAGGACGGAAAGCTGGACTACTGGGAAATTTGTCACAATGTTCATTAAGAGACACCTGAAGCTCAGCAAGTTGACCTGATATTAAAATATACAAGTTTTGGAACACACGTATTCTTGTAATTATTACAAAAGTACACAAATCTCAAGTTCAAACTCTGGAAGAACATCTTGCAGTACAATGGAAATTATTTCAGATAATTTTTAACATAATACCAAAATAGCGATGAGATTAGGACTCTTCAATCAGTAACATCAAAGACAGTCCTCACATGAGGCTGAGGAATCACAGCGGTAAGAAGAACAGACAGGGAAAACCAGTCACAGACTTTTTCAACACAGGAACAAAACTGAAGCCAGTAGGAATTGAAACCAAGCTAGTGGAGGCAGGCTAGAAGGAAACCAAAGAAGACAGCTCTTCAAACAACAGGCAGCTGATGAGTGTCACTTCTTGCCAAAGGACACGCTACGAGTCCACCCAGAATTCAAAGGCTGTGCAAGTACACAGAAGAGAAACCCACTGTAGGAGATACTCCAAATCACATCAAACTCCAAAAGCCCTTTTAGCCAGAAAAAAAAATAAATGCTGGCTCTGACAGCACAAGGAGGACACATCACACAAATATACTCTGCTCTTATTCTCCCCAGACATCTGTTTATGGGCACCGTGGGAGATGCACCAGAAATCCCTGCAGCCTAGTATTCTATACTATAGTGTTACTTATGGTCTTATGTTTTACTGTATCAGAAGACACCAAAGCAGGGGTTGGGCACTATTATCTGGTCTTCTCATACTCTGATATTCTCCCCGTAACTAAGTAACAAAGAAGTTCAGTCCACAAGCCAGGCTATTAAGGAAACACTTCCCTCCAGTGGTAAAGCAAGATGGCATCAAAGTAATTAGAAACTCACGTGCATTTTTGGAACACATGGGAGAAAGTATTTCTGATACAAATTGACTTCAGATTGCTAAAATCCATGCCACACCATTTTTCTACTTTACTCTACCCAGACTGCTCAAAAATTATCATCTTACATTTGATTAAGTGATATTAACGGCTAACGCTGCCGAAAACATCCTCTACAACGCCATGGCTCTTAACTGACTAAGGCATGTTCTAATGTTCCAGGGAATCACCATTTCAGGTCAAACTACAAGACCAGCAACACTCTCTAATGCAGAGAAAAATGCCATACTCAGTATCTTACATCCCGTTTCCAACGTGTCACTTACGGGCATTGTGTGTCTGCTGACAGAAAAAGACTTCTGGATTTTGAACGCAGGAAACCACACCGGAAAACACATCTCCAACACACGGGGAGACACACTCTGTAACTGGATTCGCACAGTGAAGAAACTCTTCATCTTTCGGTATTTTTTCTTTACTTCCCTTAGAAAGGCTTTCTGACACTGTACATGGGGAGAAAAAAAAATAAAGGAAGAAGAGGTTACTGATCGACAGCTGGATGACTTTGAAATGTACAGATTCCAACCTCATGAGTCAGGATTCAGAAACTTAAAATGCTGTGCTACATTAAACAACAAAATTTAAACACACTGAAGCAATTTTATTCTTCTTGCTGACTCTTTAAACTTTGAAGGCTCCTACTGTATATCCACGAAATTAACACTCACAAAATCTTAGTGGAACTAGAAACCGATACTATAATTTTTACAGAGTTAAAAATGCACGAGATGAAAGGAACAACATGGTCTCAAATTTGTGTTGGTTTTTTCTCCCCCCATGCTACCAAGTACTTACCAAAATCTGGAAGAACAATGTCAACAGCAAAACTCAACATCAGTTCCTCCTGTAATACATCAACAACAGTTACTGAACAGCGCTTTCCCATGAGCTGGGAAGAAAAGCTGGTGATGCCTTCATTCCATCCTTTTTCTTTTGGATCATAATTAGCAAAGGAACACTTAATGGCCTGGAAAGAATTACAAGAGATAGAAGGTTGTTTGGAACTAATAATTAAGGCCCTCAAAAACATCATCTTGCATATAGAAGTTAAAGCTGCTATTGGAATTTGAAGCACTATCAACTAACTTCTTTACAAGAGAATTAAGTTTAAAATGTAAACTACGTTTCCTCTGAATCTGCCACTATTTATAGTGGGAGATAATATAATTATTAATTTTTAATGGAAGACATTCAATAAGTACGGCAATGAACTGACACCAACAGCTGTCTTTACTCCAAGTAAGTAAGTATCACTACTGTGATAGTGACAGTTACACTGAGACGTGAGTTATACTCATTTTAGAGCTACTCATTAAAATACCACAGCTACTTTCAGGAAAACAGAACTCACACATGGAGGAAACAGCAGTTCCATGTCTTTCTGCAGAGCTTTAACCCAAGAGAGTGGAACATTTTCTTCATTTCCATGATCTATATAGAAAACTTGTGCTCTCTTTTGCAATATATCCACATCTTTTACCAGTGCTCTGTTCCAGGTCTGTGTAGGAATAAGCGATAATCTTAGTAAGAGCACAACATATTTGGCTTTACTTCATCAGGTTCGTTTATCAACAAAGGCACTGACCATTTCTGAAGCAACTCAAACGAACACAACAACTCACTGACTGGTGTGAAGATAAAATTCTACTCCTATGGATATCAGCTACTGTACAGTAAATCAAGAATCTCCTAACAATGGAGAAGAAAAAGGGGAAGAAATACAAAAAAAGGGTAGGAAGGGAAAAAAAAACCTGGATGTGGCTATAGAAATGCAAACAGAAAAGTCATGTAAGAAATGAATTAAGAATAACTTCCTTTAATAATGAGAATCATATTCCAAACTGTTCTAATTTGCTAAGAACACACATAGCCTTCAAGTACCAGTATGAACAAACAGTGCCCATACAGCTCAAGTACATAAACACATAGAAGTAAACCTTTTAGAGGGAGCAAGAAAATCAGTACCTTACATTTCAGTTCCAGATGTTATAAAGTTAGTTACTACCAGAATTCCACCACAGTAAACTGATCTCTAATTAGCAGCCTCCACTGTTAAAGGCATAAAAGCAAAATAGGCAAAACATGAGCTCAACATAGAACGTCTGTTTTATAGACAATCAGATATTACCTGATCCAGAGAACACCTTGCAACGCAGACTTCCCCTTTGATAGCAATATATTGTTCTTGAATAACTGTGTTAGCGTAGCAGTCTTGCAGTTTCACATAAAGCTTATTGATCTGGTCTAAAACTTCTGGAGAACTCATCTGTATATAAAATTCACTTGGACTCTTGAATTCTGTGACTGTACCCTAAAGAGGAAAGCCACAACAGATGACACGTATGCAAGAACGGCCTACAGTATATTACTTGGAACCAGTGTTCATTTCAACAAATGCATCTCAACCTACACCTGATTTTGTTCTTTTACTTTGAATCTAGAAGTAATTAACTGCAGGGAACAAAACCAGTAATGTTGATCTTAGCAGAAATAATATTCCTTACTTACTCCCCTTGCTCCCGTTTGCATTTACTCATCTTTATAAAAATAAAGGAATTTTCCATGTGAGCAAAATAAGACAAAGAGCTGAGGTGACACACAGCTATGGATGCTTAACAAACCATCAAATGCAACCTAACAAAGCATCATAGGAGTCTTACAAAACAAAAGTACCTGTACTTCCATAGCTTTTTTGATCTCTAGAGTCTGAAGATCCGAAAGCATTATTTTCTTGATGGGTTCTTCTGTCTTGAGGAAATCCACAGATGTTGAATTACCCTAATTAAAACAGCTACAAGTTACATTTAAGCTGGAGTTGTCCAGCTGCAGCTACTTGTAGTAGAAAATGAAAAAAGGAATTTATAGCATTTCAAGAAACATGTAAAGAAGTGCTTTTTTTGACTTTCACTAAGAAGTCACACAGACTTTGTGTTACTCTTGAAAATAAATTAAAACACTGTCACAGAGATATACTGAACAGATAATGAAAAACAAGTGCTGAAGTCTCACACATTCACCTCTTCTTTTCACACCTGTTTTACAGGACAACTCAGATGTATTTTCTGCTGGTGATGCTCTCACAAATAGGAGGAATTGAATTTCACCTGTTTCCTTACATTTAGTGTAACATACCTAATGCATACCATCTGTGTCATCCTAGAAACATTAGGAAAAATAATCTTATACACATCGTGAGGGAAAACCTCTTTTACATTTGGACCAACATACTGCAGACAATGCAGAACGAATGAGATTACTTCTACATCTGCCAAATTGTTTACTTGCAACAAAGTTTCATCTAGAATATTTTCCATAAAACACATCTCATACTACAACAGCAAAATACATTAAAGATTGTTCAATGTGCAATATAAGCTCTCTTCCTTCCGCCAAACTTGCTCAAGATTTAGATGAACCAGCGAAAAATAAAACCACCTGTTATTTCAAAATAGATTTGCTACAAATTGTTTACTCATATTGTATGATCTCTTGATTGGACAGTTTACATCTATTTCCTTCCTAAAATGCTTCTCTAGCAACATCATACGTGTCTTGATTTTTAACTTTTCCACAAATGTTTTTCCAAACAAAAACAAGTTATCAGATAGCATTGCTAAGGCTCAAGAAATAACATTTTATTACTAACTTTTGATTTGAAGCACTGATCTTTCTAAAATTAGTAGATTATTTGGAATTTGTTCCTTTCCTGTACAAGTTAATTTACACATATTGCAACTAGCTCAGTAAATCCATTCAAGACATAGTGAAAATCATATTCTGTACCTTATGATAAACTCCTTTCTCAGTTTTATCAGGTAATTTGCCTCCATTGTTATTACTTACGCTGTAATAATTAAAAACAAAAAAAGTTAATATTGAAGAACTAGACAAGTAGCATTCATAACACTTACTTGCAAATATGACAAAGGCTGTGTTCACAGTATGTGGGTTTTGGCAACCCTTATTCCTCCCCCAAGAAAATGCAGAATGGTAGATTTATTAGATCCCTGTCATGCAACACTTGGTGTGTTTTCCCTGATGCCATCAACAAAACCCAAATTAATTTTGATTAAAATGGAGAATGTTGTTGTGGAGTTCTGCTAACACTGTGATCCCAGGCAAAACTTAAGAACTATAAAATCATAAAAAAAAGAAATGTTGCTGTTTCAAGTGAATATGTAAGTAATATCCAGATAACATATATAGCAGATTCAGTCACTGTAAAAAAACTTGCGGAAAAAAAACATCTCTCTTGTAAACTTTTATTATGGACACCTGCTTGCAGGTTGACTACACTGCTATCATCATGCTAGAGATTGTCGGTTTAAATGCTCAGATCACTCCCCTAAACTGTTCCAAAGCCAACCAGTCCATTTATTCTGTGTCATAACCTAATGGTGCTTACTTTAATTGGAACAGATTAGAGAGTGATCTCTTGAGCATCTAAACTAGCATAATGAGCAGCTAGAGAATGGCCTGGCTGAGACAACTTCTTCTAATTGAGCTGTGCTCATCAAAGATAAAATATCCATGAAGTTCACTGAGGCTACAGTTAGATTCAAAGGATGCCTCTTCAGAGTCTGCTAAATGCAATCCATTAACAATGCCACTGCTGAAAAGCACAGTCTCATTTGACCTCCCTTCCCCACATCATCAACAGCAATAACAAAGTCATGTGATAGACTGGTATTCTTTACTGCATGCTCACATAGTTCTGACACAAGTAAAAATAATGCTTTTGCTTTAAATCACACTATAGAACACCTTAAGAACTCCAGGAATATATTTCAAGTCACCTTTCTAACGCAGCAGAGCTGAGTTTTTGGACAGGTATGATATAATGTAGTACTAGCCTAAGAACAAGCAACATATTTTACTGTAATAGTGCTTTTATGTGGTCTTTTAAGTTGTCTTGGGAGGGATATTGCCTTTCAGTAAAAATTATTTGGCAGAACTTTTAACAAACTTACTTCTGTTTAACTGGCTCACATACAACACTATGTGTTGACCAATCTTTCTTCTGGCAATCTGCAGAGCAATAGTATATTTGCTTGCATTGGGAACATCTGAGGGATCCTAAAAAAAAAAAAAGGGTAAAAAGGAAATGTCAGAGAGAAACATCTATATCAGAAGAGACAACAGCTGTTAAGATACAGCCTCCATGTATTATTAAATATCTGCTTCACAAGACAGTTCCACTACAGTTCTAAGCACATGCAAATAGGTATTTGTACTCACATGCACCTATCAGACATTACTGCCCCAGATGTCCCAAATTCCTTCTACACTTAAGAAGGAAAAAAAAACCCCAAACCCCAAAGACTTTTCATTAAGGAGATGCTCCCTTCTGTTTATCGGTTCTGTACTCCCAACTATGTTCTGAAGAGTCACTATACTTGCATCTGAGAGATTAGAATGTACATATATTTTAAGACATTTCTAAGCAAACCCTCTGATCTGGCTTCACTGATAAATACACTATGCATCACAGACTACAAGACAACAGGCACTTACCAAACAGACCGCAATGATGGCAAGTCCTCATTTGAGGGGCTGGTACTAATGAATTAAAGAGACTCTTCTCATAGCCAATAGAGAAAACATTTTCAGAGGAATATTGCGATTTCTTTGGCTTCTCATGAACCAAGTCAGAATGTGACACCTGTGGACAAAAAATCTGAAGTTAATCTCACCAGAAAGAAGCTGCCCATTAGAGCATAAATACTCTAACATACCAAAATGTGACAAAAAAGAGAGACAAAACTTCAAAGTTCTAGAAAAAGCAATGTATGGTGATCTTTTCTGCTCTCCACAAATGTTCAGAATATTTAGGGCAATTATAAAGTGCAGTAACTCACAGTATTTCCTTTATTGGCTGCAGCTGTCAACAGTAAGTTCCCTCTGCCGGTTATGTCTTCCATGGAACTTCCTAGAAACGTAAGCGTTTGCAAAGGGGTATGACTAAAAACACCAAAGTCTGCATTTTCTATGGAGTATTTGTATTAAGACACAAGGCTCTTATCTACTCCTACAATTCTGCTAGCACGTTTGAGCAAACGGAGATGCTAGGACCATGTCACACTGTGGAAGTCACTTCTTGTTATTGCTCCACCACCACACTTATTCAAACCTACCATCAGTGATATTATTAAAGCAACACTGTTACCTCTCTGTGCTTCTCATTCCATTTAAGTCTTAATGTCCTCCATCCACAAATTTAATTAAATTTGTTCAGCAGGAACAAATTAAATAATTTCTAATACCCACAGGGCAAAAATTCAGAATATGCAATTTTACAGTAGCTGAAACAGAACAAGTTTATTTCAATACTGTTAAACATGCAGTCTATGTTAAGTTTATACTTGTAGTTTTGTCACATCAACAAGTATTCAGAAATAAAATACTCTGAAATAAGATTTTGACTTTCCAGTGAGTGCCTTATAAGCCTTGTAGTCTTTCCAGTGAGTTTATTATTTATCAAACCACTCTTACAAGACAAACATTCAGCTAAGGCTGCATACCAATATACTAAGAACTTTGTTTTTATAAGTGGGCAACTGACAAAAAAATTGCTTCAGTTGGAGACTACCCGCACCATTCAGAGCTTGCTCCAGTCTGGCATATGTATTATCCCAAGTTCTCCACCAGCCAACATAAAGCTCATGTGGCCTTTTTTTCTCCCCCTGGAAGCAAGCTGATTTTGTACACTTTGCCTAAACTAAAACTCTTGCCTAACATGAAATCAAATTTCATGAACACTCCAGCTCCAAGACGGCTGCATACCAAGCTATCTCAGATCTCCCAGAATCAAGTCCTTCCCTCCTCTTTCCCCCCCAATTAGAAGTAAAAGAGAACTTGGATCAGACAGTACTGAGGCACTGATGAAGGCAAGAAACACTGCTGGAGGAACTGCGACTCCCACAGCATGTATCTGTGCCAAATTCCTCAGCACTCCAATTATCCTGTTTTCTCAATTATCTAAGACATTCCAGCCCACACAAGTTTGGATAATTAGGAGTTAGCTGTATTTATAAGCCATACTCATACTGATGACGTTTATCAATAATCAAGCATATATACAATTACAGAAGAACACTGTCAAGCTTTGGACAAATTCTCTCTTATTACACTTGTGCTGCAGTTAAAACTTCATGCATTGTTTCAACACTTAGCAAAAAATACCCTGTATAGTTTGCTCACAAAATACTGACTTTTGTTAGATATTTCAGAAATTCAGCCTCTAAACTGAGAGCTTTTCAACAGGAAGTCAGCACTTGTGATTCTGCTGCTTGAACCTCCACCTACAGCTTTATTACCTTTGTTCTTTGTGTAAAGCGTTTCTGCCATGGTGTAAATGTTCAGATCAGAGTATGACGGAAGGCAGCTGTAGGCCAGGAAACTACAAAAAGCATGGATTTAAAGATTAATTCAGGTAGGCACACAAATATTTAAATATTTTACAGAATCACAGAATCACCTAGGTTGGAAGGGACCTTTAAGATCATCTAGTCCAACCATAATAATAAAAAAGCAAACAAACAAAACCACAAACAAAACACATCAACACTAAACCACATTCCCGAGCACCATGTCAACTCATCTTTTGAATATCTCCAGGGATGGTACCTCAACCACTTCCCTGGGCAGCCCATTCCAATGTCTGATAACCCTCTCCGTGAACAACTTTTTCCTAATCTCCAACCTGAATCTCCCCTGGTGCAACTTGAGGCCGTTTCCTCTTGTCCCATCGCCTGTAACTTGGGTAAAGAGACCTACCCCCACCTCTACAGAAAATCATGTTCTGAAGCTACACTTAAGCACCAGTTTTAGAAGACTAATTTCTTTAATTTGTACAATAAAAAGTAAAATACTTTTGGCATTAAAGATCTCCACAACAAACACTCCAGATTAAAAATAACTGAAGAAGAGTCCTTCATTAGAGCACTGAGGAACAGGGGGGCCATCACAACCTGCACGTTAAGGGTGCTGGACTCACAAGGTCCCCTTCTCTCGAGGAGGCCTCACTTTAATTTAGATAAATCGCCCCTATTTTGAAGCATAAGCTGCACTGATGGGCTCCAGACACAGCCCTGCGGGAAGGCCCTGGGACCAACAGCCATTTCTGAGGGGGCAGAGCCATCGCCTGAGGAGTAACCGCTGCACCGGGCTCTGCCAAAATGAACCTTTGGAACCTGCTTTCCCAACACTAACACGCAATATAACTACTTCAAATAGAAAAATACTCTCTCACCATGCTATATGAGAGAAATCAAATTAAAATGAACTCGCAAAGTAAGTGGAGCAGCCCTTGGGCACATGAACCGACACGGCAATCAACTCAACCACAAACGGGCTATCACAACCGCAACCGAGCAGCACCCGTACGTGCTACTTTAATTCGCTGAGAACAAAATTCATCATGCCCACCCCACAGCCTCCAGCCGAGCCTCGGCCGCTGCCGGCGCAGGCCGGGCCGCCCTCCCCGCGCCCCTTCTCTCCCTCAGGGCAGCGCTGGCCTCCGCCGCGCCACACGGGAGGCCGGGCCGGCCCCTCACTCGAGGACCCGTCGGTTGGAGAGGAAGCACCGGCTCCAGCACAGGAGAGGCGGCTGGCCCCGGCTCGTTCCCCTCAAGGGCGGCCCCGCGGTGGGGCGGGACGATGGCACGTGCTGCGCGAC
>NW_015090781.1:8536373-8542739 GCF_001431845.1 Calidris pugnax | reverse complement strand
AGCAGGTGGGCGGGCGGGCGGGCGCCATCGCTGACACCTCCTCGTCGGTGGCACTCTCAGTCGTGTCGCCTGTCCCTAGGCTATGGCATGTCACTTCAGCTATGGCATGGTTGTCGCAGCTCTGGCCAAAAGTGTGTTAGTCACACATTTCTTTTTACACCTGGCGTGTTGCAAGAGACTGCTTTGATTTTATTACTCAAGGGCACCACTGATTTTCTCACTGTCTTCAGCAAAATTGGGTGAGGGACGGTGATACATTGTCCTGGGTTGAGAGACACAGGACTAACTTTTCTTCTAATGCTGGGGAAAATTGCACTTTCAGAAGACTCTAGTGTCTGGATTTGTGAAAATATGTACTTTATAGCCAGCCAGGCTCTGTGGGATTCAAGGTTTTAGTGTTTTCGAGCCTTGCCAGGTGCAGGGACAAGGAGGAGCAAGGCCTGGGCATTTGACCCAGCCTGGCCAACAGGATTATTTCATACCATGAACGTCACATTCAATATAAATTAGAAAAGTTTGCTGCAGAACTCTCTCTCCCTTGATGGTGGTGGGTCCAGAGGACTCATCGTCGTGGTGCCAGACTCCTGAGGCCTTCCCTTCCTCCTGAAGCCATTGGCAGCGTCTGCCATTTGCTGTCCCTGCTGGGAGTGCACGGCTTCCTGCTGAGAGAATTGGCTGAGTATAATTCTTGTAAATCTTATATCAGTATTGGGATTAATACTATAGTATTACTGTTAATTATTTAGTCTTAGTCTATTAAATCTATTTATATTTCAACCCTTGTGTTTCTTTGTGTTCCCCGATTCCCCTTTCCGGGTGGAGAGGGGTCATTGGGTAATAGAATGCAAAAATGATGAAATTTGATACATCAAACATGCATTTATATTTTAAAATGATTGTATTTTGCCCTGCAGCCTAAAAAATACATCACTTCCTCTCCCATTTCCAGCCTATTCTCTGGTCTTATTTGTCTTTTCTTCACAAGGTTTTTTCCCCTTTTCTTCTTTTAACTTTTGTTTCCTATCCTCATATCTCTCTCTATGCTGGAAAACATAGTTCATCCTCAACACTGCTGCAGTTATGCTACTACTTAGACATGCTCTCAGCTGTTCCCAGTGCTGTGCAATTAAACTTTCACCAAAAATAAATGAACCTGGTCTATTTTAGTGCCTACACTGTTGTACTTATTATTAAAGTGTATAAAATCAGTGATGGGTTTTATTCTTACAAGTTCTGTGGTGCAGGGAATAATTATCTCTGTTCACAGAGAAGAAACTGAAGCACAGTTATTTTGCCTTAAAGTCATTTGGAGTCTGGCTGTGACAGCATTTCAGTCTAAATCTTCCATGTTTAAGCCCCAGAAATTGTCTGCCAAACTATTGTTTCCTGCTAAGCATTCTCAGAAGAGAAGGGAAGGGAACAACACATCAAAGGCTTGCTGAATTTTTTCTAGATGGTTTAGATACTACCTGCCAAAATCAGAGGAGGGACTCTTCCTGGCTCCAGTGAACTTCCAGCCCCTAGCTGCAATCTGAGTTGAAGTTGACTGTATCAGAGAATGCCCTGAAAGCAGGAGGAGAAATTAGGTAGGATTAGGTGGGATTTCAGGGAATCCATCTGCCAAATTACCCACCGTTGCATATCAGAGCAGGCACAGTTGCACACCGGAGGTTGCGCGGAGGCAGCACAATTATGATCATCCAGCCTCCATTACCTCCCTGCACCTTGTTCCTCTGTCCCCGAGTTTAGCCCAATAATCCTCATGGCTAGGAAGCACTAGTACAGCAAGTCATTAAGAAATACTTCCCTGATATTCAAACCTCTCTCTCTCAAAAAAAAAAAAAAATTAGCCTTTGTGACTTAAAATATCCACATTTCTAGTATGTTTAGCTGGCTAGCCATTTTGATCCCCAAGGCCTGCTGAATCAAAACAATGCTGCAGTCTGACCAGTCTTTTGAAATGACACTAATTAACGCTGTAGACTGTACTGGAAGTATATTGACAGCATGCAATGAAAAGGAAAATCAAGTATCCCGCTGGAGACAGAACTTTATCAGCATGTGAACTGGCACAAAGTTTTCTTGCATTTAGAAGTTTCAAAGAATGATTGAGCCAGGGCAGATGTTGCTTTCATTTTTTTTATTTTTTAAATGTCAGTCATTTGGGACTTTCCATGCCTCAGGATAATGCCAAGAATAAAGGGCAGGAAATGACAGCAGTAAAACTGATTCTCAAAAAAAAAAAAAAACAGGTCTGGCTGTAGCAGTGGAAAAAGATAAATGCGAAGGAGTGTCAGGGGGAACTGGGGAGAGTGCTGTTCGCATGGAGGCTGGTCAAGAGCAGCATCACAGGAGCTGCAGGAGGTTGATGTGGCTTGCCTGCAATTTTTAGCAAGAGCTTTGAGCTTGCCTACATGTAGGCTCTGTAATAACTGTACCAGTGTGTCATTAGCTCTAATTTGCAGGATCTAAGTGCCTAGGAGCTAGCTGTGACACCACTGTGCTACATGCTGAACGAAGGACAATCCAAACAACATATAATGAAAATAGATTTTTTCAGGTCTAACTTACTCAGAGCACTTGTATAATCACAGTCACACTTAGGATTTAGCTATACCATGCAGAGATCAGACACGATGGTGGTGGCAAGGCCTTACCACCAGGCCTGCAGCTTCAGCAAGCGCTACTGTCGCTGCCTGACACATGGAGGGAAGATGGGGCTCCTGGGGCTTTGTGGATGGTGCTTCCTGAAGATCCCTGGCAAACCGTGCTTGCTTAGAGTAAAATAGTTGGCCAATGAAAGCGATTCCTAATGATGAAAATAATAACTTTTTATGTAATCTTGCCATGATGTGAAATGCAGGAATCAAATGAGCCCACAGAAATTATATTGTAACAGACCAGCCTTGTGATGAATGCAGAGTTTGGGATTTGGCAACGTGGGCTCCCAGCTCTTCCTCAGCAATGCCAGACCATCAAGGGTGCACTCATCCCTTCATTCATAAAAGGGAAGCAACAATAGACTTTATTGATACAAAAGTGAGGTAACAGAGTTAAAAGTGAGTTAATACTGAGTGCATCCACAATCAATTGGTGGTCCTTTTCACTAATTCTTTCACACTGAGCTAATATCTTAGAAGGCCCCAACGGGCATAAACAGCATTGTTTGAAGCAGAGTATCATCTGTCTGTTGGCACAGTTCCACATCTGGAGGGAGTGAGACTAACTGAAAGTTCAGCAAGTGCAGCATGAGCAATTGTGGGTGAATGTCATACCCCTGTGGGAGTCTGTTAAAGGTATACTGTATTCCCTCCCAAGTGAAAGCAAACTTCTCTTGGTGCTCCTCCTTCAAGGGAACAATAAATAACATACCTTTTACATCTAGCACTGCCATCCATGCACATGCAGCTGCTTGCAAAGTGATTATTGAGTTTGCAATTTTTGGTACAGTGGGAGTGTGGGGTGTTGAGCACCTCTGCTGTTTCAGCCCCCTCTTTCCCTTAGAGTGGAGTCACTCACAGTTTCTTAGCTGAAGCAGAAAGCATAGGAGTGTAAGCCCCTCCAGTGGGCAAAGCTATGAAAATGCTATGTAAAATTAACAGTCATCGCCTGGAAGTTGAGCAATTACATGAAAGTTACTTTTCTTCTTAGATAATAAAGCGTGAGCCAAAAGCCAGAACTACAACTGTTTGAAAATACGGGCCAAATTCTTCTTCTGCCTCTGCAATGCAGAGTTTGTATCTGCAGCAGAGGGGAAGGCTGTTGTGTGTGACTGTATTTCAGATGATAAGTTCTCTTACTCAGAAATTGTCTTCTTCAGCATTTGTACATGCCAAATGGGAGTTAATGGCTTGCTAACTAAGAGTTACAGTAATTCAGTCTTTCTTATTTAATATGAATGTAGATGATTCTGTCATTATCATTCCCTAAGTATCTGTGTATCCCTCCTGGGGATAAGATACTGTTTACATGACAATTTGGCCTAAGCACAGGTACTGTAAGAAGTGTTTGAGCATCATTGCTGGGACTAAAGCTGTGGAGAGTCCAGCAGAGTACACAAAAATCCTTTTTGTTTGCCTTTAAGGAAGAATTCCACTAACAAGGTTCCATGTTCTTAACCTGATTTCAGTCCTGCTGAAAAAAAACCCCAAACTTCCAGAATGAAAGTGAAAATCAGCTGAAATTCTGCCAGCTGTGGTGGGAGGCACTAAGCCTCATACAGTTAATGTCAGTGGGACTGAAGACAAAGTGTACAGCAAAGCAGAAGCATAAATCTTGGGACTGGGGCCAGAGGACACTGGTGTCTCTGCAGTTGCCTGTAAATAAGTAGAAGAGAAATAAGAAGCATTTGGACACTGAAGTGCCTGTGTTATGGACCAGCAAGGCTGTCTGAACAGCAGTAGGAGGGGCAAAGCAGCATTTCTGAAAGCAGAGCTGATACTTGGGCTGCACAGCAATTAGCAAGCGAGTGTTGCACACCACTGCTTTCTGAAAACAATTTTTGCTTATCTCTATTCCACACCTGATTTTTTAATGTATTTTTAGAAATACGGAATGCACAGCATATTATGAGCAAAGCAATGGGCTAGATTTTTGCCTTCAAAATATTATTTGGAGGTTAAAGCTGAGGCCATGAGTTCTCTCCACAACCTACTCCAGTTTATGCTCTCACCTAAATAATGTTTTTAAAGGCATATACCTTCATGTGACTCTTTCACTGCTTTAGAGGTGATGGTTAGGATATTAGGGTTTATTTATCTGAAGCAGTATTATTGTTCCCAAAATAATGAAAATCCAAGGATTTATGGTTATGAGCTCTGAATGGTTTGCAGATTGATTTTCTCCAAGATCCCAGTGTTGTTTTTAAGGATCTGTGCAAAGGTTTCAAGGGAGCATTTTCTAAGATGCCAAAATTTGCATTTGTGATTTTTGAAATTCCAGTTACCTCGAAAGAAGGAGAAAAACAACTTGCTCTGAAATAAAGCTCCCAATTAATATTTTTAAGTAAACTTATGCAGCATGTTCTGGTTTCAAAGTCATCCAAGGTATGAAATGAAGAAATTATCGCTGGGTTTTTGTAGGTATAAAGTATATGGGTATGTGTTTGGCTTTATATGTATATAAAAGTAAATGAGCTGCCATAAAGGAGCAGCCTGATCTAACATCAGAGTTAGCCCTACCACGAGCAGGGGGTTGGACTAGATACTTTCCTGACATCCCTTCCAACCCCAATGATTTTAACTTGCTTTTCTGTTGTTATGCTTAAGAAGTTCCTGCAGGAAAGATGCTTTACTATAGTAAATTATATAGTAAAATAGTATCTTAATTAAAAAATTATTAATACTTTGCTGTAGTAAACACACTGTTTTTCCTTAACAGCTTGTCTGCTAAGGAAGCTTTTTCAATTTTTTATGAAATAAAGTGGTATTTATGTAGTGCTCTGGATTCCAAAAGGTTTTGTGTGCCAAGGAGAAATTGCTGCTCCTAGCAGTGAAATGCCCTCCAGATTTTTGATGCCCAACATAATTTTCACAATTATTTTTTTTTATCCCATCAGGGTAAGGAGTGAAGTACCAGCAGGTGTTACCTGAAGCTGGGCTCTGCTCGTCAACATCCCCAATTTCCTTGGACGTGGCACGTGGGTGCAGTTTTGACACTGGTTCTGGAAAAGGAGATGCTGTTGATTTAGGGGAGACTCTGTTAGTCATTACGGGGGCACCCGTCTTGCAAAACGGGCAAGCGTGTTTGTGACCATCTCTCGAAGTCGTAGAATAATAGAACCATAGAAAGGTTTGGGTTGGAAGGGACCTTCAACATCATCTAGTTCCAACCCCCAAGCCCTCCTGTGCGGCAGCTCCTCGGGGTTGTGGTCTTGGGGGGGCACCAGGAAATGCCTCCCAGGAAACCCCTTGCCCAGAAAGGCTGTATGTTTAAATAAAAAGAGAAGAAAACCACCAAACTCTCGACTGAAATAATATTTACAGACACGCTCCAAGTTATCTTGATGTGTGAAATCCAGCAGCCTCAGTCCCCGGGGCTGTCCCACCTTCAGCTCCCGTCCCGCCTCGTTCCCTTCAGCCCGGCCGCGGTCACGGCACCTTCACCGGGACACACCGGCTCCAGCGCCTGCCCGCCCGCACCGTCAACACGTGGGGGGAGTTTCCTCTGGCGGGGGAGGCCTGTGCTCTCCCCGGTAACCAAGAGGAACCGCCGTTCTCCCCGCCGCCGGCCCGGAGGGAAGCGCTGCCTCCCGTGTCGGATCCCGGCCCCGCCCACTGCGGGCCGGCCGCCGGGCTGGCCACGCCCCCTCCCGCCCCGCCTCCCCGCCCCGGTCCCGGTCCGGAGCACCGCCCGCCGCCGCCGCCA
>NW_015090781.1:8475263-8536363 GCF_001431845.1 Calidris pugnax | reverse complement strand
CGGGCGCCCCCCGGCCCGGCGGGCGCTGCGGGGATCCCGGAGGGGGCGGCGCGGGGGCACGGGCGGCCGAGGGGGGTTGGGGGGAGGCGGGAGGGCTCAGCGCTCCCCGGGCAGGTTGGCGGCGGTGCCCAGGGAGCCGCTTCGGCCGCCTCCCGCGGCGCAGCCGGAGTCAGCGAGCGGTAAATCCCGGGGGGAGGTGTCGGCGCCGGCCTGGCAGGGGCCGCGGGGGCGGGGGGAGGCTCCCTCCGGTGCCCGGTCGCCGCCGTGAGGGGATGTGCGTGTGCAGGTGGGGACGCTGGGCTGGCAGCGGTGCCGCCGGTTCCCCGGGTGAGGCTGAGGTTCCCCGGGTGAGGCTGAGGTTCCCCGGGGAGGAGAGGGGCGAAGGGACGCGGGGTCCGGGGGGGTGAGGTCCTGTCAGCAGCACCGTCTGAGTCAGGACCTCCCGGGCCGGTGGCTCCGGCTCCTGCGCCCGCTCCCGCTCTCTTTGTTTCCTGACAGCTCTCTTCTCCACCTCGTTAATTAGGTTGTCCCGTTCCGTTGGTCGGTGTGTTGATTTCCCTGTGTGGGTAAATAATTTGATAACAAAGCCCAGCCGCTCTTCCAGCAGTACGAAGGGGGTGTTTTCCAGCCGGCTGCAGCCTTGCGGTAGGGTACGTGTCCTTGTTTCTGCAGATGGTGTTTGCCAAAGCTACTTGCCCTTCTAGGCTTGAAAGGGGGAAGCTTTACTGCAACTTCAGCCAGGTGATTATGATGTAGGCTTGCAGATTTTGGCACTTGTCCTGGAAAACAGTCTGCCCAGGTGAGCCTGGTGTGGGTTTACTCCTGGTGCGACGCCGTGCAGACCAGCAGGGCATCTCTTGCAGAACTGAAATCTGTGGGTGAGATTAGCAGTGTGGTAATCTGACTTCATTGGTGGTTTGCTTTATCTTCTTCTGAAACAGCTTTTCAGAAGTTAAGATGTTGCAGGCAGAATACACTAAAACGTGACCATTGTCCCAGTATATTTTTTCGTATAAGGAAATTGTTGAAACAGCATGAGCTGTAGCTGCCTTTTTATACCAACAAGGAAATGTAATCACTGGCTGCTCTGAATGTTTATGTTGCCATTGACTTCAGGAGGAAATGGTTAAGCTCTAGAAGTATGTGAAACTGAAAGTCTGAAGATGTTTCAATAGACTGTCAATTTGAAAGGTCATCTGTTTTATGAAAAACAAAGAAAAGTAATCTTGTTCTGTATTGCCTTTGAGTCCTTCTCTTCTTTTCTGAAATTTTTCAATCATCCGTTCTTGACTTGGCTTTCAAACAATATTTTCTATTGTTGTATAAGATTTGATTTGGCCTTGTTGATGGATGTTTGTTGGTATTGTGAAGTTTGCTATTTCCAAGTGTTGAGAAAAGGACTGAAGAACCAAATATCACTGAAGTGGTTTCTTTGGTCCTAATTAGCAGCTATGGTGCTTATCACTGCTCAAGGCTAATACTGAATTTCATGAGGCTGGCTTTTTAAAGGGCTATGGAAAGAAGCAAGTGCTTTAGTAGCATTATTTTGCAGTAGAAATACGTTGACTCAGTAATCTGCAGCTTTGGTTAATGTGTGGGCCCCAGTAGGAAATACCCTGTACTTAATTCTGGGTGGGCTTGTTCTGAACTTACTCTCCAGTTGCCAAAAACAATGTTGGAAAGCCTTATGAAGACCCTGCTGCCTCCAGTTGATGGTGAAAAAAATAATATAATCAAAACCAAATTGGTGTCAGAAGACAGGAGAAAATCATAACCCTAATTTCAAGAAGTACAGGGAATACTGATAACTTTTGAAATACATAATAATATTGTATATAATACTTCCACTTATATTAATTAGCAGAAGTCAGTCTTCTGTAGAGCTCAGAGTTGACTCATTCAGATCCTTAAAAGATTGAAGTTTTTTGTTTGTTGTTTGTTTGTTTCCAGGGATACCGGAGAAACCTGGAAAACCAGGTTTGAAAGCAGTAGAGCCTTACCATCTTCATGAATGGTGTTTTTCAGTATGCAGTGGTCAGGCAGCCATTAGTGCCATGGTTGGAATTCTACAACCCAGTTGCCAGTTCTGGAAACAGGGCATTGATAGCAAATACACTGGAATCTTCAAAGCCAAATAAACTAAACCCATTGACACTACAGTTTTGTAGGAAGGCTTGCCAGTGCTCTGACTTTTGTAGTGTGAATGAGAGTTATGATTCAGGTATAGGTGGAGAAGACCTGTCATAGAATGTATGCGTTGTCCAGGTTGTGAACTCATTCATAAACTTCATTTCTTCCCCTCCCTTAAAACATTCTTCTTTGCACGAGCGATGTTATCAGTGTCAGAACGGCAATGCAGGCAGGGCAGTGGTGATGAGTAACTGGCTGGCACCAGCCTGGTTGTAAGCAGAGTTGAAGGCGTGATGCTAAAATCCTGCAATGTTACTGTAGTGCTGTTGCTGGCATTGCATCAGTTGCTGAAGGAAAGACTGGTTTTCTTAGAAGAGTACGAGTTGTTCTGTGCTGAAGACACTCTACTAATGGAATATTACAAGTCTGTATAAGCACTTAACTATCCAAGTCTTGTTTGAGGTTTACAGTAAAAGGATGCTTTCCCCTGAGCTTCCAACCCTGGGACTAGTATGACACAAAAATAGCACCATCAAGGTGTACCCCATGACTTGTGATGGGAACAAATCCAGTCCTGCTTGTTAAACCTTAACTGATGAACTTTATTTTGGAGTTGCACTGTTAGTTGAGTGCATGTGCGGAGTTAATATGAGCATAATATTAACTGATTGCATGAGATTGGTAGGAAACCTAGTTGATACCTTGAAGGAATTCATACAACATTGCCCAACTATCTAACTTGTGACATAAGCAAAGAAAAGCAAAGATGAAGTTTGAGTAAACCTTGCCTTCTAACGTATTTGACTCGTGTTAAAAGCGTTGATAGAAATGCTGAGATTTGCACCTCGGCACTGCCATGAGGCTATTCAATCCGTGTTTATGTAAAGTCAGATTTAAAAAAAAGAGAAAAATAATTGAGATTAAGTATTAAACTGATAAAAGCAAGGAAACCCTGAGAGTACCCATTGCGTACATGTGCTGTTCCACTCCCCTCCCTTCAAGCCAGTGCATCAAAGCAAGTCTTTGTGTGAGCTGAATCAGGGAGCTGTGTCAAGATACGCCTGGGCTGGAGGACTCGGTGTCCCAGTACATGGCCAGCTTTACCACTAGGACTGTGAGTCACCGGTGTCCTGTCCGTATTGCAGCCCTCTAGCTTTTCTGTGTAGATGGGACTACGTTATGTTGCATCTTCCTTCTTGGCAGTACTAGGAGATATCCCAATAGTGCTTTCTCTGAATTAGAGCAGTATTCAGTCTTGGGCAAAAGTGAATTTCAGTTAGGTTGAGATCTTTGATTTGTCCCTCTACACAGCTGATCTACAGTAGAGCTGCTTTTTGTATCTTGTCATGTAGAACAGGACTTCCTTTAGCTGAATCCTTATTTCTTTATAAACTTCAGTTGGAAACAGAATTATCTCTAGGTTTTGAGTGCTCTTCTTTTCCACTGTTATCTGGTGGTGTAATGATTAGTCTTTGGAAAGCCAGGAAAGATATTATGCAAGTTGGGTATTAATTGGAAACAACAGGAAAGTTTGTTTTGCTAGTCATTGCAATGAGTGGTACACAGTAGCTGAGGACAGTTTGCTTTAGAAAAAGAAACAAAAAACCTCACTCAAGTGAAGAAGAAAGGTGTGTTCAGTCTGTTCAGGTTAGCTTAGGTGAAAATATTATTAAGATTACAGATAAGTGCTAAGACAAACTTAGCACTTGTAAGATTTCTCTTCCATTTTATTTTTAGTCTTACTGTCGTGTAAAATTTTACAAGAGTTCTAGTGCAATGACAGGTTGGCACTGACTTGAAGAAGCATTCTAGTTTGCTCAAATAATGATTCTTATCTAGTAAAGATCTGAGTAGTTTTTGAAGAGTTTGTTTACAATGAACAACACAACTCTAAGATGAAAAAAGTCACATCCCCAAATCAGTTTTTTCTTTCATAGTCTTGTTGGAGTATCATGGTATGTAGGATAGCACATAAGCTGGCCTACAGTCTCATCTCTTACCCAAGTGTAATAGGTTGGAAATTAAACCTGAATTGAAATTAGTTGGCAGTTCTGTGATTTTAACAATTGTCTGGTTGTTAATTGTTACTTTAATGTCTCTGGTTTAGGATTATCTGTTTAAAGATAATAGAAAGTATTTATTATTCGACTGTGATTCACCTAAGATTGTTTCTAGTAGGATATTTAGTAGCATGCTATTTAAAGGAGAGGAATAGTCCTTTGTAGAATAAACTGTTCAGACAAATAAATTATGGGCTTCCTAATAAATGCTGTGGCATTTGTGAAGCTTTTTTACATGTAACTTTGTTAAGTCTTGCTTTGGTTGCTGTATATGTGTGGGGTTTGTCGAGAAACCTCTAGAAATCATAATCATTCTCTTCAGTATTCTTCAGCCAATAAATCCTTATTAGCTCTTTGAAATAATGTTCATCCCCAGTGTTACACCAGATTATATCACATCTCATGTTAACACTTGAAGACTGGCAGAGTCACTTGGACTCTGTCTTTTTGTTGCCCAGGAACCTGCAAGAGGGAAGTGGATCTGTAACTGGTCTGTTCAAATGGTGCTAAAGTGCAGTTCCTGCTTTTGCTGGGCTTTTCTGATGAACATCAGAACTCTGTTGAGAAAAGGCCTTTTACTTTTGAAACTTCAGTCATATGTCACTTCATTTCTTCTCTTCATAGATTCCTGAGTTGAAACATAAGGCAATCTGAAAAAAAAAAATCTCTTCACCAAAGCCTTTAGTCTATACTGCAATGATTGGGGTAAGAGATAACACCTTATTGAAGTATAAATAATAAATGTGGTTTTGTTAAAGTTATGTATTTGTCATTGCTTTAGTAGCTGCTTACATGAGGAGAGGTGCTGCCGAGTTGGTTTTCTGCTTGACTGTAATGAACCACTTGTAAAAATCAATCTGTGGATAGGAATTTAATATTACATGTGCTTAACAGGAGTGAATAGGAGGCAGAGTTGTTTAAACGGTGGAGTACACGTATTGATTATGCGTTTGCATGTACACTATAATGTCCTTCCTAAAATGACCGTTACTGTTGAATCACAATTTCCAAGGGATGAATGTGACCCTGCTGTCCCAGGACAGATTTAGGACATTGCTGATCTTTCTTTATATGAATTTTTCAAAAATTGTGTCAGAAAAAAGGCATGTATGTTTTGAAACATATTGCTCAATATTACTGGATTAGAGGTCAGTCCTCAGTTGCATGCAAAATTAGATGTTAGAATCCATCGTTGCAAAAAGAGCTGAAGTTCCAGCTCTTCTGCAGGTTGCGTATTTGCTGAAGAAGGGGAACTTCTAGTGCTCGGTGCTTTTTCAGGTCAAGACACAGAACTGTGTAAAGACCTTTAGTGGAAGTGTAGTGAAGCCCAGGAGAGCAGTGTGTGTCGGGAGGTGTGGACAGGCTGTTGCTGAGAGCTTTAATTGCGAGTTGGAGTGCTGGAGTAAGGGCAAAGCATGGTACAAAGTGATTTTGGGGTATAAGTCTGCATTTTCAAAATAGCTGTAAAACGCATGTAGTTTTCTCTTGGAAATTTACATGACTGCACTTCCATTTACTATTGGCAGATTCAGAAAAAAAAAAAAAGATGTTTTCTTTGGCAGCTATAGTTCCATGAGGCTAATGCTTTTCACTTTAAAAAAAAATACCCTGTCTTTCAGACCCTCTGGTTCTAGATGTACCTGTTTGGATTTTTTAGTAGCCTTTTTGGTGTTTTTAAGTCTTGTTTTTCTAATTACTATTTTTATTTTTGGATCAGCTTTGAAAGGTTGCACAATTAAGTTGATAGTATTTTTACCTTTAGCTATAACACGTAGCAATAAACAGACCTCTTGATGTTTGGAGACCTATTAGAAAGCTAGAATAATGAAAATAGAAAAAAAACCAGTTTCTGTTTAGATTTCAAGTGCAATGATCCTCGCTTTGCTGTCGGGAGAATTGCAGGTGAACAAACAGCGCAGTCATAATGAAAGCATTTCATTTCTAACTGGTTTAACTGGGGTATAGAATTTTCTGTTCATCTAGCACCTGGGCTATACAGAGATAACAGCAATAACTTTCTAAATATGGAGGCAAACTGTACATCCATGTTCCTAAATTCAGCTTTGCTAAAACTGAAATGATTCAGAAGCGTCTGTATCTGACACCTCCAGTATCAAAGTGAAGCTATTCTTTCCTTACTCACTCCCACAACATTGGGATCTGCTAGCAAAAAAATCTGTGTAAACCCAGAGATCAAATGAGTGGGTTTTGGTTGAATTGAAGAGGAGGACATGGGGGAGTTTTGTAAAATAAGTTGGAATTTGGTACAGAGAGCAGTAACACAGCACCTGGGATAGACAGCTGGTTTTTGGAGTTAAAGAGTGCTGTCCAAGAATTCTGGCCTAGTACTGGGTGATTTGCTTTCACTGGTTGAGGATATTAAGAGCAAACCCCTCTTCCAGTTATCTTCATGAGAAGTTGGCCGAAGGACATGCATTATCCCTTCTCTCAGTAACCGACAAGGCAAACTGTGCACTAAACCTTAATTGCATAGTAAAGGGGATAAATGAGTTTAATTTACTTTGTTTTGCCATGAGTTCAGAAACCAGAACCAATATGGAAGGTTATCTTGGGCCATCTTGCCATCTTGGAAAGCAAAATAAGGAGTAACAGCAGCAATTTTATGAGTTACATATCCAGTACCGTTTGAGGAAGTACCAGGAAATAAGGATCTCAAATTACAATGTAAAGAGAATTGCTCTGAAGCAATCTCAAGGGGTTTCTTTTCTAGGTAGGGTGAGGTTTTTTTCCTGTGAACAAGTGGAGTTTGCTTAGAGATCTGGAGTGTTTCCTTAGCGAGTGTGCAGCACAGAGTGCAGTGGGAATGCAACTCCATGAGTGCAGAGGTGTCACCCATGTAAGAGAGGTAGGGACTTCTGGCAACCCAGGCTGCTTCTGTTGGTGTCACTAGATTTTTCTGTGACTTAGCTGCTTGTCTGGTCATGGTACTTAGGATCCTGCTGAGTGTTTGGATCATCTGTCTGTGAGCCATGGAGTGCTTCATCGTCCCCTTTTCCTTGTCCTCTACCTACACTCTGAAATGCGTCTGCATTGCAGCTTTGGGTCATTTTGAGACTTTAGTCTGTTACTTAGAGGAAATATGAATACTCTGCTGTGACAGATATGAAATGGAAGGGGAAAGAGGATGGCTTTGTAAATTTACACTGGATGCTTTTTATAAAAGCATCCATGGTCTTAGCTGGTGATGCGAGAGCTGTATTTTCACTGGTTTGTGGATGGCCTGCATGCTTGTCTGGAGAGTAGGTGATTCCCTTTTCATCAGTGACTGTGCTACAAGGTCTGTCTTAAGAGAGTGCAGCTATGAGCGAAAAACATCTACCCAAAGATGATGCAAAACCCTTTCGTGTTGAAAAGAACTGACATAATAGACTGCTGCTGGCCATTAAATGGTGTAATGTATGGTTGAATATCCCTGGTGCCCACTGAACTGCATTTACTGTATTAACTTCTTGCTATTATTCCCCTTTCAAGAGATTTTGTGCCTCAGAGTCACTTACCTCAGTGCTCTTCACTTTCGTTCAGAACCCACCCTGGTTTGAACATTTTTGTGTGTATGAACACACCCGTGAAGCATTAATCCCCTCTTTCCTTCTTTTGCCTCTTTCTCTACAGTATGTTCAAACTTTGTAGCTTAAATATGTTTTTTTCTTAGAGCAGTGATTTTTATTTCTTGGGGCCTTGACCGTCAGTCTGTTTGCTCATGGAACAACCCCAGGCGCACATTTCTGTCATTCTTTAATTTGTTTATTGTAAAAGCACCCCATTGTGATAGTTACTAGGTGACAAGGTACACGCTCTCTCTTTTCCCCTTGTTGTTAGTGAATTCTAGGCGGCCGCACCTCAGAAAATTCTTCCTATAGTTGTCATTTAATATGTTTCTTTAGGTGTCATCTCACATGCATTTTGAAATCGGCTGAAACAAAGTAATTTCCTCCTTCTTGACTGTTTAAAACAAGCGTTGATAGCTTGGATCAAGCTACCTATTTTATGGAGTTAAATGCTAGCATTAATAGGGCATTTGCTTAGGAAAGTCCTTTGTAGTCTGGGATTTAAAAGAATGATGTTTGTGCTGCATAAGAAGATTGAAAAGACAGGCAGTTTGCAATGGCATAATACTGAATTAAAATGTACCAGAATCTCAGTGCATGCCTGTAATAACAGAATAGCAGGCTCTAGCTGGGAAAGGTTGTGTTCCTAATTAGATCTGTGCAGACAGTAGGAAGCACACAGGGAATTGCTTTCATCCTGAATTACCCTCTAGTGGCTGGGAATTAGCAGGACTGGAATAGGGGGAAAGATTTTCAGGTGGTATACCTGAATCTAAGAGTGTACTTGGAAAAGTGATGCTAAGCCAAGAATAATCACATGTGAAAATTAATTCTCATAACCTGATTTATCAGAATGTATAGTTGTATTAAAATCAGACTTTGAATTGGAGGATCTTTTAAAAGTAGTGGAATGTATCTTCTAGCTGTTAATTGGCTTTTTAATTCTGCAGGCAGTTGCTATGGTTTTAGTCCAGGAGCTAAATATTAATGTCTGGTCACATACTTTCTTATACAGTTATTTAACGTAGTTTAGCAAATCTTGGATTAGTAAACAGTCAATTTAGCATTCAAACGTGATACCAATAGCTCTACTGGAAATTCCATTTTCATTTCACTGTAAAAATTAAATTATAAACAAGTACCTAATTACCCAAATTATCACATCAATGATGTAGTACCATTATTAGAGCTTTTTTCTCCCAGAAATCCAGTTTTTCTTCCGTAGTACATTCTCAGCTTGCAAGAGTGAGACCCAGTCTTACGTAAGGACAAGTTACTTGACTTGTCCACTTAGCAGATTGATTGATTTAGTAGAACAAGACCTTTGCCCTACATACTGGTAGTTTGCAGAGCAGGTCTATACAGTTAAAATAGCTAAGTATTAAATGTTATTTGACTTAAAAATGAAGTAATTTTAAACCTTGACATAGATTACTTGTGAACAATAGAATGTAAGGGGAAATACCCAGAACAGTTCCAGTACATTTTATTCATCTGCAAGTTTTACCTTTTTATATGCAATGATTCTGCAAGATTTTTTATATGTTTGTACTTTCATATCTATGAATAGCCCCTGAGGCTGGGGTGGAACAAACACTCAGGATGACTGCTACTGAAGGTAGCCAGAAGAAATATTTTTCTTTTTTCTTTTTGGTGTGTTACAGGACCATCAAAGTTTTCGATGTTCTCCCTAGAAAATCAATATGTGTGTTGTATCATACTTCAGTGAAGAGCTTACATGAATGATTGCCAGATCTGTTCTTATTTTTATCATTTGATTAGCAGTTAATAGAGGATGTTTCTGTTGTGTAACAAAGGAAGTGGATGAAGAAGGTATTATTTCCTGAGTCTTTGCTTTCCTTTATGTAGCTGTGAGACATTTCTGCCTTAAAACGTTGGTGTCCTGGCCACTCATCATATCGGCAGGCTCTCTGCTCCCTGCGTTTGATTCCAATCAGTTATGCTATCAGCAATTTGGCAGATAAGCACATCTCGGTGACAGTAGTACAAGAAATAGTACTGGCAAAAAGAGCTGCAACCAACCTTTAATGTTGTGTCCCCTGTGGCTGCAGTTTAACTACTTCTCCAAGTCCTAACGTAATATTTAAAAGAGACATGATACGCATTGATACAGATTGAAGCTTAATTTACGTGAATACAGTGAGATAATGAGGAAGAGTGTGATTCCACTGCCTGTTGTCAAAAAAAAACAACCCCAAACCAAAGTTTTGTTTTTTGAAGGGTACATCTTGCTTATATTCTAACGTATATATGCAGAGGGGGGTTTTGTGTGCTTATGCAAAGCAGGCCCATGGGCCCATTACTGCTGTGAAGGAAGCCTGGCTGAGCGATGTTGTTCCTCATTCTCTGCTGCTCACATCACCGGGTTTTGAATTGATGCGTTTCCACTTGCTTTATTTTGCATTACTGCTTTGTGGGGAAACACAGCCGGCTGTCTTGTTTGCTTTACAACAGGGGCAGGAACGTGGGCAACTTGTGTTAGAGTGTCAAAATAATTGTGACCTGTAAAACAGTGGAGGAGGAGGAGGACTGGTCAAACCAGTCCTGTGGGTGCTGAGCGTCCTGTCACAGCAGCAGAAAGTGTTATAAAGCCAGTGACAGAAAGCTTTCCACATGCCACACTAGATGTCTGACAGTTTTGTGAGATGGGTTGTTATTTGAGGTATGCGGGCAGGTGAGTGTGGGCTGGGCTCATCTCAGAATGGGGCTTTGAGAGGTTCCTGCCCTGGGCATTTTGAGTTGGCTCAGTAGTGATTGCATTCTCCTGTGGCACGGGCAGAGCAAGGGACATACATTGTGAGGGTGAGGCAGACATCTCGTGCAGGGGACTGAGGAGCAAGATTTATGTAGCTGTGAGACATTTCTGCCTTAAAACGTTGGTGTCCTGGCCACTCATCATATCGGCAGGCTCTCTGCTCCCTGCGTTTGATTCCAATCAGTTATGCTATCAGCAATTTGGCAGATAAGCACATCTCGGTGACAGTAGTACAAGAAATAGTACTGGCAAAAAGAGCTGCAACCAACCTTTAATGTTGTGTCCCCTGTGGCTGCAGTTTAACTACTTCTCCAAGTCCTAACGTAATATTTAAAAGAGACATGATACGCATTGATACAGATTGAAGCTTAATTTACGTGAATACAGTGAGATAATGAGGAAGAGTGTGATTCCACTGCCTGTTGTCAAAAAAAAACAACCCCAAACCAAAGTTTTGTTTTTTGAAGGGTACATCTTGCTTATATTCTAACGTATATATGCAGAGGGGGGTTTTGTGTGCTTATGCAAAGCAGGCCCATGGGCCCATTACTGCTGTGAAGGAAGCCTGGCTGAGCGATGTTGTTCCTCATTCTCTGCTGCTCACATCACCGGGTTTTGAATTGATGCGTTTCCACTTGCTTTATTTTGCATTACTGCTTTGTGGGGAAACACAGCCGGCTGTCTTGTTTGCTTTACAACAGGGGCAGGAACGTGGGCAACTTGTGTTAGAGTGTCAAAATAATTGTGACCTGTAAAACAGTGGAGGAGGAGGAGGACTGGTCAAACCAGTCCTGTGGGTGCTGAGCGTCCTGTCACAGCAGCAGAAAGTGTTATAAAGCCAGTGACAGAAAGCTTTCCACATGCCACACTAGATGTCTGACAGTTTTGTGAGATGGGTTGTTATTTGAGGTATGCGGGCAGGTGAGTGTGGGCTGGGCTCATCTCAGAATGGGGCTTTGAGAGGTTCCTGCCCTGGGCATTTTGAGTTGGCTCAGTAGTGATTGCATTCTCCTGTGGCACGGGCAGAGCAAGGGACATACATTGTGAGGGTGAGGCAGACATCTCGTGCAGGGGACTGAGGAGCAAGAAGCTCCAGTGCTGGATGCAGTGCTCCAGGTGGGGTCTCACCAGAGCAGAGTAGAAGGGGAGAATCATCTCCCTCAACCTGCTGGCCACGCTGCTTTTGATGCAGCCCAGGATACGGTTGGCTTTCTGAGCTGCGAGCCGCATTGTCGGCTCATGTCCAGCTTTTCATGCTTTTCTTTTGTTGATTAACTGGCAGTTGTAGCCCAAGGGTTGGTTTCAGATGCTAGTGGTAGGTTCTTCATTTGATGGTATTTCCTGGTAGAAACAGCTGGGCTGAGGCTCCTGCATTTATTCCCTATCTGATTCTTGTATGTAATAGTGAAAGGTGGTAGTGGTAGCAATTAGCCACAAACCTAATGGGATCCCTCTGCTCTAACAATGTCAGCCTTAGTAGTAAGTGCTGGTTAATAAGGAAGGACTCAGGAGGAGCAGAGCCCAGCAGCACCAAGGGCTTCCTTTCAGACTGAGTCAGAGTGCAGGGCCTGGAGTGTGTAACTGAGTGACTCGGACTGTGTGAAAGTTAAACAAAGGAGAAAGCAAGTATGAAAACAAACTTGGTGTTGCAAGATGGCAAGGTTACTGCTTCCTTTGAGATAATTGTTGGAATAGCAGAGTTGAATTTATAGACAAAAAAAATGCCTTGCTAGATTAAATTGTCCAATTTATTTAGTATTGGGGGATAGAGTTGCATCTAAAAGTTATGACTGTTGTATTGAATTTCTCCTAATGGAAATAATATGATAAGGGCTTCTTGTACTTGCTAAAAATGACAGCAGTCTTTCCAGACACCTGACCATCTGGGATTCCTGAAAAAGACGACACATCATTATACCCAGGCTCTTCCCTAAGTGTTCTGGCTGTTTGGATCTCAGTACGGTGTCCTTCTAGAAGAACACTTTCTACATAGCTTTTCACCTCCTCAAATGTTTGCTCTGCAAGCTACCTCTCAAGAGAGAGAGCAAATCTGCTGCAGGCCATCTGTGCTCTCCCAGCAAGGGATTTTGGCTGCTTAAAGCAGATGGGAACAGAGACTCTCACCCCCATCCTCCCCCGGTCCCTTCCTTCCTTTAGGTTGCCTGGTACAGACCCATTTTGCTGTATGGATGGTGAGGGAGGACGTGACAGTAAGGAAGTTGTATGTTCTGGCTGAATGAGGAAGTCGCCCTGTGTTCTAAAAATGAGTAGGTCAAGGCGTATTACTGCTTTCAAATAGCATATAGGAAAATGAAGCTGTAAGGCTGTAGATTATTTTTTAATTATTATTCATGTCTGAGTTACTTTCAGAGGTGATGACATGGACTATTTGTGGATTTAAGTCATAGAATTACTAATTCTAAAAAGCTCTGGGGATTTTTTTATTGGCTTGGCATTTATGTTCCACTGCTTCCTGTTTGCCATCCTTGATTTCTCATCTTCTTTTAGAAAAATTTGTATTGGAGCATTTACTTAAAAGTTAGGCAATAAATTGTGTATAACACTTATGTATCTAAATATTTTTGCCCTTTGATTTTTACTTTCCAGGGGCCTTTCTTTCCCTTCTCCCAATCTCTTTTAATTTTAATTATAATATGTTCTGTACTGTGAATTCTACTTCTAGATTTCCAAAGAAAAATGATGGAGGGATATTTACCAGAAATGCAAAGCACGCTGGAACCAGTCAATCCATCAGATGATGCCTCTTCCAGGTCCCCAGGTAACGAGAAGTCTGATAAAACATCTGGAATGAAGGACTGCTCGAGCATCAGTTGTACTGGGGATGAAGGGGAATCCAAGTTGTTGCCCTCGGACCAGGATTCAGCAGTTCATGGCATAAGCAGCAATGGGGCCCTGGCAGAAAGACAGGAGCAGCAGCATGGTGGAGCAGACTGCTGTGCCAATAACTGCTCTGAAAGAAAGGTAGAAGGCTTCACAAAACCAGAACATATATCCAGTGCAGAATTTGAACGACAGGATCCAAAAACTAATCAGACGGAACAATCATTAATGGAACTACTACAGGAGCTAAGGGAGGAGTCTGACTTTGTGAAAAAATCCAGCGATAAAATCTACTCAGAAAGCCCTTATGACACAGACTGCACAAAGAAGCTTATTTCCACAATACATCAGACTTCCTCACAGGAGGATTTGCTAAAGGAAATAGAGTCTGAACTCTTATCTACGGATTTTTCAAAGGAACGAAAATTCCCCAATGGTGTGCGGAAGGGTGAGCAGGCCTTGGCCGCCTTTGAAAAATGTGTGCAAGATAAGTACCTGGAGCAAGAACAAACTATAAAAAAGTGAGTATTCGAGTATGCTTATCACAATTGGAGGTGTGTACTAACAGTTTTGCTTGCAAGTGGTGTGCAACTGCATACAACATTTTGGTATAAAACAAGTAGTCTCTTGTGAGTTCTTCTAAGGACAGTTAATGAGCTTTTTTAATTATGTTCTTCAAGCGAGGAATTATTTTTACTTGTGGTATGTACTTATAAATAAAAATGTGTGCTTAGATCTCTGAATTCTTGCAGAATTTGGCAGGAACTGAATAGCCAACTGTTAAGTTGAATAGCCTGCCAATGTCTAGAATTACTTAAATACAGTAAAAGTAATGTTGATATAAAAATAGTCCAGGATTCATTCAGTCTCTATATGTCCTTGGAGAAATGAATCTTTGTAATTACTAACTCCCACTATGTGTGTTTCATTTATGAGTCTGAAATTGCCTGTTTCATTTTTTTAAGTAGTATTCAGTCTCCTGTCATAATCCAGCAAAGTTGCTAATCAGTCCAGAGCTATTCTTTGAGTTGGAAATGTCATATATAGATAAATACAGTCTTACCACATTTGATTGATAGGAGGGCTTTCAAAATACATGTCTTTTAAATTTTGCTGTGATAAACTGGGCTTAATAGTTCTACCAGGTAGTACACTATGTGAAGAATATTATATTCGTGAAAATTCAGTTCATTGCTTGATTTCTTGATTCAGCTACTTGATGTTTATTCAGTTACCAGTCTAGAAATGTTTTTTGCTAATGAAATGTAGCCTCTAACTTCAAATTTATTCCTGCTTGCAGAGCTGGTTGTGGGTGTCCTACTTTTCATGTAAGGCACTCTGGTACCGTGGAATGGGAGGACATCAAAGGGAGGGAAAACCTGGCAGAGGGAGAATAGGTGCCCAGGAGCAGAGTAGGGAAAATATTCTCTTGCACTGCATCAGTTATCCTCTGACAGAAATCATAAATGTGAGGAGAGTCAGTTGATGACAGGAGAGCTTGGGAATGCATAGAATTCAGTACCTACGGGGGAGGAGGAGTGGGAGTCTGAAGTGGTGGGTGTGTAGATGGTTGTAATTCTGGGAGATGGTGAGTGAACAAGATATTTGGGTACTCAAAGGCAGGTGTTTTCAGCTGTGGACCAATTACTTTTAGAGACAAACGTTTATATAAATATATGTATATATTATGTATACACACAGAAAGTTTTTTCTCTGAACATGTCTTTAGTCTCTTTCTTTTTGCCAGATGGTATCCTAGCTGCTGCCCTTCGACTTTTGGGGACTCATCTCAGGAGTGTAAAACTGTTGTGGAACATTTTATGTTTGGTCCAAGGGACATTCTGGGTTGGGTTGATTTTGTCCCTTAGTTTAGGATCAGCAGAATTTCTTGTAATGTTGCTCCAGAAATAGCCCAGTTGTGTCCTGTGATCAGGTCTAGGATATAATGAACAGCAATTGTGTGGATTAAGAATTTGTAATCCAGGTATATTCATTAATAGATTAAAACAGTTCAGAAGTGCTAAACTCTCTTTCACTGGTGGTTTTGAATTCCTTGTAATTTAGAAGCCTCATTTGTTTAGAGATTTGTTTATTTATTTCAAAGGAGGGAAGCTAAAGATGAAAGTGTATATGCAAAAGGTTATTTAAATACATTGTTCAGGTAAGTGCATGCTTCCCAGAAACATACTCAATTAGCAGCCTTATATGTCCACCATCTAACTGTATTTTTAAACATTTAAATGCATTCGAGGCTCTGTTTATTCAGCAGTTCTAACAATGTAACTTCTGAGGTTTATGTATAACTATCTTCTGTTGCAGCGATAGAAGGTCAGACTAAATACCTGTCAGCTTCAACTCAGGCTTGAAACAGCTGAGCTGCAAAGGAACAGAACGTTATAAGGCGTGGAGGCTGCTGAAGTTACATGCCTACTTAGGACTTAGAACATGAGAGTTCCATTTCTTACCAGATTGTGAACTTCAGGGGCTACTTTGAGCCATTTCTAGACATGAAATGCTTACAGTACCTGTGTTTGCAGACATTTGACTGCTGGAGCTATCTGACTGGAAATTACTTATCTTACAAGTACCTTAAAATCGTTAACATTTACAGTTTTGCAGTTGCATAGAGGTCTGAAGTGCCTCACATCATCATGGACATTAATAACCCCAAAATGCTGGAAATGGGCAATTTGCTTACAAGGAAGATGCTACTTGCTTGGTTGGAGTTAAGTTGCACATGCACAACATACTTCTGTTTTGTTTTTCTAAGGCTTTTGTGGATTTCATTAGTGTTCCTGGCTCTTAACTCCCAAGAAAATTTGCAGATCAAGGAGGAAAAGCCATCTATCTCAAAATTAAAAACAAACAAACAAAAAAACAATACTGCAGTATCTTGCACTTAGTTTCTTTTTTTTTTTTTTTCTTTACAGACTGATAAAAGAAAATAAAAAGCATCAAGAACTGATTTTGGAAATTTGCTCAGAAAAGGACAACTTAAAAGATGAATTGAAAAAACGATCAGAAACAGAAAAGCAGCACCTCAACATTATTAAACAGGTACAGATAACAAACCAGAAGTGCTGGTTAGTATCTCACCTGTACGCGGTGTCACTGTTGCCTCTGCTTAACATCATGTCCTTGGTCGCAGAGAAGGAAGGAATGCCTGTGGTTATTAGCCAAAGCTTTTTAGGAAGATAAATCTGCTATTCCATTCCAAGAAAATTATTCATTGTCTAAAGTGCCTTTGCGTAAACTGATTTCTAGATTGAGATCACTTAAGCCTTCCAGATTTAGAAGTTTCTCTTAAAGTCAAGAGAATTCCCTTTTCATGGGTTGCCTTGGTGGTAGGTTATGTGCACCTTGGCTTACTGCTGGAAACAGCATATGTTGAAGACCTTTTAGACCTTTTTACAAAAAATGTCAAGGTCAGAGTTTTATCCTGAGAGAATGATTTATTTCTTGTATGTGGGCATAAAGGAGATTTTATGCAAATGTTTCATCAAGCCAAATTTCTTCTTAATTTGTCATCTTTATCTTCTGTTGTTAACTACTGCATCTGCTGGTAGAAGTGGATGGGTGTGTTACAGCTGTAAATGTAATACTTCCAATATGTAAACTTCCAATATATGGAAGGTGTATAAAGAGTAGAGCGAATTAACTGTGCTAATGCACATCGTTTTGGTATTATCAGTTCCTGTATACAGGGGTTTCCCCAGTGAATTGTTAGAACCATGACAGGCTAAGGAGGAAAGTAGGGTGTGTATTGGTGTGGGCTGGTTTTAGTGTGGGAATCAGCTTGTCTGATACAGTTATCTGCTAATGATCCTACATTACTGGTTGGCCTGACCTTACCAACTGATTACAGCTTAGAAATCTGGCAAGAGATAGCGTTTAGATTACTAATTTCTCTTTGTCAGAGCACTGGTGATACTACACTAGTTGTCAGGTTTCTTTGTTAATGTCTGCATCACACAGAAATCTGTTCTCAAAGCCGTGTGTCAGGCTGGTGGTGTTCCAGAGGAATGCAGATAGAAACTTTTGTCTTTGGTTAATTTCAAAGAATCTTTGAAAATCCACGATGTGATTGAAAATGGAATTGAAAAGTCTTATTTTTAAGCTGCAAACTAGAATTGCATATGCGTGAATAAATCAGTATGAGCAGCTTACTTGTTCTCTCGTGTCTGTATTGCCATGATAATGCTGTATGATTTCATGAAGCTATGTTATACAGCAATTGCTTTATCCCTTTTTGAAGAAAAAGGTATTTTTGAGGGAGTTTCTTTTGCTTTCTAGTCAGATAAGAAGGATCTGTGATATTGCATGCTTGCAGGTGATTTCAGAAAATATTAGTTTGGAGTGTAATACTTTCATATTGTAGTTGAATATCACCCAGAGTTGTAAGTAAGATTACATTGCAGTGAAACACTTGAGTTTTTTCATTTGATGTGAATGTTTTAATGTTACAATTTCTAAATTGGTGTTTTCTGGGTGGCTTTCAAATCGGTGAGAGCTTTGTTGCACTCACTACTGCAAGCAAACTGTACACGCGTGCTTTTTTGTGTAAAACTTTGATTTCGTACAGGCAGTGATTCGTTTGCAAAGCTGAAAAGGGTGAGATCAATTCATTGTGTGATAACAAGAGCGTTTTAGATTGTTCTTGCCTTTGTGTAGCAATTTGGAATTGCACAAAAACGTAAGATACTGACCCTGAGATCTTGTACTTTTTTACTTCCCTCCGCCACCCCCCCTAAAACCAAATGAAACCAAACTGACCTTGGTGAATTGACTTTCCTCTGGAACACGAGGATAGTCATTGAGGCACAATTAGAACAACCTTTGGGTAACATCACAGCTTCTGTAGCCACCACTTGCCCTTGTGCTAGTGCTGCTGCTGCTTCCTCTACTGAATTGACATGACTGTGCAGTGATCGCGCTCTGGGAAGTGTTCCAGTTGAACATTGGTAATTATTCTTCAGCTGGATGAGGGCTCTGACTTGGTTCACCAGGCAGCTAAAAAAAATGCCAGCACAATGACTAAGCGCCTCTTCGTTTGCCGAGTTATTTTTCAATGAATTAATTCCCAGTGCAGTTCAGTATGGATTGGATGCATGACTGCTTTGCTGGCACGGTGCGGGATATGGCACAGGGATAGCAACAAAAGGGTGGAAGGTGAAGGAACTTCAGAGAGGAGCCAGCATTGCCCTGGCATCTCAGCATTTGCTGTCAGTCCAATTTTTTTTGTGTAGGAAATTACCGTGCCTCGTATTTGACTTGATTTGATGCATCTGCAGTCTCACTGAAGATGAGAATTGACATCTTTTATGCTTGTGCTGTAATGCAAAGCTAGACGTTGATATGGATAGTTGCAGCTTGACAAGTGTAAAATACAGTTAAATATCTGTTGAAGCATCTAATTTTGCGTGAAATGTTTCTGCCTGTACAAAACATGATCAAAGTCTTATTTTTCCCTATAATTATATCATAATGTTGTCTCTTAGCTGGAAGCAAGAATGGAAGAGCTTAATAAAGAAGTGAAAGCTAGTAAAGACAAACTTTTAACTCAAGATGCGGCAGCCAAAAATGCTATTCAGCAGTTGCATAAAGAGATGGCCTTTCGAATGGAACAGGTAATTAGGAAAACCTTTAATTATTGAACGTGTTATGAACAAATTTAGTTCTTGTAGGAAACGTGGGCTAGATTGTTAGATCACTAGGTAAAGCAAAATATTCCAAAATTGGAACTATTAGCGTGTGGTTATATGTGCATTTTTGATAACTGGCAAATAGCTGTTAACATTCTAGAATGCCTGATACCCTTGAGGGTTGAATTCCATACATATAAAAAGAGTTATCTCATTTTCCTTGCCTCTAAGCCGATCTTGGCTCAAAAGGAGGTAAAAGCTGGCAGTGGCTTTTTTCAAACCCGGTTATCACAAAATTAATATTTTTCTCAACTCCAGCACAAAGCTCTTACTTTGTCTCTTGTATTACTGAAAGCTAAGAAGATTTTTTTTCTTTTTAATACCATATTTTATCAAGTATTGTGTGAACTCTAAAGCTCTGTGTCTAATTCTCTTTTTATTTGAAGCAGAATTTGTTAGTGCTGGGATGGGGGGAAATCTGTTAAAATAAGCCACGGGATAATGTTTGTGCATTTGGCAGGTGGACGAGGGAAGAGAGAGCACTGGTACCGGGTACTTGCAAAATTGTTTTGTTACTAAAACTTACCAAATACACTTCTTTCCTTCTGAAACAATAAATTCTATTCCAAATTATTGATGTATTGATAGCTCTTTTCGGATCTTTAGCTGTGAAGGTGCAGATGCTTAGGTACATATTTACATACATGTCTTTACATAGAAGTATGAGAAATTTTAGTACTTTAGTGGGGTGTAATGTTAGTCTTTGCAAAACTGGAGCTTTTGAGTCCTACTTTGTTTTGCTACTGTACTGCAACACTGAAAATATCCAGTAGTGTCTTATAAAAGCTAGTTATGGAATATAAGATTGATTAATTCTATTTTAATATTTTTCAAGGCAAACAAGAAATGTGAAGAAGCACGCCATGAAAAGGAAACGATGGTGATGAAATATGTCCGAGGGGAGAAAGAGTCACTTGACCTCCGAAAGGAAAAGGAGATACTTGAGAGAAGAGTGCGAGATGCAAACAAAGAAATTGAGAAGCATACTAATAAAATCAAGCAGCTTTCTCAGGAAAAAGGGAGATTGCACCAGCTCTATGAAACTAAGGTGCTCTAAGTATTGCTGTATGACTTGAGTGAATGATTAAAAGCACTATCAGAACAACCTTATCACTTGTTTGATATTATACTTGGTGAAAGAAACCTGTTTTCATTTGGTTTTGCTGTATAGCTGTGAAAACCCCTTTCCTCCAAGGGAAGGGTGAGAAGTTACTGAGTTCAGTCATCTTTTTGAAGTTCCTTTTAATATTTCCCTGAATACTAAGTTTGTGGAACTTAAAGGGGTTTTTTTTGACAAAGTTGAAAAGACTGCAGATGCCTGGATTTTTAGGGAGTTTCTAGCTTGTTTGGAATTTTTTTTTAAGACTGCAATGGCATCAAAATATTGCAGTCTTTTTTGCTATTTTTGTGTGTATCTTCACTATAGTTTCTCTCTTATACTACTGAAGATTGCTGATAGAGCAATAGAATTCTTCAGGGCAGTTCCAAAAATTTGCCATTCTCTTTTAGAAACCAGTAAGATTCCCATCAGCCTCTTAGATTATCCAGGTCATTTTGTATTGTGCTTCACGATACAATTTTATGTGAAAGAACCAAAAATTGATAAATTAATATTGTTCAGGCTTTGACTTGGGCCTCCTCTAAGCAGTTGTGCTACGGGCAGTTGACAAGAACAGCAGGATCAGAAAAATACATCTCAATAAAAGACCTTAAAATTATGCTTCTGAAACAAAAAAATTACCTCAATGTCTTCTCTCACATGAATAGGAAGTGGGAGTATGACTTCAGGTTGCCTAAACAAAACTTAACTTTATAATTCCTGAGGCTTACACTAGAGCTTTACAGAATTGTACTGCCCTCATATGGTGCTGCTTTAAACTTTTTTTTTTTCATCTTACCAAGATGAACTTATTACTTCAGAAACAGAGTTTGGAAATTTGGCTTAATGCAGTGCTCTGTGGATAGTGGTATAGAAGGTTATGCCACGATGTGCTTGTGTTAGCATCCTTTCTTGGCACAGACTTGCATATGTTTTGCTGTCAGTGCTCACACCAGTCTCCATAATTGGTAATACCATTCCACTGGTGTCACAGTTTTTGTCTGTAGCCTTGTATAATACATGACCTTACAACTTTGGACCTGTGTTTCCTCATCCTTTTGCCAAAAAAAGAACAAAAAGAGGACTGTGCAGCTTACCCAGGAGGTAGTTATTTTAGATCAGAACTCTAGACTGTGCTTTGCCTTTTAACAGATATATATAACATTAATGTATATTAACAGTAATGCTGCCTCACCTTGCTGTTCAAACCAGAACACTGATGTGTTTTTCACTGGATGATGGGCTAAGGCATTATGGAGCACTCTCAATTCTGTGCATGCTGTTGCAAAACTCATACATTAAAGAAAAAAGACATGTATTTGACACCTGAGCAGGAGTCGTCTTGTAGAAGTACTGGATGATTTAAGTCCATAAAGTAAAACCTATAAAATCTTTTTAGGATGGTGAAGCCACTCGACTCAACAAAGAAATAGAGAAATTGAAAGAAGAAATCAATTCTCATGTTATCAAAGTAAAATGGGCTCAGAACAAACTGAAAACAGAAATGGATTCACACAAGGTTAGTGAAGTAGTGCTGGTGCAATGACATGAAAATACAGTCAGAGGAATGTAGTTGCTATACTATTTATTCTTTATATAGTACTAAAATCTGTTTCTAAAGTGTTTTTTATTTAATTTGAACACCTGAGGCAAAGGTCAGAATAGTGCTCTTAGAGATATTGATACTGAAATGGAAATGTTGAAAGGATGTGAGGGAGGATGTATGGGGAGGATTCTGTTTGATCTGGTGATGAACTTCTAATTTGTTTTTTGTATTAATTTAACTGTCATCTTAGTTCAGTTTTTATGTGATAGATTTAAATCTAGCATCTGAAAATATGCATAGCACATAACTAAGAAGTCCTTTTGTTGTGCTTTCAGTGTTGGAACAAACAAAATTGCATAAAGTAATAGATGAGAAAAATAATGGAAAGAAAAAGAATACTTTTTGTTGTTAATTCTTTCCAGACTGAAATAGGGAACTTTTATTATGAGAAATGCTTTTTCCCAGATTAAGTTGGATGAAGAGGTTTAACCCATTGTTTATTACTGTTTTTGTAGGAAACCAAAGAACGCCTCAAAGATGCAACGACAAAATTAACTGAAGCAAAAGAAGAAGCAGACCAGATAAGGAAAAACTGTCAAGAAATGATAAAAACCTATCAAGTAGGCACATTTTCTTAGGACTTAAAATTAGTGTTCAGCATCTGAGTCTCCTTTTTCCTCCCTTTATGCCTTAAGCTGTAGCAGGGAAGAATTATCCTGTGCGAGCTACAAGGCTGAAATGACTTGTTGCTGATTTCTGTACTTGGAAAAGTTGTTAATAAAAGGGAAAATGTTTGTCTTGATGGGCACACAGTGGGGGGAGGCTGGGGGGTCTCTTTCTTGGCATGTCCAGAATTATTAGATATGTACCTACAGGAAAGACTCGGTGGTGTGAAAAGCTGTCTGTGTGCTCATGAAACCAGCAAGGGGAACATAAAAACTCTAAAAGTGTAATTATGTATCTTCAATCCTTTTAGGAATCAGAAGAAATTAAATCAAATGAATTGGATGCAAAACTCCGAGTAACTAAAGGAGAACTAGAGAAACAAATTCAGGAGAAGTCTGATCACCTGGAGGTAAATGTGGGGTGTGTGGAGACAACACAGTTGGCAACATAGTAGTTAAGAATGCCATGAGTTTTTAATTTTGAGAATCTTATTTTAAGGTGCTTATAATTTTTGCAAAACATTTTTCTTTTTCACCTAATACTAAAGGCCAGGTGTCTGCCTTCAGCCCTGCTTTTTGGAGGATGTTTTTAGCTATTACCTTGGATGCACCTTTTAAAATCAAAGTTATGGGAAAAGAATGATATAATGAGGACAAAATAACTGTTTTCCATTTATAAATATGAATGTTGCTATAATTCAGAGCACAAACTCAGATGATAGACAGGCCTTTCTTTGACTGGTATTTTGCCAAGCTATATGGCAAGGAGAGACAGGAACAGTCTCCATTCTGTGTAAAGATTTCCTAGCCAAAAGCTAAATTCTCTAATGATTTAGTACCTGCTCACAGCTTCACAGAGTTAACCGAGTGTCACTTTGCCTACAACTTTCCACAGGGGCTGTTGTGGCATGGATTTGTACACTTAAAACCAGAATGTGTAATCACACTCATTCTCACTTCTTCTCAGAATAAAGAAGCTTTTAGGCTTTACTTTACTTTTAGAGCAAGTAAAACAAACCTTTAGTGTACATGTTCTGCCTCAATCCCTCCAAGCTGTTGTGGTGGCCTGCATTGGCCTAGATTTTTTTGACATCCTAAGAGATGCCACTGCCCGTTTAGATTTCTCAAGGAGCTTTTTGTTCTTTAAAAAGGTGCATCATGCAAAAATAAAAGAACTGGAGGACTTGAAGAGGACATTTAAAGAAGGCATGGATGAGCTTCGGACACTGAGAACAAAGGTAATGTGTGCTGTGTTGGGTTGCAGTGGGGCTAAAGGCATAGTGCTGGGTTTTGGAGCTAAGCTATATTCAATCTATTAATTGTATTTTTACTTCTTTTGGAATGAGCAGCGTGATTAGAAACTGGCTGGCTTGTGATTAGAAGGAATACGTAACTGTGACTCAGGGTAGCCTTTCTTGGGAGTATCAATTGATCCATAGTACAGCAATATTTTGTTTCATGGTATGTACCTCATTGGACTGGAAAGTTGTGAGAAAAAATTTAGTAAACATCTTGTAAGTTTAATAACTTTGGAAAATGAAAAATAATTGTAAACTTTTCCTGCCTGTGAAGCTAGTTTTGTAGAGGTCATACATGTGACCTGTGGTAAGAAGTACAAGCTATCTGTAACGTTTGAACAGCTTTGAACAGGGTTTTAAATCTATAGGACCTTTTGAAAGGGGGGAAGACGTAATAAGGGGTTGGCTTCGTATCTGGGGAAAGATGATGTCTTTGGATCCTGGTCGATTAGGCTGGTAAGCTTGAAGTCTTTGGACAAAACTAATGCTGATCACACTTGTTTAATTTGATTATTTTTTTTCCCCATCTTTTTGTCTGTTTATTTTTCTGACTGCATTTGATCTGAAATATTTGGGATATTGTTTTTTGCTGCTTGGAATCACCAAAAAATAGCACACAGGCTTTGTTCAACAGTCTAGACATTTGATCAGAATAATTCAGCTCTGGTGTTTTGGAAAATAAATAGTTTATGATTTGTTGGGTTTTTTTCTATTTAGGTAAAGTGTCTAGAGGATGAACGTTTAAGAACAGAAGATGAGTTATCCAAGTATAAAGAAATCATTAATAGACAGAAAACTGAAATTCAGAATTTGCTGGACAGAGTCAAAACTGTAGATCGTCTGCAGGATCAACATCAGAGGTACAGCTATGCGCTTTGAGGAGTGATTTAAAAGATTATCTGCAATGTTTGGTTTTTTTTTTTCTAAATTGAAACTATTGATGCTTTAAAATGTATTCTAATTTGAAGAATCCCTGCCCTAATTTAAGTGTTTTTCTAACCTAAATCAATATCGCTAGTACTGGAGACAACCTTGGTGGCTTCTTATAAAATGAGGGGATTGAGACTGATAAGTCTAATTCTTAGGTCTTTAATTATTAGAATAAGAAGTGCTTGCTTTCTGGTGTACACTACGAAGTTATATCTCCTAGGTGTCTGCCCTGTGTTAGGGAAGTAATCTCAGAGAAGAGTTGGACATCTTGTGGACACTTCAGGAGTGTCTGAGCATAGTCACATTTCTGTATGGTACATATGGACTAGAATATATAAATACTCTCCACTTTGTTGCATAAATGGATATAGACAAATGTCAGATAAGCAGAACTACCCATGTGTCCCTCCTGTGCTTTTAACAGTTCTTACTTATCATTGAAAAATATTTCAGTGATTATATGTTTTCCTTGGGGTTTAGAGAATGAAGCATTTTCCATTTGTTGTGTGCTGCTCAGCTGTATTGGCACTGTCTCATCAGCCATTCTAGGGAAAATGCAATCTGTTAGAGACAATCAGAGCTTACACTTCGATCAATAACAGTTATTTTTCATTTGGGACCTTGCCAAATGAATTGAAATTACTTTGATTGCAGTGTAAAAATACATATTTTTTTTTTCCAGTTATCTTTTCCTTTCAATAATTGAGACGTACTTAAATATCTGTCTTTTATCCAAATTGAGTAAGAATGAAATTTTTATTTAAGTATCCTTCCTGTACAACACTTAATATCCCAACGTTAAGTTTCATATTGTCTTTTACTTTTCTGCCTTCAGTGTGTTTCCAGTACTCCTTAGGATGTTTGATAAAGTTAGGGGATCTCAACCAGAAGTTTAAAACGTGGACCAGTAAAGTCCCATTATCATCTATGAAAGAGAAATCCTGGTGTCTTGACCTCTGTTTTTCCTATTGTTGCATAGAATAAATGAAATTACTGCATTTCACTCTATTGGATTCTTCATCTCTCTTTGAAGAAACATGTTGATACAGGGTTATTGGTTTAAAGTGAATCAAGCCTCCTGGTAATTACACTATCTAAGAGGGAATTAAATGAGATATATGCTCTTACTTAGTGTAACTTTAATTTTCTTTTTAAATTTGAATATACATACTCCCTGTGAGGAAGAGGTGAGGTAAAGTTTTAGAAAGGTGTAGGAAATTCTGTGATTGAAGAAATAATGACATAATATTGTAAGAGCAAATGAGGAGGACATTTTTAGTCTGCAACTTTGTTAACAGCTATTTAATTTTGGAAGTAATTTCAGTCACTTTCTCTGAAATGTTGATCATAACTGAAGATATGGCCTTTCTCACTCAAATGGTTTGCAAGTGATAGATCAAAAGTCTCCTAATGGGGGTGCTTCAGTAGAAATGTGAACTTGTTTTGTAGAGGTTTAGGGGAGTAAATGTGGAGTAAAACAGGTTCTTTGAGTCTGAGCTGAACTGCTTGGGTAAGGATGTACTGCTGCTGTCCTGGAGAAGCTCAAACGGGTGTTTCCCCATCTCTTAAAGAGAAGTCCTCTTACAGAGTGACCTCTTCTGTTGGATCTGCAGACCTTCCTCTTACCTACAGGATATGTTTTTGAGGGTTTTATTTATACCCTATACTGAAACTCGTGAAGTTGGGTAAAGAGAGATGGTCTTCCATGAGGAAGCTGATCACTGCATGTCCTTCTGAGGGGTAGAAATGTCTGTCACTTCAGCACTGCAACATGTCATGAAGTGGAATCTGCAAACTCTCTCAGAATTTAAAACCATTCAGTGACTAACAGATGCCCCAAGGTCATTAATTGTTCCTTTGCCTTATTTGGTCTTGACCTGATCACTTCTATTTCAATAAGTTTTCTTATCTTTAAGCTCAGTTTATCCCTGATAAGATACAATTGTTTTGACAGAGATGAACAAGAAATCAGTGCTCTAAAGGAAGAAGTAGATGGTTTCAATTCTCTGATTGCTGATCTCCAGAAGGACATTGAAGGTAGTCGGAAAAGAGAATCTGAGCTATTGATATTCACTGAAAAATTAACCAGTAAGAATGCACAGCTTCAGTCTGAAAACAATTCCTTACAGAGCCAATTGGATAAGCTTTCTTACAGCGAAAGAGAGCTGCAGAACCAGCTGGAATGTGTTCAACAGGCTAAAGATGATCTGGTGAGTAGAGTGTGCAGCTTGGTTTTTGCACTAGTAAGACTCCTGGTGCTGATGAAGATGTGGCATATGAATTCCACCTTGTGTCTTCACCTGGTTGCAATTTTTCGTTGAGTTTGCCAATTTGATAGAACAATAGTAGCAGGATATGTACACCTTGTGTTTCTAAGGGCAAAGAAATCCTGACACGTGCTGCACAGGGGTGAGGGAGGGTTACTGTGTTGCTCTTTCTGTCTTTCTGGAAGTGTTCTGTCTTTCTGGAAGAGCTGTTCTCTGTGCAACTGTCATTGAAATAATCAAAAGGTTGCAATTTGTTTGTAAAATTTATTACTTTAAACCGTTTCTTTGGTACTCTTTGTACTATGACATAAATGTGATTTTTAACAAACTTAGTGTGCCATGGAAGGGTATATGACTGCACTGTGCACCTCTGCATGGCTCTGTACTGTATCATGTGGATGTTTTGGAGATAGTTCAGGAGTCTTACTGCAGTGTTGCCCTGTGCTGCATATTTGTTTGCAGTGGTAGTGTTTAGCCTAAACAATAAATGTAAAATGTGAATGATTCTCAGATGGAAGGTAAAGTGCAGAGTCAGGGCTGTTGAGTTACAGTATGGTATATGTATACAGTGTGGTTAGCCTGGATTTTTTTTTTTTTGGTATATGACTGAAAATAGAACTACAATTTCAGGCCACCAAGTTGCAGAAGGAGGAGGATCAGAGGAAGCTAGAGGTTGAGGCGCTACAGGCTCAGCTCGCTTCAGAGCAGAAGGAGCTGACGGCGCTGAAGACCCACGTGGATGAACTGAAAGATGAACTGGCCACCCAGAAGCGCAAGCATGCAGCAAACCTGAAAGACCTCACAAAACAACTTCAGCTAGGTCGAAATTATTTTCAGATATTTTCAGCCCCATCTGTAAGCCCCTGGACAGGGTCCTGTCAGTGTACGCACACTGTGTGTAGCCCTACAAGCTCTCCCTGTCCCTGGAGACAAGGAGAGTGAGTGACCAAGTTAGACCTTGGGGAAACTGCAGTTGCAGGGAACAGAGATTAGTGTCGATTTTCAGTCATAACTTTTGAAATAGACTTAGGCATAAAAGGAAGGATTTATTTTGAAAGAACTTGACCTTCGTTATCATGTCTATGACTACTGAAATGCCACTGTGGGTATATAAGGATCCTGGTCTCTGTAGGAGTATGTTCAAACGTTGCTAGAAGTTTCTTAGCTGCTGTCTCAGGAATTGCTGGTAACAGATATTAAACAGAGCACTTCAGTTTTTAAAGATGGATATGGAGAGACTGATGACTAATTTTGTCAACAAACAGAAATCATTAAGTACCCCATAATGCATGTGCTCTGAGTGCAAATGTAATCAAATCTATCTAAAATATATTAGAAAGAAGAGATCCTGCTGGCATTGTGCGAGGCGAGTTCCATGTCTCTCTGTGTGTATATGAACAGCTGTGTGCTTTCCCTCTTGATCCCTTCTGAATGAGTGGTGCTTCTGGCACAAGTGCTACATTCAGCTCCCAGTAGTGATACAGCTATCAGATCCCTGAACAGTTGCCATTCTGTCATTCACTAGTTACTTACGTGGCAGTCTTAATCAAAAGTAAAATCAAATTTAAGTCTTTTGATTCCCAGTTAATCCTATGCATGACATTACCCTCTTCAGCTGGCAGCTGCTGCAGGATGTAGGGATCCTGGTGGATGTTGCATCAGGGTGCTTCATGGTGGGGAGCAGGGAGAGGAGGGGGGCTGTCTGTTTTTGGGATTCCCCCCCAAAGATTTTTAGTTGCTGCCATTATCTTTCAGTTGTCAAAATGAGTGCAGGTCAGAGAGGATTAGAGGATTTGTATGTTGTGTAACACTGTGATTTGGGGTTTTTAATCTGCAGTTGGTAACCGTCATTTTATTATACTTATAGCACGCAGGAAATTGGATCAGATGGAAAATGGTAATTATGACAAAGAAGTCAGCAGCATGGGGAGCCGTTCCAGTTCATCAGGTAATATAGCACATGGTGGGGCTGCCAAAACACTCCTTCCAACTTAATGAGGTTGCCATGGTGTGCTGCCGTGAGCCGTGCTCTTTCTGTGGCTTAAGCATGTGTGATGTGTGGGCAGCCTCCCGGTACAGCTGACAAAATAGCCTTTAAGCACCAAAATGCACTTGCCTGAATGCAGTTGTAGGTGCTTATTCTTATTACGAGATTAAAGTATAATGTTTATGTATTTTGGTTCTTTCTAAACACCTACCTTTTTTATTTTGTTGCTTTTATGTTTGGAGGGAGCTCAGAGGACTCTAGTTTATAGAGGACCCTCTTAAATGCTGCCAGAGGCAAAACAGAAATGAGCAGTGGCTTCCAACATTGTTTAATTGCACTATTGACAGTTGCAACCGTGTAAATGATAAATCAATTAGCATGTTTAGAGGCATCAGCCTACTTGTGTAAAATTCATTATTTTCTATCCAGTTACAAGTAAAGTGGTTATTTTTAGCACTGAAAACATCTGGTTTTTTCCTCAATATCTTTGGGTTTTAAGTTGGGTTAGTTCTGTCAGTGTCCTGTAATCTCCCTGTACAAGAGAGATAAATACTTAGAAGAATAGAAAGAAGAGAAAGTATTTCAAGCTCTAAGTGATCACTGCTGCAGAGTGGTTATACATAAGGGTTTTGTCAGTCTGTAAACACTTATTGATGTGTTGCAGTTTTAGTGGACTCCAAGCCAGGTATGTTTAAAATAAACTCAGTCCTGCGCATAGTAATATTAATGAATATGAAGGTATTTATACAGGAATAAGCATTACTGAATTAAGCACACTTATGCTAAAGGAGCTCTGTCTGTGCTAGGGGACTACACTGCTGTTTCAGCATGTATCATTTAAATGCTATAAGGATTGTTTATATAAAATCCCACAAACATATAAGGGAAACTGACATTCTGAAGGAACATCTTATTCTACTGAAATGTAACGAATGGATGCACTGCACCAGTAGGGGTGTTTTACCTGCTATAAAAGCAAAGGAGAGCTCTTACAAATCCGGATGTGTTTGCAGGGTCCCTTAATGCGCGCAGCAGCAATGAGGATCGGTCACCTGAGAACACTGGATCTTCAGTAGCTGTGGACAGCTTTCCAGAGGTGGACAAGTCTGTCTTGGTCGAGAGAATACTAAGGCTACAGAAGGCACATGCTCGAAAAAATGAGAAGATGGAGTTTATGGAGGATCACATTAAACAACTGGTGGAGGAAATCAGGAAAAAAACCAAGTAGGTTCTGGGTTCTGTTCATCCAGTCTTTCAGTATGGAACTGCTGCACTAGACAAGTATTCTGAATTTTATGTAAAACAAGGAATTGTTTAAGGAAATATTTAAAATAGTAAAAATATTGCAGTGACAGTAGATCTCAAAGGTACGATTAGTCTTGCTTGGGTTTTTTTTCTCCTTATCTTTCCCCAGCAGTTACAGTAACTGCTGAGTTGTTTACTACCAGAATTTTTCAGGCGGAATAGAATAGTGCAAGTGGGTTTTTTGGTAGCAAAATGGTCAACAGGTGGCTGATTTGAGGTGGACTGCTGCCACTGGCTAATGGAGTGTCCTTTGTCTTCATGTGCTTAAAAGGGTGCTGATTGTGTTTGTTTTGGAAGGCGAATCTGCATAATTGCAGATGGTAGTCTGGCATGCATATCAAATAAGTAACGTATCTGAGCCAAAGGTGGTTGGTATTTAATGTGTGAGATGAGATTCCACTAACATGGAAATCTCATTTTACAGGATGATGTCTGAAACTTGAAAATTGGGGCATATTCCTTCCCCTGGAAAGTACAATTGTCTGTATAGCCCTTGCTTAATGAGCCTGTACATTCATGCCCATCTGGTACCATTTCCTAGAACATGATCACAGCTTGTGAAGGCTCTTAAGTAGAGACTTGGTCATTTTTGCCTGATCTGTAGAAAGCTTAAGATTCTCTGTCTGGAGTCTGTCCACAAAGGAAAGTAGAGAGGGATATTTTTTTGTAGAGAGAATACCTTTTTTGCTTCAGTAGCAATTTTATCAAAATACTTCCAAATACTTAAGCCTTGTGCATTGTAGTGACTCAGTTTACCAGTGTCTCTTGTGGTATCTCAGGTTTTCCTCTGACCTAGAAACACAGGAGTTGATTTTTACTGCGTTTTCAGTAAGACTTGAAAATAGAATTACTCTATGTCTGGAATCTGAAGTTACTTCAGTGTCTGACTTTTCACTGCCTTGTAATGCTATGTTGTTTTTTAATTTTTTCTTTCCCCCCAGGATTATTCAGAGTTACATTTTGCGGGAAGAAGCTGGAACACTATCCTCAGAGGCCTCTGACTTCAACAAAGTTCACTTGAGTAGACGGGGTGGGATTATGGCATCTCTCTATACATCTCATCCCGCAGATAGCGGTCTCACCTTGGAACTCTCCTTAGAGATAAACAGGAAGCTGCAGGCTGTGTTAGAAGATACATTACTGAAAAATATTACATTGAAAGTGAGTAGCTCTGCCAGTTCTTTAGCACGTTCTTGTGGTTCTGAGACGTTGCCTTCAAAGAGGTGCATGCTGTTAAAAGGAGGAGGTCAGCTCATTGTGAATTGGTGATGCTGATAGCATTGGGTTAATCCAAGAGTTCTGTAAGGTGATACACACTGCTTTGGGACCCTCGTATTCCACAGTAACGGGCTGCTGCTTGAAATAAATTCTGGGCTGCCTGTGCATCCAGCAGGGAAGAGCCTCTGCATTAGCATGAGGAAGAGGAGGCTGAGGGGAGACCTTATCACTCTCTACAACTACGTGAAAGGACACTGTAGAGAGGTTGGTGCTGGTCTCTTCTCACAGGTAATTAGTGACAGAACGAGAGGGAATGGCTTCAAGCTCCAACAGGGTAGGTTTAGATTGAACATTAGGAAAGAATTTTTCACCAAAAGAGTGGTCGGGCATTGGAACAGGCTGCCCAGGGAGGGGGTGGAGTCACCATCCCTGGCTGTGTTTAAGGGCCGTTTAGATGCAGTGCTGAGGGACATGGTGTAGGGGAGGACTTTGTAGAGTAGGGTAGATGGTTGGACTCGATGATCCCAAGGGTCTCTTCCAACCTAGACGATCCTATGATTCTATGATTCATTCTGTCCCGTGGAGCTGGGGGCCCTGCAGCAGTGGGGTGCCCTGTGGAGGTGTTGGGGCAGCACGTCTGCTGCATGGGGCAGGCATCAGGGCTGGAGAGTGCTGTGCAGGCTGCCAGCTGGACCACAGTGTTCAGCAGAAGTTGGACATCACATCTCTTCCTGTAATTATCATTCCCCTTGAACACTATACTTTCTAGACAGCCTGTAGAATATTAGTAACTGCAAAAAAAAGACTTGCTGGGACCTTTGCATCTTTTATTGAAATGAGCTTGGTTTTCTCCAACTCTGTCTAATCATTTGCACTTGTTCTGGGTACTTGAAAGTATCAACCTGCTGACATAAACAGTAATTTTAACTTATTAGTGCATTTTGTGCTGATTGAGTCATTCTCCCTGTATAACTTATATAACTTACCCTGTCCTTTTTTTTCTTTTTTCCCCCCCCCAAAGGAAAACCTTCAAACTCTAGGAACAGAAATAGAACGGCTTATTAAGCACAAGCATGAACTGGAACAGAAAATAAAGCAGACATAACTAAAACTTTTATGGAATTACCAACGTGAAGATGCAGAAAAGGCAGGTGCTACAGACCACTCTTCTTTTTTTTTCAACATTTTCCCTGCCATTTGATTGCCTGCCAGCACAAGGGTCTCTGTAGGGGCGTATCCAGCCTTTCCCCGTACGGGCTGACTCGTGTGAGGGATCACCAGGGTTTGGCATCATCATGGTTCTGTCTGCCCAGCACCAGCCCGAGGTGTTGCTGAATTTTACCACACACTGCATTTAGGCAAAACTTCTATTTGAAATGACGTACAGCTGCTTTGCAGTCCATACTATGTTTTGAGTGAGTTGCAGTGAGATTTTAATTTCTGCACTGTGTGATTAATCAGTCTCTTAATGATGGAGCTTGAAAAAAATAAAACTAATGATGTCTTAGTTGCTGTTGAACATATCCAGTGTTACTGAGCTTTAAGGGCTTTCAGACATGATTTCCTTCCTTGTATATTATTTCTGAGATTTAGGTTGATTAAGCATTTTTGACATACGCGTGTAAAAATGCTTTGTCACAAAATTCTGGGTTTTAATTGGTAGCCATGATATTGCATATTTTTGGTTTTAGATTAACACTCAACTGTCACTTCCTTTATTCAAGAAGTGAAACAACAGTAAAACTAAGGGATTAAGAAACTTTCTGATTTTTATTGGGTATGTGGAATTGAAACAAATGTCAGTTCAACAAATCCTGTAAACCCTTGATCTTTAGATGTATGGATCTAAAGAAGTCTGATATCAGATGATTGGTTAATAAAGTTCTCTGGCCTTCTGCATAACTAACAGCATTTTAAAAGTAGGAGTTTTAACTGCCCATTGTTGTGTATGTGGTTGCATCAAAGGCAGATGGAAACTAACCAGATTTCTCATTACCTGTGGCTAGACCAGTGAAAGTAATGGTAAGAAACGGGAAATGGGATTTTAATCTGTTGGTTGGACTGTGAAAGTGGCACAGAAATCTGTGTGACCCCTTTATTTTATGGTTGTGAAGAATTAGTTGGTAAAAATGGCATGAACTGAGAACTGTTTCATAGTCCTTCAGTGGCTGAGAGGGTGATAGAGTATCAAGGAGCTGATAGTCTGGTTTCTCTCTATTCCAGCAGTAAATGCATAGATTTCTGTATTTATTGCCTGTTGACCAAAACGAATTGACCAGATCAGTGTAAATAAATACTTTGGGGTTTTATTAAATACTTGAATTTCCTATTATGATGAAAAAAGATTCACTGTACATTTACAATAGCAATGCTTTAGCTATTTTAATTAGAAAGGATACCTGGGGGGAAAAGGGGGAATTTATCTTACTGCAGGCACTGTTTGCATCACACCCAAAAGAAGGGGTCTGAATCCTGCAGCATGCAGGAGGGCAATTTATCGAAGCAGCGAGGTGACTTAGGGGTTTGCACTCCGTTTTTCAGGTGCCACTGAGTCACTTGAGCTCTGTAATAAACCAAATTGAGCAAAAGGGCCTGATTTGGTTTGAGTAGTTGATTCAAGACAGTGACGCTTCCTTTTTACTTTAAAGATTAGGTATCTCTGAAAGCCCTTGTGGTTTCAAGACCTGGTTTTTGGTCCAGAGAGCTTCAAGAGTCTTGAATGGCAGGTCCCTTCAGTGTCAAAGGTTTAAGTATTTCTTTAGCAAGGGAAGGTGGAAACAAATTATTTAAAACCTGACCGAGCATTGTAGAAACTGTGAGCCTTTAATCTGGGTGGGTTTTTATACATATATTTTTCTAATTCTTGAGAGCAATGGTTATCTGAAGTGTTAGGCAATTAGGACCAGTCCAGCCATGGGACTGCCTCTGCTTTACTGTTGTTTAAGTGACGTGAAGAGGAAAATACCTGGCTCTGCTGAAACAGATTTGTCACCAGCTTCCAGGAAGCGAGCAGGCAGCTGTTCATGACTGAACTAGACCTTCTGCTGAAAGAATTTAGAACAATTTGCATGTCAAAACATAGCTTAGCTCTTGTATGTTTGTGTTTTCACGCTTTAACATACCAGATCTCTGGATATTTTCAGGCATTCAGCTGAATGACTCCAGTATTTTAGATACCCTGTTAATATTGTAATCATTTAATGTACGTTCTCCAGGTGTACAGTGTGAATGAAGGAGAGGTGTGGTGCAGATGGAATAAGTGCAATGACATTGTGGAAATTCTTATTTCTTTTTGGCATGGTTGTTTCTCCTTTTTAAGTTATTTGAGAAACCTAGTTAGTGTCCTCCTGCCCTGCTGGAAATGCTGCTTCCTTTCTGTAGCACTAGTACCTTCTCAAACTTTTTTTTTTTTCTTGGTTATGGAGACACACAAAGCAGCTACAATATCACATTGTTTATTGTCCACAGTATTTTCATGGACCAAAGTCATCTGCTACAGGCGTTATTTTAAACATACCTGTTAGAGGTGGAAATTTCTAGCTCGCACGTTGGCAAATAACTCTATCCAGTCACCCCAGAACGTGACATGACAGGGTCAGCCAGCAACTTTGCTTAATGATGTTGGTTGTTACTGAGAGGCGGTGGTGTATTGGCCATAAAAATGTTGCTGGCAAGGCACCTGCCTGTTGTTTCCCTGGGGTGGGTGGTTGGGAGTGTAATATTGGTGCACAGAACGAGAACACTTCTGTGAAAAGGTGTGTTTCCATGGGGTGGCTCACAGGGTGGGTGCAAGGCTTGCATAGCCATCACATTTCAGTTACCTGTGTTTCAAACTCTTTACACTATGAACCTGAGACTGAAAACTGTCCTCACATAAACTGAATTTTAGAGATAAACTGATAAACGAATTTTGAAGGCAGCCTGGAGCAGTTAGCTACGTACCTGTCATTGAAATTCAATGTCCATTAGAGATGTAATTGCCACAGGCTGCTTTTGAAAATTCCAAGCTTGTAGCTAATTGTGTCCTACAGGCTTAAACATCTGTTTCTTAAATACTCAGGGTGCTCTTTTAATTCAAACATCGCACATGCAGATGTTGTTAGAGGCCCTACAGGAAGGCTGCCTATGCTTTTCCACCCTCTGTAAAATCCAGCACTGTCGTTCTCTAAAGGCAGACACTCTGAACTGAAGAACACCATTTCATGCTGTAGAAATCTCTGGCTTTCTGCCACATAGACTTGTGCAATATTTTTAATTTTAGTCTCTGGAAAACAGTGGAGATTGATTTGTTCCTCAGATAATGTTTTCATCATCTTCACTTGTTGCTGGCAACACCTGCAGCATCTCCAGCGACTGAAACTGAAGTTACTCTCTTGAAATATTTTCCATTACAATATTTTGGTTCATAACTAAAAAAAAAATAATTTGAAAAAAAAAAAATCAGATCTCTGGCTTCCACTGAATCGAGTGTACAGCTGAGTGCCCGCATGCTGCAGAGACCCCAGTCTAGGAAGGGGTTCAGGGAGCAAGTCCTGTCCGAGTGGGTTTCACCCTTCCTGCTGTGCCTGGAAAATGGAAATATCAGCAGTAGGTGGCACCAGAAATCAGATTTACCGTGTCTCCACAGTGACCTGAGACCTGTGGAAGGGCAGGCAGCTGCCTTGCAGAGGGAGCTGGGTGGTGTTTAGAGCTTTTCCGAGATGGATGGGGGCTTCCTTCCCGTTTTTTTGTGTTCTAACTAGAACTATGTTGAATCTTCCAATATATGTATGTACCTTGTCTGAATATAAGCAGAACGTCTATTGATTTAATTTTGTAGATAACCTGTTTCTGTATAAAGTTTTTGAAAGATACCGCTATACATTATGTATATATTGTACTTTGAAATAATAAACATACAAATGTGTGAAAGTCTGGTTTGGGTCTGTGTTTTCTGCCACTGCTGATTAACTCTGGCTTGCGCTGATGGCTCTGAGAAGGCTGGTAGTGGCAGCAGGGTGCTGTGTTGGGTGGTCATCTCCAGTGCATCTTCTCACTGTGCAGAAATGTCCTCGTGATGCTTGTGAATATATACGTCGGGCTAAAAGCAGCTTAATTGCCAGTAAACTGCTCTTGCCAGCTTGGATGCTGGGAGGGCAACATCAAAACCCCTTCTTGTTTCCCCTCAAGTGGATATAACTATAGATAACGCTATGATGTGATCATCATTTGGAGGCAGTGCTGCTGCCCACAGCTTGGCAGGGCGCTGCCTGCTGCCAGCCCCTGCTGTTCTGTTGCCACCTCTCCTTGGGACAGTGCACCGGGTCAAACAGGGCTGCGTGGCTTTCACACCAGGCTTCAGTCATCTCCTGGGAAGGGGTGAGACTTCTCCATCCTACGGACGGGCGATAGACTTGCTGCAATCACCTACTGCTGGGAGCTGCTGCCCATCCTGGTAAGTGGCCTTGATGCTGGATGCTCTTTTCCCTTCTCTCCTGTGAATTTTACAGTCCCCCAGTCCTAGTAGCAAAGGCTACTGGGCCCCACATTTGGGACACCATTTGTTGCTCTGGTTTATTCATTCCCTTGCAGAGATCTAATGCAGTCTGGTTTCTAGCCATGATATTATTGGTGTCTTTTTGTTTCGTTTTTTAAAAAGTGATGCTGTGACGTTGCTGCCTGTTGATTGTGGCTGTGCTTATGTTAGAAATCAGGGAATCAGTGTTATATGGGCTGTCCTGCCCTTGCAACCTGATTGTAGGGAGACAGAAAAAGGGAGAAAGGAATACCACGAAGAGGATAATTTATGGGGTTTATTCTAGTGTTTCTCAGAGTACCTTAGAGATGGAGGTGTCCTATTTTCTGTGGAAATTTAATGGCAAAGCACCACTGGCTTCCCAGCGTGGGGGCTCCCTGTGAGTTTTCCAGTTACTGGTACCCGTGTGACCCTTGGCTGGAATTGTTTTGCAGTTGACCACTTTTCTTCCAGCCTTCTCCACCGGTAGTAGGTGCAGCTCTTGGTGACAGATGTGACCAAAAATCAAGATTTATTTGATCCCCGAGTGCTCCCCAAGTATGTAGCGCTGCCGTTTGGAAGCGACAGCGCCTGAAGCTAAACTTCCTCAACTACTAATTTTGGGGTTTTGGTGGTGTTTGCAAGTTTGGCAAATGACTGCTCGCTCCTCTGTACTTCAGGCAGAGACGGCCCGATGTTCTCACAGCACAGCAGTGTTAGCTCCCAGTCCTGGAGGAAGCCTCTCTGATACTGGAGCTGTTGGGCAATAAATCCATAACCCAGTGCTAGCAGTTTGCTCCTCTAGCCGGCTGCGAAAGAGGAAATCAGCACTGCTATTTTTCTCTCCCTCCCTGCCCTATTTTAAGGTGGTTTGTGTTTTTTTGTTGTTTGGTTGTTTTGTTTTTTTTTCAAATGGAGAGGTACAGTTGGGTTTTTGTTGTTGCGGTTGGTTTTTAGGCTGTTTTGCATTAAACCACAGTGGGTCTGTGCCAGATCTTGCAAGATTTTTGCATGCATAAGTGTAACTGTTGCAGTAGAAGAGGGCTGCCGAACAAGTTGTTCTCATCCCGTGTGTGTAAATAAGCAGTTGGATGTGTTTGTGGCTGTTCTGCTCCGGTGGGTGCCCTATGGTCAGGAAATCCTCTGGCCTTCAGGTTTTGTGGGGCTCGTCGCCACAGGCAGCCACCCACTGGTCCCAGCGGGGCTGCTCTAATGCCTCCAGTGAAGCACCTCGTGGCCTGAAAGGCTGAACCTGTCCTGCTCTGAACGCCTGTGAGCTTCTTAAGATGTTTCTATTTATAAAATAAATCCACACGTATGGAATAAAGAGATGCAAATGAAACATGAAGTCCGTGACCCTCTAACTGAAATGCTGGTGTTTGACACGTGTTAGGGCCACGGAGATGGTCAGAGGCTGGAGCACTTCTCTTATGAAAATGGGCTGAGAGAGTTGGGGTTGTTCAGCCTGGAGAACTGCAGGACCTGACAAAGCACGGCTTGGATTAACCTACCTTCGCTCCTAAGGCAGGTGAAGCCCTTAGAAAAGAGATGTGGCAGATTTGGCAGGAAGCCTGTAGCACGAGGCTGGCAGATGACATTCTTTTTGTTACCTGAATTGCGTCAAACCGTTTCCCCCTCTCAGACTTTCCTTGCGATCTTCCAAGGCTGCTTGTTGACGGTGAGAGACCAGTCAACTATTTCAAACTGATTTGACCTTGCCTGGGTCAGTGGCGGAGCCCAGACCTTGCTGGCAGTGGTCACCTTCTCGTGCCAAATCCGCTGCAGCATGTCTCTCATTAAAGACAACGTGTCTCTCATTAAAGACAATGTTTGGGCAACCACGAGCCACGCTCCACCAGGGCTGTGGGCGAGCTGCCTCCCATCGCACCGAAGGAGAGCGTGATTTAGCATTCCTTGGCTTTGGCGGTAGCTGAAACAATAGAAATGTCCCCAAAGGCCAGGGCACGCAAGCCAGCAGGCTTTCTCTAGAGAGCAATAAATGGAGGCACTTACGTTTAATTAATTGTGTATCAGAGCAAACACTGGAAAAAACCCAAACCAACCAACCCTCCCAACCCCAAGCCGTGTGCTCACCAGCGGCGGCTGGGGGAGGCTTCTGCCAAGAAAGCAGCCTTGGATCTGAGAGCAAGGAAGCGAGGCCGGTCCAAAGGGTGACTCAGAGCAGCCTCGCAGGCTCCTGCGCTGGCCCGTCCCCACCGTGCTGGACCGGGGCACGCAGGAGCAGCTCCTGGCCAGCCATGGCCCTGGGACCAGTGAGGAGGAGCCCGTCTCAGACATGGCCACCAGCAGGGTCAGCTGAGGTCCTGATCCCTCATATTTACAGTAAGGCAAAAAAAAAATCATACATTTTCCAACATGAGATGGTTCCTTTGATATTTTTTTTTTTCAGTCTTTTGGCCACCAGGGACCTGGTACATGCAACGGCGGAGGGACGTTGAAGGACCTCCCATTTCCTTACTGACCTGCTGCCCCATCAGCCAGGGCAAACCTTTGAGCAGGGACAAAGTCGGGCAGAGTAGTCAAGGCAGGACTGGAAAAGGAGCCCAGTCTTCCCTGGAGAGAGACCAGACCTGGCTTGGTTAGCTGAGGCCGTGAAGGTAACCAGAAAAACTCAGTTTGTGCTGTCAGGAAGGTGGAGCAGACCTTGTAATGAACCTGTCGTTTGTGGGACTTTCCTACCTACAGTTTGTCCATGAATGGAGGAATTTTCCTGCTCCGTGACACGTTGAGGCTGGGCCTGAACGAAGACTTTATTTCTGAAAACAACATGCTTGCAAAAAAACATAAATCCACAGTTCCATTTGGTTTTGTGTCCTCGATGGGTTTCAGAAGGTAGCAAGCTGAGGCTGGGCATCATTAATTATGGTTTCAGGAACACCTTGGGTGTGCAAAAGCATTGAGGAGCAGCAATGTGAGCAGCCCCAGCCCGTGTGTCCCCCTGCCCAGTGCACTGCTCCTCCGGGATCCTCGGGCTGGGGGAGCTGCCTGTCCACAGCACATGGAAAAGGCTTAAAATCAATGTACAGGGGAGAGGAAGGGGCTGGGAACTGGCAAACTGGTGAAAAGCTAGGAGAGGGGGGGATGCTAAAAGATGGTTCTCCTCTGCAGAAGGAATTTGGGGTGCTGCAAGCCCAGACCCGGAGCACAGCTGACAGCATGATCTTAACTACTCCTTGTTCAACCCCGAGGGATCTAAAACATACACTTTTGAGTGGATTTATCCATGAAAAAGAACCAGAAAACTCTGTCTGTCTCTGCTAAGGTGGTACAGAAATGGCTTGCACAATCGTGTTGACTTTGGAGGTCCCTTTTGGGAAGTGTCTGTCTGTGCTGGCTTTGTCTTGGCTCCCAACCCCATCAGTTTTCCCTTCCCCTCTTTCTTCTCCAGGCTTCTGGGAGTTTGCTGCCCACAGGATCCAGGGACCCACCTTTTGCCAGACCTCACCCAGCTTTGGGATTACTCACAGGACATTTCCACCCAGGAGGAGGCCACGGGGGCAGCGTGGGGACTGTCCCCTGAGCCAGACCTTGCCCTTCCAGCACTGCTTTCTCTCAAGGTAATCTCTGGGCCATCTTTTTTCCTGTTTCTTCCTATATGTCATGACAAGAAGTCATAAGGGCAGCATGTTGCTTGCATTTCTAGTTTGCTATTAGGTTCTTGGAGGCCTAGAGTTTGGTGAATTTGCTCTGTGTGGTGGGACGTAGGGCACGTAGCATGCTTGCCCCCAGCTACCTGAGAGATGGCACTGGGCTTGCTGGGAACGATAAGAGCTGGGAGCACCAGGGCAGAGAGCACAGAAATAGCAGAATACAGGCAAAAAGGCAGAAAAGGAAGATGGAGGTTCTACCTCAGCCCCTTTATAGGATTTCTGATAGATTTAAGGAGAAAAAAAAAATATTGTTGGGGAGCAGTTGCTTTGGGTTTTGTTCAACAAAAGGAATTGGCAAGGAATATAATTGGCAATAGAAGAAAACAAACAACCCTGTACTGGCAAACTATACATGTGTGATTTGAGTGTCAGCTCTTACAAGGAAGGGAAGATTGTGTTATAATAGTATCGGGGATGATAAATGTGAGAACTGAATGAATTCACCAAGAGCCCTGCACTGACGTTGTGGGAAGCTGGAGACACCTTGAAAGCAGAACTGAAGGGTAAGGAAGGGGCTTTGCTAAACAGCCCAGGGAAAAATACAGCCCTAAATCCGTTTTGTTGGGAAGGTGCTCATCCAGAAAAGGACAAGTGACATGAAGAGCTGTGCATGCAGTGATGAAAACACTCAAAATTACTTAGTTATCCTTCACAATTCCCTTGAAATCCCTTTGCGTGGCTGCTGCTGCTGGTCTGCAAATGGTTAGTGGCACGGATGCAGGTCTATCGTGCTGGGTAACGCTCCATCATCACTTCTTGATGCTCCTGTTTTCCTGCCTCTATCCCTGTGTTGTCCCATGTGAAGATTCAAGCAGAAGCCCTTGGGTACCAGGAGCGCTGGGTTTTGCCTGTGCAGAACCAGCACAAATAGTTCCTGATCCTCCCCTGGATCTTCCAGGCACTGCTATCAAGAAAACGTTAACGGTTTTATATGGTATAAGGACAACTTTAGTCCAAGATAAGTGCTGCTGTATGAGAACTAAAGGGGAGGAGAAGTTGCGTTAGCTGTTGTGAACGAGGGAGGAAAGAATTGCAAACCCCAGACTTTGCAGTTTGGATTTGCAGAGGTGAGCACAAGGTGCAGGACAGGGGAAAGGCAGAGAGCAGCAGGTGTGCACGTCTGAGAAGATGCCCCAGCTGCAATGCCAAGAAAATCAAACCTGCAGCCAAGGAAAACACGGTTCAAATGAGGCAATGACATAATCCAAACACTGCTAGCAGAATCTGAATTACACAACAACCAAGAAGGAAAACACCGACAGCACTGGCTTGTGTGACAGGGATGTAGACCTCACAGCCGCAATGCAAGAGGAGGACACAAAGGCAGACACCAATAAAACCAGTGTAAGAAAGAGGGACTCGACCCTACCCAAAGGACAAGGAGGCCTGTCCCTGAGGGGTGATGCTGAAGTAAGCGTGAAGGCTCCACACTCAGGTTTGTAAATTTGTGACTAATCAGTGTAAAATCCCCCACACTTAGAAATCCCACTAGACCAGCCCCACTCGGTGAGCAGAGAAGCCAAGGACGCTGCAGCTCAGCACCAGCACAGTCCTGCTAAGGTAAAAAGCTGGGTAAGGATGTGAGGAGTATCTTTTAAGAAAAGAAGGAACACACTTCACCAAGAGCTTTGAGATCTCTGATCCAGGGAGGTCCTACCTGTATGAGTACTGGTGGATGCACTGCAGATGGGAGACAGATGCAGGTTAATGTTCTCTAGACTCCTGCTCCGTGCCTTTGAAAGGCTGGGGAAATTCTGTGGTGCCAGCCCCACTGACACCAGCAATGCAGGCAGGTTACAGAGCTACACACAGGAAAATGCAAATGTAGATCCACACAAAAATACAAATATCCCAGCTCAGACCCAGTGTTATACATTGCTAAAAAGCAGTGAAGAAAAATGCCCTGATCAGGGAGTAAAAGGCATTTTATTCACCCAATGCCCTTTATTAACAGGATGTGCTTCTGGGGTATCTGCTGATGAGCAGCATTTATTATTCTTGCTTTACAGCTTCATCTGTATTTTAGACTATAATATAAGCAACTCGATGCAACCTCTGATAAGCGGGAGAGGGGAAATGCATGCACAATACAAGATGTTCCCAGCAGAATCTCAGTTCCTCTTAATGCAAAGAGGACCTACAGGACGCGGTGTTGCTAGGGCTCCAACACAAACATCCTACTCAGCCAGTGTCCCCTCAAACTGGGAAGGAGAGATTGTCTGGTGTTTTCACACACAGCCCTCAGTTACCGTGTCCTCAGAAACGCCTGGATGAACGACGGCCTCACCCTTGGACTTGGTATCTGGGCTGCAGCCAGAGGCTCATTTGAGGCTGTTTTGTGGTGGACACCAGGCTGGACCCACGGCGCTGCCCTCGCCCCCACGCAGGCAGCGACTCCACAGGGAGACTCTCTTGGCAAAGACCTCTCAGTGTGAGCCTCCAGGTGAGTTCCAACCCACAGACAAGTCACTTCACACCCTCCTCTTCCCCTCCTTCTCCAAGTTCCTCTTTGCCTGCAGGTTGGGGACCTATGGTTCTGCAGGCGAGAAGGGAGAAGGAGCACCATGAGCCGTCAGGTTACAGAAAGTACCCAAGAACAAAAGATTAATTTTAATGTCCCGGCTTCGAGCAAGCTTGGCCGTTAGCTTCAGGAAGTCTCCATCATTTATGCAGAGGAGGAAGCAGATGGAAATCACAGAATTAATTTGATCTGAAGAGATTTTGTTCTGGAAAAACACACGTGTCAGGCCCCATTACTCAAGATTTCAGGGGCAGGGACAGGATAGGAAGAGGAGGGAAAAACGGTGCTTTTAGCTGTCAGGTGGAAGAGCATCCAGAGCAGAGCTGAGGCCACTCTTTCTCCTTCTCAGCCCAGGCTGTGGTCCCACAAGCTTTCAGCGTATTGCACCCAGCTAATGCAGGGTGATGGGAGCTCAGAGAAGGGCAGTGAGAAGCAGCTCAAGCACCTTCTTCCATGTGGCCCAGTTTGGAGCAGGGTGAGAAGCAGTTAGTGAACATTGGTAGCCTCTCGAGTTGCTCTAACCTGCCTCCCTCTCAAAAAAAAGATGCATTTTGTAAAGTGCAGCCACCACTTGAAGTGACCCCACAGGCACCTCGAGACAGTCGTCATCAAAGTCTTGAAGTGGTTGAAGAGTTATTGGAACGAGTGCACAATAAAAGTCTTTCCGCCCCCATCCCTCCCAGCGCCGCTTTTGGATCCCATGGTTTCTTCCTTGCTTAAACTGATGCAGTGGTAGACTCTCATAGACTCCCAGATAGTCTCCGTCTGGTTAAAAATAGTCGCTTGCCTCATATGGCTCTAGCGTGGTACTGTCAACTGTGAAATGTTCCACCTTCCAAAAAAGTAGAGTGAAAAATGAAAGTGAGCTTTTGCACATCATTAGTCTCCGCAGTTAGACCTCCAGAGCTCATTCCAAACCCATCCAAGGAGGAGAGGAGAGCTGGGAGGGTGGGCGAGAGAGATGCTGGTCCTTGTGAAGCTTTGTCCCCTTCACGAAACCAACCAGGCTGATGGTTCGCTCGTTTCCCAAAACAAAACACGAGCTTATTTTCAAGAAACATTTATTTGTTGGATGTCTGGAATGTAAGAAGAGCTTAGTCATCGCAGCTGGATGTCTCCTGATGTCAGTCAGGGGAACGTGCTCCAGCAGGGAACCAGTATAGCACAGTTTGCCCGGCCACATTCCACAGCCAACCCACAACACTGAGGCAGGGGAGCAGGAGAGCCCCAGAGCCCATCAGCCGTCTCACAGCTCTTGTGCTCTCTGGGCATGTGATGGGCTTGCACAGTGTGACCAGTTGGCCTAAACTACATGTGTTTTGGGGGGAAAAAAAAAGTTAATTTGATTGCAACAGTGAACAAATGGTGCAGATGGGTCATTTCACTTGGTTCTGTGTCGCTTGGAGCTTGAATGTTTGGCCCAGCTGCTGTAGGGTGTTGTCGTGGCACCTCTCTGTCCCTGAGGTGTTGCAGGGTGGTGACAGTGAGGCACAGCAGAGCGGGAAGTGCTTCAGGTCCAGCCTCCAGGAGATAGATGGTGCTTCTGCAGTGCCCACAGCCAGCTCCTGATGCTCCTTCCTGCGCAGAGGAGCACAGCACGGAGGGAAAGGCTGAGCTAAAGTTTGTCCCGTGGCCCCAGGTCAGAGACAAGAGCCACTTGCAGTGAGAAGCTGAAGCATTCAGCGTGGCTTCTCCATTCCTGCTCCCATGTTCACCTGCTCCCAGCACCGAAGAACTCTGGAGAAGCCAAAGGAGAGGCAGAAGTATCCGTTGCCTTTCACTGCACACTTCACAGCAGCAGAAGCTGGCTCCAGGGGCTGTATGACAAATCGCTGGTTAATACCCACATTAATTCATTCTTTTCTCTGAGAATTGCATTTGCTGTGCGTGCCAAGCCATCCTCTGCTCTTTTCCTCAAGGTGATATGCTAAATGCTGCTCCCTGGCCCGTGGCAATCAGCTCTTGCTGGAATATGACCAAGCTGCAGACGGCAGCTGTGGGACCCGCAGGGACTCTGCATTGCTGAGCTACCACAGCCAAACCCTGGCCAGCATCCCTGGCGCAGGACTGGACCACAGAGTTGGACCTCCCAGAAAGACCTAAGCCAACCCATGGGGTGCTCTCAGCACCCACCTCTGCCCCCAGCATCACCCTCTGGTGATGTTGCTGTATTTATGAGGTCCTGAAGCATTACCTGTCACGCCACCCCATCGCCTCATATTGACAAACTCCATCGAAAGCATCTGCTCTGGGTCATTCTTGACAAGACGAGGGATGAGCCTAGAAATCAGTATCTGCCACAGAGAAACGGGTGCTTTGAAGGAGTGCAGAAAGGGTCCAAACCTTCCAGCTTCGGATGCCTACTTGTGTGTGGGAAATTGCTGTGTTTATGGGAATGGATATTTTTCACGGGCCAACAATTTTAATGTGCACCAGGCCTCACGCAATTTTTCCTTCCATTTGTGATATTATGTATTTTATATGATAAAGTTTGAAGTGTGGCTTTTGTGCATGGATGATACGGTTTCCATAATATTTTTTCATATGCAGAGACATTTTGTTTTGGTCTCACGGGACATGAGTCAACTCCTATTTGAGGCCACTGGAGTTCTTCCAGTGACCTTCCCAGAGCCTGGCTAACTGGGCAGCTGAGACCTGATGTGCTGTAGGTGAGAGTCAGCACAACCTGCCGAGGTTCAGGGCAGCTCAGAAGAGCAGGTTAATCCAAAAAAAACCTACATCAGGAAATTACACCAACAGCATACAATGTGCTGGGTGGAAAAACAAAGCTTCTGCCCCAGAAATGTTCATGCTGCAGCACCATGATCCTCCCTGGACACGTCAGCAGCATTGGGGGTTCAGCCCTGCAAGATCCCCAAAGTTTGCCCATCCAAAGCAGGTGCTGAATCCCTTAATCTCAACGCTGCACGAGTCAGGGTGAGCTACAGGAATCCTTTGGCTGAGTTACTTGAGTGGGACAAACATGACCATGGGTTGCCTGGATTACACAGGCCAGGTCCTGCATGCTCCCAAAGGCAGCAGCCCTGTGGACCCAACGTAGCTGGGAGGGCTGCCTGCAGGATGATAAATGATTGCAGGGCAGAGATGGGTTCATGCTCAGCACTGCTTCCCATGAAGACCCCCAAGACCCCCCATGCATGCGTGGGGGTCCCACGCAAATTCAGGCAGGTGCCCATCCAGTGTGTATGAACTTTATTCCCCCTCCTTAAGGAGTGTTGGAAGAGTCATTTCTTTTTCTGGTAGGAGCAAGTTTCAATGGGAAAATGTCAGGTTCCCCAATTCAGCAAAAATTCCAGCAGTTTGCCTCAGCTGAGAAAGGTGCCCCTGTTCTGCAGGGCCAGCAAGAAAGAGAGCACTCCCAGACTCTGGAGAACACGCATCAGACCTCAAATGAGCAACAGACAGGTCAGGCTGCTCGTTGAGCATCCTCACTGTTTGCACGGCTGACACACATCTCAATAGCTCTGTTGATGACCAAGAGCTAGTGAGAGGTGTTTGTGGATGATGCTCAGCACACAGCATTTCTGTGGTGGCCTAGAAAGGGGTCGGTGGGGCGGGTAAATGGCATTGTGGAGAGATACAGAGCAGGCAGTCAATGAGAAAGGTCCAGCAGGTGGTAGCCTCTGCCTGGCTCTGCTGCCAGCTCCAGCAGGGACCCAAGACTGTCCCGTGTCCACACGGGTGGCTCCATCACCACGGGGTCTGCAAAGGAAATGGCACATGATTTGGAAATTAAGCATGTTGTGTTTATGAAACAACTCCTAAGAGTTTTAAAAATGGACTAGCAGTGTTTACACACAAGCTGGATGGACTCTTACCACAGTGCATGCTCTGTTGTGTCAACTCCCACACCTGCATAAGATATTTTAAAAAATCCCCATGAAACGAGGGAGCCTGAGTCTCATCAGCCCTGTCTTGGTCCTCTCTCCAGAGCCACACTGAATATTTTTCCTAATGGAGCTGCAGGATGCTATGAAAAATCTCTCTGAAGAGTTTATGCCTGAAGTTAAGGCTGGTGAAAAGCTGTGAGGGAGCTGGTGTTGGGGCATCCTGGGTGCAGAGCTCTGCAGAGTGTTCCCTGGGAAGCGGGGAGACCCTGGGGGGACCCCAAGCCTTGCAGGGCTGCAGCCCACTGCCTGCACAGCACAGGAAGGGGGGAGCAGCAGCTCAGCCAATGCCACCCCGACCCCCTCCCAGGCAAGGAAGAGATTTGGCCAAAGAAGAATGAAGTTGAAGCACGTTTTCTTGTGCTTTCCCAAACTACCAGAATTACCAAATGTGCTTTTCACTGATTGTTTTCGTTCTCTGTGCCAGAAAGTTTCTGGAACCCTTCTTAGCAACACGGGGTTCTCTTCTCTCTCCTATCGCTGGCAGAAGGTCCTGCCTGGACCGTGTTTGCTTGTAGGATGACACCAGGATCCAGTCCATATAAGGTTATTGACCTGGGAAGAGAGAGTTTCTAGAATTTAAGGGCTGGGCAACTTCTTGGAAACTGCCTTATCAGCAGGGCTACAAGCTGGAGCTTTAACAACCCTTCCCGAGCTGCACGTCTCTAGTTCCTAGTCCTGCAGCTTGGTGTTCGTCTCTGCACACGTATGCTTATTTTGCAACTTGTTATTCAAAACAGCTTTGGGCCAAGATTGCCACAAAACCCTGAAGCCAAACTTGATTGCTTTGCTGTTACCAAAACTGGGTGTCAGCTAAGGCCTAAAGAAAACCAGGGGAGTGAAGGGACGTCTGTGCAGGCACCGGGCAAATGCTGGTGCCACAAACCTTAAACATTGTCCTCCTTTGCTGGTGGAGAAGGGAATTGCCAGGGGTAGAGGGGGGTCATGGGTTGTTATCAGCAGAAGCAAAAGGTGGTAAAACAGCAACAGAGAGGCACTGACTTTGCGTAGCAAGGAATGTCACCAGGGCCCATGCTGGTCCCTAGGAAGTAGAGGAGGACTGAGAGGGAATGGATGAGTGCAGCACCCTGGAGATTTAAAATAAAACCTGACAATACACTATAAGTCTGCTGGAAGCATGAGCCCATGTTTACACAGGGGCAGAAGAACTTGCTCTGAAGTTTTACAGGGAGGGGCTGGTTCACCCTAAACCCAAGGGTGGTCTGCAGTGCCTCAAGCCTTCCCCAGGGTGGACCTGGCAGCCCAGCTGGAGCCCCTCATCCTCCCTCCCCAGTGCCTTGGCCCAGCCCAGGTTTTGGGGCCATACCCCTGGCTACTCCATGGCCAGGCAGTCTCCATCCTGCTCACAACTAGTGGAGGCATCCTTCCAGGAGAGCTGTAGAGGGCTTTGCACCTGGGATCCAGCCCTCATTCCCAAGAGGCACAACACGACCTGAGCAAGAACAGCAAGAGTTGGCCAGCAAAAGCCCTTCGGTGCCAATGGCTGCCCCGACGTCCTCACTAGGGCAGGCTGCTCAGCAAAGCCAGCATCTGCCTTGGAAACACATGTCCACTGAGCCATGGACACCCAGCAGCAGTCACTTTACCTCCCAAAAGGCTGCTTTGATAATCCTGTTTGCTCAGTCTTAGCGACTGAAGCGAGCCATAACCAAGAAAAACAGCAGGATTATCCTCCAGCACCTGTTCCCACTGAAAGGATTGGCATAGCTGGCTGCCCTGGATGACCACCTCTAGGTATCACCATGAAAGCAGCCCGGGCGACGTGGCAACCCACCAGAAGAAGACCTCCCTCCCCTTCTGGCTGCCCCTTGCCCAGGTATTTCAGCACAGCAGCTGGGGTCTCCTCGCAGGTGGAGGCCAGTCCATGAGGATACAAGCCCCAGTGTTTGCAAGTCTCCAGCACACAGTCTTGCTCTCCAAAGAGCATCGTCTCTTGGTTACTGTCTAACGGGGAGGTGGTGTGAGAAATACGGGCTGTAAGCTGCAGGGTGCAGAAGATAAACAACAGCTTTAAAGCACTTTAAAACAAGTTGGTTTTCCTGCTCATCGTTCTTTGTGCTTTTGCTGTTCAAGCACAGGATCTGACCCGCTCACCTCACAACCTGTAAGGGCTCTGTTGTGCGGCGTTTGCATCCACAATACAATGGCAGCTGATGTGAGAGCTATTTTACTGCAGAATGAAAACATCTGATTGCAGAAAAAGAGATCTTCCTCAGAGCTGGGGAAAACAGGGAAACCAGAGAATGTCCAGAGAAGTTTTGGAGGGACTCAGCTCATCAATGGATGAGTAGCTCAGGCAACAGGAATACAACCCTCCTGTAGATGAAGGTCTTCTCTTTAACCTCACCTTCCAGACATGAAATCTGTCCCACTGTGCCCTCTTGGCTTTCTTTTGGGATTGCCTTGAATATTAAGGCATGGAGTCCACCATGGAGCTGCACAGAAGGCAGTGTCCCTTAATAGTGGAGAGAGGTGCTGTGACTGCCCTAGGGCCTCCATGACACCAGCTAACTCCTCTCTCCATCATTCTTCTCAAAAGCATCCTCCTATCCCTAAAGCAGAGACCTTGGTAAACAAATTACTGTAGTCACAGATGTTTTTTCTATAATGGAATGTAACATTAAAGTAAACACTAGAAGACAGAGACAAACAAAGCAAAAAAATTAGGGGAGTAATCCTTAGCTTGTAACAATTTTTGCAAAACATTGTTGAAACTAGGTTTTATTGGAATACGTATTTATCATATCTGTCAACACTGGAAAATTATGTTTAAATTAAAACTTTATTTAAAACCCTGAAATGACCCTTAAGTGATATGACATTTATAAATAGCTTATAATACACCACAGTATAAAAAGTAGATTTATCCTCTTGCTATTAAGTCAAATTCATTGTGATATATGAGATGGGAATTAGTTTTACCCTTCAGACTATCAAAACAGAGAAAAAAATTAAAACCACAGGGAGGAGAGCAACAACAGCCCCTGGGTCACAGTCTCCTGTGAAAAGCACCAAAGGAAAATGGTCTTCACTGGAAAAGCCACCCTGATGATGAAGCTAGCCTAGATCTGGGCCAAGACTAGGTGGTACCAAGGAACAGAGACTTCTGATCCCCACCGTTGTGCACAGGATTTCAGCCTCTGATGTGCTTGGAAGCTCAAGCCCTGAGCCAGCCAGGTCCCCATTTAAACTCGTTTACGCTGTGGATGGGCAGCTCTTTCCAAAGTCTTCACCCTGTTGTTTTTGGCCACGGCTTTGACAGGACAGCAGGACTGCAGACGACTTCTTGTGCCAGCTCAGCTTCAAAGCAAGAAATGTCCTGTGGCCCTGAAACCAAGCACTGCAAAGGCTCTTCTGACAAGGCTGAATAATGTGTTGTATAAATTGGGCATAAGACTAGCTATGCAGCTGTTTTGCCTGGCCAGGAACCTCTGCAGGACTGCTGATGCTGGTGACCTCTCTGCATGCTCACCATGCTCCTCCTGCATCTCAGTGGCTCACATGCCATACTCACCTACTCAGAGTAGAGCCCACCTGGGGCTTTAGGGGTGCTATCTGGGATCTCCAGCAGCCTGGCTGCAGCCATGAGGATGCCAGAGGGGACCAGTGACTGTCAGGTGACAAGGGCTGACAGCCCCCTCCTCCCCAACCCAACAGCTGGGGGACCTCTTACAAAATCTCTTTTTTACCAGAGAGGGGATCAGAAATACTCTCCTTGGATATTTCAGTCTTTGAACCTCAGCTAGAGGAGACTGCAGTCCTTTTTCCAAGCTTCATTAATATCTCATTTAAAAAGACAAATGTTCTCCTTTCTTGGGGCCAAGAAGAGTCAATGTGCTCTGCTCTGGTCATGGCTGTGGCCATAGCCCAGATGGCTACGCACGTGGGGGACGGAAATGATGGGCTGAGATACAGCAGCACAAACACAGCCCATCAGGATGCCGTCTGGCTGTAGACCATCAGCAGCCCAGGCCTGCTGCTCCTGCATGCAATGCAGAGGCCATCACTGAAGTAGCAGGGAGCCAAGGAGGTGACCCTGGATAATGCCGTGGAGCTGCCCGGAGAGGGGAGATGGGAAGCTGGTGGGCAGAGCTGAGCCCTGGGTGGAAGGAGGCTCCAAGTGGCAGCGGCCAGGAGCCGAGCGGTGACACGGGGAGATAAGGCTCTTGATGGATGGACCTCAGAAGGCTTGAAGGTTTTTGTTCTGTTTGGATAAGCAGTCAAATATTCACACAGATAAGCTTCAGAAATGCATCTGATCTGAAGCCCTTTGTATCTTAAAAAGCAGGGCTGGAAATAGAACAAGAGAATTCCTCCGGGGCTTCGGTGGCTCCTGGGCTTTCCTTCACCAGCACCAGGCTGTCCAGACCTACCCATGCAAGTAAACCAACAGGCAGGACAGCTCTAACACCCAGACCCTCCCTGAACCTCAGGCATTCAAACGTGCCTGGGTACCCACCTTGCTCACAGCCGGGGTGGGGGGTGGGAAAGATGCTCATCCGCTTGGTCACTTCCTGCACTTTGTCATGGTGGTCCACATAGCTGCTAGGGGTGGTTTAAAACATTGTTAAGGAAACGCCCTCACTAGCATTTGTGTGTATCTTAACATATCCGTTGGCACAGAGTTTATGAAACGCTGCCTGGCCCCTCTTTGCCAGCAGAGTTATACCCGCATTGGGCATCTCCTTGCCTGCAAAGATCTGCAAAAACCTGCTGGTGAACGGCTGCTGGTGGCAAGACCAGCCAGGGGTACAGATGATATTGGCAGGCTCCTGCCCACCTCGTGCACCGCGCTCAGACCTGGATGAGGCCGCAGGCAGCACCCAAGATGGCCAGCAATTCTCCTGCAACTTTAAATTGCAGTATTTGAGTGGAGTCCTTTTGGAGAGTGCATCATTTCCTTGGAAATAAATTACAACGTTGGACTTTACTCCAGTGAGTTTCCTTGTACCTTAAGTTGTTTAAACAGTTTCTCATTATGCATTTCCCATTTGGAATAAACACAGACCAGAAAGCCTGAGGCACCAAGGCTGGTAGGAAAACGGAAATCCTGCTCCGACCATCCGAGTGGGCAGAGAGCAGCTCCCTGGCTCTGGGCTGGACCCAGCGAAGGTTTGGAGCAGTAAGGGCAGGTGAGACCAGCACTGGTTTCTGGCTCCACAGAAAGTCTTCAGGTGACCCCAACACCTTCCAGGTTCACCTTTGATCAAATGCAACTCCTGGTCAGTTATGTGGGAGACTCCTGTCTCAGCATCCCCCCGCTTTGGGGTGCCACAGGGAGGACCCAGATCCAAACCCAAGGGCAGAGCAGCAGAGGGCTTTCAGCAAGCCAAGGCAGTCCACCCCATCTAGGGTCAACTCATCGCTTCCCCTTCCCCCGTGTCCCTCCCCAGGCTTCCCGACTTGCTATTTATATCTTTGCCCTAATGAGTTCCCCCCGTCCTCCCCCCAGCTTTAACCTCTTCCTTGCCAAGCGGTGTTTGGAGTTTACATGAGAAAGTTGTTTATGTTAAATAGCTTTGTAATAGTTTCCTCCTACACCACCTCCCTTCCTTCCCCATTAAAAAGCCCTACGGCGCGCTCGGCAAAGCCCGTAAACAAAGGAGGGGTTTGGAGACCCAACCAGGTTTTGGTGAACCCAGTAGGGAAATAATGTCTCTCTTGAAGGACGTTAAAGCCTGAGCTCATAATAGTAGGAAACTAGTGTCCACCCTAAGTAAGGAATTGCCTACTCTAGCGTGAAATACAGATGTCCACGCAGCAGGCCACACGTCATCGTTGGACGTAGGGGGTTAACCTTGCATGTTTTCCTCACCGGTCAGGACAGCCTTGATGGTAACAAACCCATGGGTTTGCTAGGCTCCAAATGCTTGACGTTGTGACAAGTGAGCGGTGAAAGGAGAGCACAGAAAGGCAGCAGTGTTTTGAACTCACCTAGACTGATGAACAGAAGCAGAAGGCAATGCAAATCCATTAGCCTGACTGTTCCCTGCAGAGGAAAAACAGGCACACAAAATCCAATTCATTATTCTCTTTCTTATTTAACGCTAAGTAAGTCATTGAACTTTACTACTTGATCTATCCATTTTCCTTAGTAGTAGGGCTGCAGGAGATCTTTCTCTTCTCAAAGGGAGTTTCAAGTTTCTCGCTGATATCATAGAAAAAATACTTGGAATGTATGAGTAAAAAATAACTGCATTTCAAAGGGAGCTTGAGCCATGCAGATAATGATAATTTTTCTCTTCTGAAGCGCGGAACTGAAGAGTGGAGGTCCCTGGGAGCTTGGAGCACCATTGTTCTTCTTCCAGGGTGTTATCAGGAGACAGGCCCTGAGATAGACTGCGCTGAGGCCACCGAACAGATTATCTGCTGAGAGTGCTAATGGCATGCATTTGACAACATCAACCCTTTAATTTATGAGGTGTCTCATAACGTAAGGGCAAAGAAATCCATACCATGCAAGAGCCCAAGCGCATCCGGTGCAATTAACAAGTGTCTGATCAAAGCCCAGCCTGCTCTACGATGGCTTTCTTAACTATGGCTATGTAGAAGTGTTCCATCTTCCTAAAAGGCACCTTAACAGATTTTGTACCATGATGGCAGCATTACATAATGAGAAATACATTAATGGAAACCATCCAGCACTGAAATTATTCCAGCATATTTATCACCGCATTCCTTCCTCCCACACGAGCGAAGTGCACAGGAATAAAAGCAGTTAAACATCATCCAGCAGAAGACACGCACAGTGGGGATTACTCACAAGACACTACCAGCTCGATGGTGCCCGTCAGCGTTGGGATCCACACAAAGACCTTGTGCAAAGAGAGCTGCTCTTCCTGGGGAATTATTTTTCCGATGTCCCCATTGCCACGTCACCCTCTTGCAGCTGGGGACAGCCTCGTGCTGTCACCTCATACCTGAGTTGCTCTTTCAGCTCCCCAGGCCCAGATCTCTACCAAAAGCTGAGGAGTCTGTCCCCGTCCTCTTCACTGTGGTGTAGCTACACAGCAGATAATCAGACTTAAATCATGTTTTTCTTCTATTGCACCAATATTTGTACAAAACTTCTTTTTCTTTCCCTTTCCATGTGCAATGAGAAGTTTAATGGCTTCATCATTAAGCCATTCTGAAGGTAATATTCAGTGTGGCTCTTGAAGAGAGGGAAAGTTCAGGTGGCCAGTCCTGCTTTTCCAGCACAGGTCAGGCAAGATGACAGGCCAGAGGATGCTGCTCTGGGTCTCAGCTTCTGCAGCATCGCTGCCGGACACGAGGTTTGTGATCACAGCCATGGACCCAAATCAGGGCTGCTCCCAACACCATCTCAGCCCCGTTGCTCTGCACGTTCCTGTGCCCCTCGTGCCATTACCACCTGGATCGGCTGAAACAAACCTTTCCTGAAAGGGCTGGTATTCAGCCAGAGGAGCCTGTTGCCCAGGAGGTTGCGGAGGTGGCAGAGCTGTTGCGGGCAGCGGGACGTGCGGTGGAGGGGAGAGTGTGAGCACCAGCCCCAGCCTGGATGGGCTGATGCTGAAAACTGCAGACAGGCACCCACCCCGCTGCCAGCGAGCTGGGAACTGCCTGGCAGCCCAACGGGGACAAAACCTCTCCCGTGGATGCTCTCAGGGTGGTTTAGAGCGGTGTGACAATACCTGTTGTTACTGGCAATTACTGCAGCAGCAGCCACTTTGTGCCCAGCATTACATAAAAGCTCCAAAAAGCCCGAGCATGTGAGCAGAGAGGATGCTCCTGCATCAGGATCTGGGATTTTGGGTGTGCTGCTGGTGCAGCCATCCTAGCCTGGTGACGGGGACCTGCCAGGGTACCCGGGATGCTTCGGTTGGGGTGGGGTGAGCAACAGGTCCCCCCAACACCCGTCCTGCCTCCCTCTCCTCTCTGCTGCTGTGTAGCAGAGCCAGGGGAGCCGCCTGCCGGGAATGCATCCCGCTCCGCGAGCTAATTGTGATTTTATTTGAGGGCTCCCAAGCGAGTATTTAGGGGAAGGGCAGACAAACAAAACACCCCTCGATGAAGGCAAGGAGCAGGCGAGCTGTGGAACAGTGAGAGCTCCGTGGGATGTCTCCCAGTTTACCTGCTCCTCCCTCCCCAGCACAATGGTGGGTCGGCAAGCCCCGAGGGGGCAGGCAGGCTGGCACACACCTTGGTGTCACAGGACACCTCTGGGGTCCCCTCTGACACAGGTGAGAGCAGGGCATGTTATACATCCATACGGGAGCAGAGGGGGATGGCTGGGCCACCACGAGCTGTCCCCGGGGCAGACAGCACTTGCCCACCACAGACAGCACTTGCCCACCACGGTGGCTTGCACTGGGTGCCAGTGGCATCTGAAACCCTCACTGGACCAGTCAGCGAGGGGCTCTTCATCTCTGCGTGGAAACTTTAACCCTGAACGTTGCTCTCCCTGCCCTGCTAGGAAATCCTGCCAGGGGGTTGCCTCAATTCCTTCTTCTCAACACGCGCTCTTTAAATTTCGGCCACCAAGCACTGCTTAAAGTTAACCAAGTTAACTATGCCAAGTTTACCACCTGGCAAATCTTTGCACATGAGCTATTGTGCTGGCCCTGCAGTTTGTGCTTGCAGTGGCAGGGCATTCTGCAGTCGCACTCTGAGGGCAGCTGACAGCCTCTGAGGGGATGCAGCGCTCGCCTGGCCCTGAAAAATGACTTGTTGGTAGCTGAAATATTTATACACCCAGCAGCTGCTGAGATTTTTGAGCTCCTTAGTGCCTCTGATTGCCTCTCTGGTGCATACACTGAAATCTACCTTTCAAAGCAGTGTGCCAAGGAGCTTAAGACCAATTATCAAAATAATGTTGGTAGGAAAAAGTCTATATATCACGGCTTTGAGAGAGACACTAGGCCAAGCGTGCCAAGGTACATCACTGCCTAGAGACGCACAACAGTGGCTAATGGCTGGAGCACTGAAATAGTAGAAAATCCTTCTTTAATCTCATTAAGGACAACAGGATTTGGTGCATTACACGGGATCAGAAAGGAAAGGCATATCATTACATCTGAGACGTGCTGCTAACTGCGGCAGTGGCAAAAGCCTGGGTAAACTTCTGTTTTCTCCTTCAGGGGGTGGATCTGGAGGCCAGGACTCGTTCCCTGTCTGTCTGGTACTTCTCCAAGCATCAACCCTGGCAGGAGCGGCTGTGACCAAACCCAAACACTGCCTGGTGCCTGGTACCATTCACATCTGGATGTTGACTGCTGATGGGACACAGCCGAAAAACCGGTGCTGTTGGGTGCTAAGGCTGAACAAGGCACCCCCACCATGGAAAAACCCGGGATGCGAGCGGGTGGGAAGACGAAAAAAGGGCCATTTGCGAAGAGAAGATGCCTCCCAAGGTGCCAGTGTTGGTTGAACCAGGAAGCCAATGGCCAGTTTACATAACAAACCCCAACCAACACCAACACTCCTGCAGGACGGGGCCCGATTCTGTCTGCAGGAGGGAGTGGGGCAGCCTGCACCAGCACGCCTGGCACAGCCCAGGCAGCACCCTGCACCCTGCGGCACCCGCCACCCCCGGGGTGCCACGGGGTACCTCCTGTTCCACACCACGCCAGGAGACAACAGCTCCAGGCTGGGGGAAAGCTCCAGGTCTTGCAAAACTTGGCATGAGACCCTCGGAGGGGAAGGGGAGATGCTACGGGGGAGGCACATGGGATGGCCAGGGAGCTGCGCAGCTCTACATGAGCTGAGAAGCTGCTCAGGTGTGCTTTAGTCTGCTGCTGTCATCCAAAAAGAATAAAGAACTCCGACTTTTAGGGATGTTTGGGGCATGTTCCAGCTGCCAATCTCTTGGTGGCACAGTCCTGCAAGGAAAGTGTATTACCCCTTACCCTTTACCCGCGTTTCTACAGTGCATCTGCCTGGAGCATCCCAGTCCAAACCGGTAAGACTTTCCCAGTGAAAAGCAACACCTACAGCATGGCAAAAGATGCCCTGGTTTTTTGCTGTTTACAATGACAACCCTGGGTTTGCTCGCCAGCATCACCTTTTTTTATCCTTTTTTCCATCTCGGTCACTTTTTTGAGGGCAGTTTGACAGCCTGGAGTTACCGAATTGCAGGAGTAAATCCCCTGCTGTTACCACGGGCGGGCGGGCGCACAAACACCTCCAACAGCAGGCGTATCGATTTCTTCTGCCAGACGATTATCAGAAATATTGTTGATCTTGCATTATAGGGGATTGTTTATATAAAGAGAAAGACTCCTTACTTCCTCCTGGGCCCTTGGGGAATTTGGCAGGCTCTGAATGCGAGTCAGTGGTGCATAGGGTAATGCTCCTCGAGGGGAGTGTGCTTAGCGCTATTGCAGGAGATCGTATTAGTGCTTTTGACACGATCAAACAGAAACTTCCAGCTGAACAATGAGTTTTTAGGGCGAAAAGTGAAATGTTAAGAAGGTGTGTACGTCTCCGTGAATTTGCTTCATTTCGCTCGTTGATGTGGCGGCAACAGAACTATTTTTAGGTATAATCCTTCAAACAGAACATGACTTCTCCTTTCTGATTAGTACAAAGCTGGCTGCTAGTCAAAGGATAATTATTTCCCAACACATCACCTAACACACACCAGCAAACAAAACACTCATTATTTGAGCCATCCAACGTTAACTGTTGTTTAGCAGTTAACATTTTCTTGACAGCTTTGAATAGGACTAATTGCTCCGGCTTCATTAACAGAGGTCATTTAGTGCTGGTAACAATACTTTTCTGGAGATACTCTCCCGTATAAGATTAGATTATCAGGTCAAACTCTGCTCCCAGTGGCAATGATGCCTGACCGCATTTGGCCTCAAGAAAGTCTGCTCGTTCAGTTCATAGCTGCACCATTTCCAGCCCCGCAGCTGATATATTACATAAAGGAAGTCAGTGCACTCCACCGGACGGGAAATTACAATAAATTAGGAAAGTGTGCAGCACAAGGAAGGTTTGCAAAATAGCCACTTAAAAGTTATTAATAAAACCTTGACTTCAGATAGGGCTTAAGGGAAAAAAAAAAACAAAAAACCCACAAGCTGATACAGAAGTTGTCCTTATACTTGAAAACATGTGCATACCCAAGCGGGAGAGCAGCCTTTGCAGAAGAACAGCTGCCTGTTGTATCACAAACACCTGGCTGATGCCATCAAACACCGCGTGTGCCGTGGGCACAGCTCAGATCACAATTTTAAGCCACATTTTTTGCACATAGTTCCATTCATTCATCGGTTACTGCTTGGAGCTCCAGCCAGCTAATGCTGAGGGCCGCGGTCTCCAAGCACAGAGAAGTTCCAGGGGTGTTTTTGAGCAGCTCTCACCGGCGGGGAGGTCCTTCTGCCGGCGTCTCGACAGCCCGCTGTGTGCCTGAAACATCCTTAACTTTCCCCAACACAGGGAGAACCGAAGCCAGGCTTCCCACCCGACGCACTCCCATCTCAGCGCGTGGAGAGCTGCCGCCTGCTTTCCAGAAGTGCTGAGCAAACACGGCTTAAAGTGGAGCCGGCGCCTTTGAGAACGGGGCGTCTTGCACGTGGAAGTCTCGGGCACCCCGGCCAAATAATTTTCTGGGAGTGGATTTCTGTTTTACCTGGGTCTCCCCCTCCAGCCCGCGGCTCCTCCTCGCTGTTACTCTCCTGCCCACGTACGTGTGCAGCCGCATGCCTACCATCTATACTTTCTGACCTGCAGCTCCGACGGCTAATCCATGTCTGGTTTTCGTCAGGAAAAAATATTCATCGGGAGTGTTTGACTCATTGCCTCCGGAGTATTTCAGGCTGCCCCGTAACACTTTTCAGAGTATCCTTCTTCTCGGCGGGGAACAGCCTGTTCTGAGCGTGATCGGCGGCAGACGGCTCGCCAGCAGCCTCCCCTTCCTCGCACACGTGCGTGCCATATGTCCTCCTCTGTCCACACCGCTACTGTGCCACCGTCTTTTTCACACCGTGCAAGACGGACCGGCGTCCCCCATCCACCCTGCCAGGTGGATTATCTTAGCTATCTCCGGAGGGACCCAATGTGCCAGCCTCCAGACCCTTCCAGCATGTCCTCGACTGGCCAACACTCAACGGCGGACACATCCTGACCACTCTGCTCCCACAGCTGGCCCTACTGAGACCAACGGGCAAAATTCATCCTACCTTTCACCTTCTCACTGCCATTACACTTGTCCAGGGGAAGCATGACCCAGCACAGCTATTCAGCAGGAGAAGCTGAACAAGTCCTGGACAAGAATATCTTTTTGATATTCAAGGTGAGGCTCGACGAGGCCCTGGGCAACCTGGTCTAGTTGGGGGTGTCCCTGCTGACTGCGGGGAGGTCGGACTAGATGCCCTTTGGAGGTCCCTTCCAGCCTGGACGATTCTGGAGAAGAATTTCCCACCTAAGTTGGACCCTGTTGAGCCAAAACTTTAATCACTTTTTAAAGTCTAAGGCCACGAGCGTTCAGATAGTTAAAATTAAGTATATGAACTGATTTAAGAGATGAAGAGCAAGTCCATTAGATTGTCCCACCCCATGCAGTAGGCACTGCGCTTCCCCAGGATCCAGCACCCTGCCGAGGATGAGGGCTCCACAGCCACTTCAGCTCCCAGTTGGGCGCTAGGGACGCATCCTGCCCCATCTCACTGCAATCCCCGAGGCGCAGGAGGAGGACAGCCGTGCTGCCTCCCCATCCCGTCCCGACCCCGACATGGGCAGCCAACACCTCGCCGCAGTCGCCGGCCTCAGACATCGCCATCCCGGGCACCCTTTTGGTCCTGTTGTCTTTGCTGGAATCACAGATAAAACTAGATTAAAAAAAAAATAAAAAAAATAAAAATTTGGTGGCAGAGCCCACTTCATTTAGCACCTGATCTGACGTCACCCCAGCATTTTAAGGAGCCCATTTCACTATTACCAAGGGAGACATCATTAACTGCAGCTCACATCGAACCCCAGTAACATCAATGGGAAAGCATTATTTACTTCCCTGGTCCCTTTATTTTGTCCTTACATAAAAAGCGTAACTTTTTTTTTTTTCCCCCTGAAAGTACATAATTAGAAATTGCAAAGGGCAAATTCCTTAATTTTTAAAACAGAACAAAAAAAAAAAAGAACAAATTATTTCCAAAAACAAACCATTGGCCACCATCCTAAAGAACTTGCTTTGGGAAGTGCTCTTCCTCGGAGCTGATTTCTAATTTAACTATTCTTCTGAGTTTAATAAAGCTAAAAATGGCTCCACTTTTATTCCGCACTGCCTTTCTGTTGCTCTCTCTGCCGTGCATTCGTTGCAGCAATGAAAAACTTTATGAAACCACAAGGATACAGCACATCTCCATAAAGCAATAAAAGAAGCAAATCTTCTGGACCAGGGATGCAAACCTACAGCCCTTCTGCTCCCAGCACCTCCTCGCTCGGGTCAGCCCGCAATAGATCATTCAGTTGCCATCATCTGTCCCCCAAGGAGGATGTGGCTGCCGGCAGCACGCCGACACCACGCTGCACATGACCGTTTGCTTCAGATCTACAAACTCTGCAGCTTTATTTCCCCCCGTGACACAGAAGAGGTTTCAGCGGTTGTTTTAAGCCTGTCCCAGAGCCCGACCCTCCTCCAGTTGCCCCCCAGCCATTCCCTCAGAGGTTAACTCCATTTTTTGGTTTTTTTTTTTATTAAAGTAAGAAGGAACCAAAGTCTGGAGTCCCACGACTGGCTCCCCAGCTGCCATCTCCCCTTACAGGGCACGAGCCTCCCCCGGCTGCTTTTCGGTCTCCCTGGGCACCGGGACCTGACCCCACCAGATGCCCACCAGGATGCCCACCGCCCACCTCGCTCGGGCAGGATCAGGCCCACCCTGGGCACGAGGTAGACTTACTTGTGGGGTGGCGTGTACCACATATGGAGATTTCTTTCTACTCCAGACCATTTTTAGCTTTCAAATTAAGCATCCTCTGTAATCTTAAATATTCTGGTCTCCTGACTCCCAGAGGCGTACTCCTAACAAAAACAAAACAACAAAACAAAACAAAACAAAACAAAAAAAAAAACAAAAAAAAAAAAAAAAAAAAAAAAAAAAAAAAAAAAAAAAAAAAAAAAAAAAAAAAA